>NC_089272.1:40102654-40440141 GCF_963678975.1 Dysidea avara
CTGTTGCCATCAAATTTTTAACTGTTGGTATACCTATAAAAATTCAAACACAGTTAAGGAAAAGATACAAGACATACATATACTACACTATACTTTTTTCTTACATTACATTATGTACTTGCAAGTTTTAAGTATGTAAGAGGTATGCTATGTCAGAATGTTCAGAATAAGGAGAACGGTTTGTACCTATTTTTGTATATAAGCATAAATTACACCACCAGCGTGTACATATTAACTTTTTATTACCTTTAGATACAGTAAAACCAAACTAAAAGTTCAACTAAAGTTCAATTTATTCAGTTTGTTAAAGCTAAACCCATGGCCAGTATTTACATACTTAACCTAAACTGAAACTAAAATTGTATTACACATACAGGTATGTATAACAACATTATCTTGTGACCAAACTTTTGATAATAGTTGATTTACACACACGCACCAGTAAAGGTAACTTTTCACCATGAATAGATAGCCACACCAATACTCTACATATTTGTACTACAGCCATGCCTCTGATTTGCTCTCGCTGCTTTTCATGAGTGGATTTCTAGAGACATGTACCAACCACTGGGAATGCTCTGGAACCTCGAAAGGCCATGGCCAGCTAAAACATGGCACTGGAGATGTGAACAACCTTAGGCTGCTGCCCAAGTATTTTCTATAAATATTTCTTTAATTTTCAGTGGCACAGGTGATCTTCCCAATATTAAGGCTGAAGACACCACATGGTCCACTGGGCAATTTTCTGTTCATACCTATCCACCCATGATGATATGATTGAGTTACAGTTACTGTTGTGAAAAAGGTGCTAAAATTATCATGGTTATATCAAGACACACGATAGTGTGTCGTGCGGCCCAAGAATCCGGCGCGCCACACCGTGAGTATATTGACAGGAAGAAAGAAAACGTCATTTTCACACTTTTGTATCTCGGTGATGGCTTATCCGATTGAAACCAAATTTGCTGCAGAGTTGCCCGCCAGCTAGGGGAGTCTACATTCCAAATTTGAAGGAAATCACTCAAGCCATTTCCGAGATATGAGCGGCCAAAGTTTCGTTTTTTTTCTTCGTTGTTTTTTTCTTCTTCTTCGTCTTTTCGCACACTTGCAAAAATTGCTATAAAACGCAAACGCGTGCTCCGATCGCCTTGAAATTTGGCACACAGAAAGGGAGTCCAAAGGCGCATCCTAGCATCAAATTTGGTGCAAATCCGATGAATGGTTCAGGAGTTATGACCGATTATTCGCGTAAAACAAGATCGATTTGTTGTCACGCCTACAGGGTAAACCGCTTCATGGAATGAGCTGAAAATTGCTATGTAGATGGAGTAACCATCGTAGGAGTGCCTTTTGGTAGTTTGAAAGGAATCGAGATTAAGACCACGGAGATATGACACAAAACCCAACCTGTGTCACAATTACGCGATCGATTTTTAGTAATAAAAAAGTATTAGTTTTTACGCCTACTAGGCAAACCGCTAAGAGCAATGAGCTGAAAATCGGTGTATAGCTGGAATAATCTTCATAGAAAATCCTTGCAGTAGTATAGAAGAATTGGATTACAAACCACTGAGTTATGATTCGAAAGCCAACTCTGTGTAGCAAATGCGAGATCGAGATACTCTAATAGAACAGTCACCCTAATAGAGCATTCAGCTAATTTATTTACTCCATTATAGAATTCTATTACATTACAAGTTATTCTGTAGGGACTTCAGCTGCAAACAGTTAATCTTATAGACAGTTAAGCCAGAAGCAAGTCACCCTGTGGAGAATTAAGCTACAATTATATCACTGTAGAGATTCAGAACATTATACAAGTCACACTAAAGAGAGTTCAGCTATAACAAGTCAAGCACCCTGTAGAGAGTTCACCTACAATTAAATCACTCTCTAGAGAATTCAGCTACACACAAATCACTGTGCAGAGAGTTCAGCTACAAACAAATTATCCTGTAGAGAGATCAGCTACAAACAAAACACTTTGCAGAGAGTTCAGCTACAAACAAATCAATCTTTAAAGTGATCAGCAACAAACAAATCAACTTGTAGAGAGATCAGCTAGAAACAAATCAACCTGCAGAGAGATCAGCTACAAACAAACCAGCTTGTAGAGAGATCAGTTACACACAAATCAACCTGTAGAGAGATAAGCTAGAAACAAATCACCCTGTAGAGAGTTCAGCTAAAACAAATCAATCTGCAGAGAGATCAGCTACAAACAAATCAGCTTGTAGAGAGATCAGCTACACACAGATCAACTTGTAGAGAAATAAGGTAGAAAAAAATCACCCTGTAGAGAGTTCAGCTAAAACAGATCAACCTGCAGAGAGATCAGCTACAAACATATCACCTTATAGACAGTTCAGCTACAAACAAATTACCCTGTAGAGACATCGACTACAAACAAATCAACTTGCAGAGAGATCAGCTACACACAGATCAACTTGTAGAGAGATCAGCTAGAAACAAATCACCCTGTAGAGAGTTCAGCTAAAACAAATCAACCTGCAGAGAGATCAGCTACAAACATATCACCTTATAGACACTTCCGCTACAAACAAATTACCCTGTAGAGAGATCGACTACAAACAAATCAACTTGCAGAGAGATCAGCTACACACAGATCAACTTGTAGAGAGATCAGCTAGAAACAAATCACCCTGTAGAGAGTTCAGCTAAAACAAATCAACCTGCAGAGAGATCAGTTACAAACATATCACCTTATAGACAGTTCAGCTACAAACAAATTACCCTGTAGAGAGATTGACAACAAACAAATCAACTTGCTGAGAGATCAGCTACACACAAATCACCTTGTTGAGAGTTCCGCTACAAACAAATCAATGTGCAGAGAGATCAACTACAAACAAATCACCCTGTAGAGAGATCATCTAGGAACTAGACACAATGTAAGGAGTTCAGCTACAAGCAAATCACCCTTTAGAGAGTTCAGCTACAAATAAATCAACCTGCAGAGAGATCAAATCACCTTATAGAGAGTTCAGCTACAAACAAATTGCCCTGTAGAGAGATCAGTTACAAACAAATCAACCTGCAGAGAGATCAGCTACACACAAATCAACTTGTAGAGAGATCAGCTACAAACAAATCACACTGTGGAGATCAGCTAGAAACTAGACACAATGTAAGAAGTTCAGCTATAAGCAAATCACCCTGTAGAGATTTCAGCTGCAAACAAATCACCCTGTAGAGAGATCAGCTAGAAACTAGACACCATGTAAAGAGTTCAGCTATAGAAGAGGTCACCTTATAGAGAGTTTAGCTATAAAGAAACCATCATGTAGAGAGTTCAGCTGCAAACAAATTACTCTGTATAGAGTTCAGCTAGAAAAAGTCACCTTGTAGAGAGTTCAACTACAAAGAAACTGCCATGTAGAGAGTTCAGCCTCAAACAAATTACAGTGTAGAGAATTCAACAACAAGCAAATCGCCCTGTAGAGGGATCAGCTAGAAGAAGTTACCTTGTAGAGAGTTCAGCTACAAAGAAACCATCATGTAGAGAGTTCAGCTACAAAGAAATCATCCTGTAGAGAGTTCAGCTAGAAGAAGTCACCATGTAGAGAGTTCAGCTACAAAGAAACCATCATGTAGAGAGTTCAGCTACAAAGAAAGCACCATGTAGAGAGTTTAGCTGCAAACAAATCACCTGTAGAGAGTTCAGCTAGAAACAAATCACCCTGTAGAGAGATCAGTTAGAAGAGGTCACCTTGTAGAGAGTTCAGCTACAAAGAAATCACCACCTAAAGAGTTCAGCTGCAAATAAATCACCCTGTAGGGATCAGCTAAAAGAAGTCACCTTATAGAGAGTTCAGCTACAAAGAAACCATCATGTGGAGAGTTCAGCTACAAAGAAATCACCCAGTAGAGAGTTCAGCTAGAAGAAGTCACCTTGTAGAGAGTTCAGCTACAAAGAAACCATCATGTAGAGAGTTCAGTTACAAAGAAACCACCATGGATGTAGAGAGTTTAGTTGCAAACAAATAACCTGTAGAGAGTTCAGCTAGAAACAAATCACCCTGTAGAGAAATCAGCTAGAAGAGGTCACCTTGTAGAGAGTTCAGCTACAAAGAAACCGTTATGTAGAGAGTTCAGCTACAAAGAAAGCACCATGTAGAGAGTTTAGCTACAAACAAATCACCTGTAGAGAGTTCAGCTAGAAGAAGTCAACTTGTAGAGAGTTCAGCTACAAAGAAACCGTCATGTAGAGAGTTCAGCTGCAAAGAAAGCACCGTGTAGAGAGTTTAGCTGCAAACAAATCACCTGTAGAGAGTTCAGCTAGAAACAAATCACCCTGTAGAGAGATCAGCTAGAAGAGGTCACCTTGTAGAGAGTTCAGCTACAAAGAAACCAACAGGTGGAGAGTTTAGCTACAAAGAAACCATCATGTAGAGAGTTCAGCTACAAAGAAAGCACCATGTAGAGAGTTTAGCTACAAACAAATCACCTGTAGAGAGTTTAGCTAGAAGAAGTCACCTTGTAGAGAGTTCAACTACAAAGAAACCATCATGTAGAGGGTTCAGCTACAAAGAAAGCACCATGTAGAGAGTTTAGCTGCAAACAAATCACCTTAGAGAGTTCAGCTACAAACAAACCACCTGTAGAGAGTTCAGCTAGAAGAAGTCACCTTGTAGAGAACAATGAAGCCGTCATGTGGAGAGTTCAGCTACAAAGAAAGCACCATGTAGAGAGTTTAGCTGCAAACAAATCACCTGCAGAGAGTTCAGCTAGAAACAAATCACCCTGTAGAGAGATCAGCTAGAAGAGGTCACCTTGTAGAGAGTTCAGCTACAAAGAAACCATCAGGTGGAGAGTTCAGCTACAAAGAAATCACCCTGTAGAGAGTTCAGCTAGAAGAAGTCACCTTGTAGAGAGTTCAGCTACAAAGAAACCATCATGTAGAGAGTTCAGCTACAAAGAAACCACCATGGATGTAGAGAGTTTAGCTGCAAACAAATCACCTGTAGAGAGTTCAGCTAGAAGAAGTCACTTTGTAGAGAGTTCAGCTACAAAGAAACCATCATGTAGAGAGTTCAGTTACAAAGAAAGCACCATGTAGAGAGTTTAGCTGCAAACAAATCACCTGTAGAGAGTTCAGCTAGAAACAAATCACCCTGTAGAGAGATCAGTTAGAAGAGGTCACCTTGTAGAGAGTTTAGCTACAAAGAATTCACCACCTAAAGAGTTCAGCTGCAAACAAATCACCCTGTAGGGATCAGCTAAAAGAAGTCACCTTGTAAAGAGTTCAGCTACAAAGAAACCATCATGTGGAGAGCTCAGCTACAAAGAAATCATCCTGTAGTGAGTTCAGCTAGAAGAAGTCACCTTGTAGAGAGTTCAGCTACAAAGAAACCACCATAGATGTAGAAACTTTAGCGGCAAACAAATTACCTGTAGAGAGTTCAGCTAGAAGAAGTCACTTTGTAGAGAGTTCAGCTACAAAGAAACCATCATGTAGAGAGTTCAGCTACAAAGAAACCACCATGGATGTAGAGAGTTTAGCTGCAAACAAATCACCTGTAGAGAGTTCAGCTAGAAGAAGTCACTTTGTAGAGAGTTCAGCTACAAAGAAACCATGATGTAGAGAGTTCAGTTACAAAGAAAGCACCATGTAGAGAGTTTAGCTGCAAACAAATCACCTGTAGAGAGTTCAGCTAGAAACAAATCACCCTGTAGAGAGATCAGTTAGAAGAGGTCACCTTGTAGAGAGTTTAGCTACAAAGAATTCACCACCTAAAGAGTTCAGCTGCAAACAAATCACCCTGTAGGGATCAGCTAAAAGAAGTCACCTTGTAAAGAGTTCAGCTACAAAGAAACCATCATGTGGAGAGCTCAGCTATAAAGAAATCACCCTGTAGTGAGTTCAGCTAGAAGAAGTCACCTTGTAGAGAGTTCAGCTACAAAGAAACCACCATGGATGTAGAAAGTTTAGCGGCAAACAAATTACCTGTAGTGAGTTCAGCTAGAAGAAGTCACTTTGTAGAGAGTTCAGCTACAAAGAAACCATCATGTAGAGAGTTCAGCTACAAAGAAAGCACCATGTAGAGAGTTTAGCTGCAAACAAATCACCTGTAGAGAGTTCAGCTAGAAACAAATCACCCTGTAGAGAGATCAGTTAGAAGAGGTCACCTTGTAGAGAGTTTAGCTACAAAGAATTCACCACCTAAAGAGTTCAGCTGCAAACAAATCACCCTGTAGGGATCAGCTAAAAGAAGTCACCTTGTAAAGAGTTCAACTACAAAGAAACCATCATGTGGAGAGTTCAGCTACAAAGAAATCACCCTGTAGAGAGTTCAGCTAGAAGAAGTCACCTTGTAGAGAATTCAGCTACAAAGAAACCATCCTGTATATAGCTCAGCTATATTTTAAGTCACCCAGTAGAGAGATCAGCTGCTAAAAAAATACTGTGGGGAATAATGGGCATGTAAAAAATATATGTATATAATTTGTATAATTAATAATAAAATCAAAAATAATTGAAGTATTAAAAATCTTCTATAAGTTCTTTTCTTCTTCCTGTGGTAAATAAAAAAACACATGGGTTAAAAAAGCCCCAAAGCCAGCCATAGGCTGGCTTTGCAGTATACAAATACAAAAAGAAGTGATATCTAATCAAAAACAGCCAAGCTGTAAAAAAAGGTGCGGCCCCCAAAAAGGCCATGGTGAAAAAAGATGTGAAATCCAAGGTGGCGGCCAAGAAATGGCTGTGATGGTAGGTTAATGGTCAAAATTTTAATAACGAAAATTCAGGTGAATTTTGTGCCACTTGGTCTTGGCATCAAATTCACCTGAATTGTCGTTATTAAAATTTTTACCATTAACCTTCCATCACAGCCATTTCTTGGCCGCCACCTTGGATTTCACATCTTTTTTCACCATGGCCTTTTTGGGGGCCGCACCTTTTTTTACAGCTTGGCTGTTTTTGATTAGATATCAATAGCTAGAGTGCTATAAATTGGAGTGAAATAAACAGCACTATGGTTGGCTGCGCTCACAGTGAAAATTTTAAGCTTGTAACTTTTGACCTTCCCAAACTATACTGGATTGAAATGATTAAAATTGCATATCTACCACAGTTTTTAACAGTTTACCATGCCAGCGATTATTCATGTAGCTATTAAAACTAAAACCAATTTTGATAAGCATAAAATAGTTACTATACTAAAATGTTTTTCCTATTTGTACTATAACTAAACTTTAACAGTTTTGTGGTTTTTACTAATTTTACAACAACAAATAAAACCAAAAAGAATTTCTGCAAATACTAAAACTAAAATTAAATTCTGTCAAACAGTAATTACAAAAAGACAAGAAAGAGCTCTACATGTGTACTTGTGCAAAATCTACAGTACATAACATGTTAGTAGATTTAGAAAGTTTAAGGAATCATGGTATTGTAACTTTCTAGTGTGTAAAGCTATGCAAAAAATATTCACACCAAATATTCATCTGTTTATTAGCTATCACTGTGTCGGTGTGTAGGTTTGTGGTAACCAAAATACACCCTATTTTGAGCAGCTAAATATACCTAATCCAAAATAGGTAAGCTGTAAAAAAGAATACAACCCCAAAAAATTTATAGTGAAAAAAGATGTGAAATCCAAGGTGGCGGCCAAGAGATGGCTATGATGGTAGGTTAATGGTAAAAATTTCAATAATGACAATTCAGGTGAATTTTATGCCGCTTGGTCTTGCCACAAAATTCACCTGAATTGTTGTTATTAAATTTTTACCATTAACCTACCATCACAGCCCTTTCTTGGCTGCCACCTTGGATTTCACATCTTATTTCACCATAGTCTTTTTGGGGGCCAAACTCTTTTTTTACAGCTTGGCTGTTTTGGATTAGATTTTTCACTTCTTTTTGTATTTGTATACCCCAAAGCCAGCCTATGACAGGCTTTGGGACTTTTTTAACCTAACGTTTTTTCTTTACCACAGGAATAAGAAAAAGATTTTTATCAGTAAATGTACAAATTATATATATAATACATACATTTATTACATGTCAATTATTCCCTACGGATAACTTGTTTGCAGCTGATCTCTCTACTGAGTGACTTGAAATGTAGCTGAAGTCTGTACAAAGTGATTTGCTTCTAGATGAATTCTCTACAGGATTCTCTCTACAGGGTGACTTGTTTCTAGCTGAATTCTCTGCAGGGTTATCTGTTTATAGTTGAACTACAGGGTGATTTGTTTGTAGCTGAACTCTCTACAAGGTGATTTTGTTTGTAGCTGAACTCCCTACAGAATAACTTGCAATGTAATATAATTATATAATGGAGTAAGTTATAAACGTAGCTGAATGCTCTATTAGGGTGACTGTTCTATTAGAGTATCTCGATATTGCATTTGCTACACGTAGTTGGCTTTCGAATCATAACTCAGTGGTTTGTAATTTGATTCTTCTGTACTACTGCAAGGACTTTCTATGATGATTATTCCAGCTACATACCAATTTTCAGTTCATTGCTCTAAGCGGTTTGCCTGGTAGGCGTGAAAACTAATAGCGTTTTTCGAAGTGGATATTTAGCTGGTCGTTTGTTGTATAAACATTAGAAGTGTCACCTATAACTCAAGTATCAAGCACACTAGTTGTATGAAGGTAAGTTTTTGGGTGAGTTCGAGGCGAGCTAGGGTTGGAGCGAGCAAAGCAAGCATCGCCTCGAACTCACCCAATCACTTACCTTCATACAGACAGTGAAAGTCATCATTACATTTAACAGGAAAACGTCAGGTTAGCGTTAGGGTTAGGGTCAGGTTCAGCTTTGGTTTCTTCTTCACTGGTATGAGTTAGACTATATATAGTATTTTATATTTGTGACATTTAAATAGTGCAAAAACAAAAGGAATAGCTAGCAAGCACCATTGGTACAGTGGTAGAGCATGGGTACTCCAAGCCTGGATATAATGGTTCAAGCCTCTGTCAGATCACACTTTTTTCTTTTTATCTTATACCTTTTTGTGTCATAATTTTTTCTAAGTTTTTTTTATTTTAATTTTTTAAAATAGCAATGACCAGCTAAATATCAACAGCCTAGGCCCTAGTTTTTTATTCATAAAAATTGATTGCATAATTGTGACACAGGTTGGGTTTTGTGTCATATCTCCATGGTCTTTATCTTGATTCCTTTCAAACCACAAAAAGGCACTCCTACGATGGTTACTCCATCTACATAGCAATTTTCAACTTATTCCTACAAGGGGTTTACCCTGTGGGTGTGACAGACCTTCAACCTTATTTTACACAAATAATCGGTCATAACTCAGTGAATGTCCATCGGATTCCTACCAAGGTTGGTACTGAGATCCGCCTTAATGAGTCCTTTAAGTGTGTCTTTGTGTTTTATGGCGGATTTTGCGAAGTGTGTGAGATGAAGAAAAAAATTAAGAAATCAAAACGAAATTGTGATTGATCATATCTCGGAAATGGCTGGAGCAATTTTCTTCAAATTTGGTATCTAGACTCCCCTAACTGGCTGGCACTGCTCAAGTAAATTTGGTTCCAATCAGACTAGGGATCATAGAGCTACATAGGTGTGAAAATTGTGTTTTCTTTTTTCCTGTTAATATACTCATGGTGTGGTGTCGGCTTCTTGGGCCGCACGACACACTACCGTAACAGGTAGTAACAGACCTTAATTCAATTTTTATGGTGTCAAGGACAAATGTCCTTATATATTCACAAACATACAGACATAGTCAAATTGTATATGCATGAGCTAGAGGAGCACTTCACATTGCTGGAATTGGAATTGGGAATTTCCATTGAAAGTTTTGAGGTTAAATACAACCACATAGCTGCGACATATCACCAGGCTGTGGGGTAGTTGGAAAAGGCAGATATGGACATTTTTAAAACACATTTTTACATTTATACAACGGTTATTTTTCATACATAATAATGTTCTATGCAGTAGTCTTCGCTTTCAAACACAGAGATCGACTTCGAGTAGCACTTATCTATTTACAAGTGCATGTACAGAGGATTGGCTAGCATGCTACCAAGTATGTACCATAATATACTGCAGTACACACACTATAGAAATCCATTGCATACTCACAGAGATTCCACTGGCATGCCCAAACTTAGTCTCGCAAGCCAGGACCTTAGTAGGCATTAAATTTTTTTTAATATTAATGGTATGAGTGCCTGCATCTTATACTGAAAGCTGTGAGCTCCTGGATCTGGCTTACGACAGTAAAGTAGGGATGATCTCTACAATTACAAAACTACATTAAATTTCCAGAGCACTTGCACAGCAGTACATCATCTATAATTCTTGTAGCATGCCCCCACACGTGCGCTTATAAATGGATAAGCGCTATGCGAAGACGATGTCTGGGCCTAGAAGCGAAGAATACTGTACAGAATGACATTAGGTACTGCTGTATACATGTAAAAGCGAATTTTGAAAAGTCCATGTCTGCCTAATCCAACTTTTCCAACTACCCAGGCTGTGGTCATTGCAGCTGCTGATGATAGCAGTACACAAAGGGGAGGTGGCATTGGTAAATCCTTGGGTTGGGAAGTATCTCAACCCAAGGAAGTGGATTATAAAATTAATGTGATGTAAGCTTAATAATTATGAACAATTCTAATGATTCAGATATCACTCTCTACAGATACTCTATAGACTACTTAATATTTCCTCCTCAGTGGTATAGTATTTCTTATGATAATTTATGTAATGTATACATGAAGGCACCATTTATCCTGTCATTCATCAGTTGCTTAAACCAGTACCTTTGACAATTCTCCATCACAACTATGACAAAAGCAGATAACTCTCTCAGCTATGACAGCTTCCCATTACTGACAATGAACTTGTAGTATACAATGATTAAGAAGAATTTGTTCACTTGTTTTTTTGTCATTTTTTTTTCAGCTTTACTGTCCACCAATCATTGGTATACCTGAGGGTGCTTCTCTTGGAGGTGACTCATTATTCCTGCTTAGCAAGTTTAACATAATAATGGTATCTTTCTCTTCATAGTTCTGTTTTGTCTCCTTCTTCAGGCTTGTCAAAGTATTCCCAAGCACCACTCTTTTGCTTGTGATCAGAAGCTATTTACATGTTTTGTGACATTTCTACATAAGCGCATGCACAGCTTCAATCATCTTCCATCAACTCAACTATAAACAATAACTATAACAGGATTACAGGAAATTTTGTCAAAGCAATTCACCCACTAGGAGCTGAATGTAATCATGGCAAGAAACTTGGGTACCTAAGATCAAAGGGTGTATGTTGTTAATTTCAGGTCGGTTTACACACAGAGGAATTGTACATCTATTTCATGTATCTTATGTGCTCTTTTTGTAGTTCTCAATTGTCTGTGTACGTAGACTGTAGTGACTGTATGTTTTGATAGCCACACTCTTTTTAAGACTTGGCTGTTTGGATTATACGTATTATGTATAGTCAGTTTGTGTTCACCTGAGTCCCGACAAATATAGTAATACCAAAGAGGTGAAAATGTGTTCACTCCCATGGTTTTGTACTGGAACAAGCATGTTTTTATGCTCTAAACGTGTTTGCGTGCCTCAAGAGGTGGGTAACAACCTGAAATTTTGTAGGTCACTTCTGAAATTATTTCTGAAAGATGAAATATTGTCTGAAATTTAATACATTTGAATGATAATCAAACAGATGTAAAGGGAGTTTATGGAATTTTAATTATGGATTTTGTAATTTAAAATTACTTGATTTTACGGAGTTTTATTTTGGAATTACTGAATTTTATGAAGAAATATGAATTGCTTAAAGTTGAAAGATGAAATATAGGGACTCATATTTCAATTTTTGAATAAGATTTTAGCTCGTTATCTACAAGTCAGCATGCCTGAAACATCTATAGTAATGTATGGGATATTTCGAAGTCGCACGACTCACTTGTTCTTGTCCATATCAAATTGCTTTTTTGACAAACAGTTCTGACATTTAAAGGGTTTCATAGTGCTACTAAATGTTTGGGCAGCTGACACATGTAACAAAAAATGAGGGCTCGGGTGAATGCAAACCAACAATAGCTGTGTAAACTACTACAGCTATGGCACTGTACAATAATCTATACCGACATACCTGGCTTACTTTAAGAAATTAAAAACTGAGTCATTTTTATATATCACCATGACAATAATGGTATGGTTGAGCAAACAGTGTTTACCCATACCAAACAGTATAAATTCTGACACTGACATAAATTATGCTGAAAACTTTTTCTTCACCATATGTACTGCAATTGCCAATAATTAAATACGACAGCATGATTAACTGTACAATATTAAGAATAAACAACAACAGGACTTGGAGTGTACCAACTGTACACCTCTTTTAAATGTGATATCCCTGCTAACATACATATGTATGAGTATAATAAGAGGAGTTTGCAAGCATACACAAACAAATAAAATCACAGTTACATATGTGCAATAAAACTTTCAGAGAATAACAACCACATGTAGACTCAGTGTTTATACTGACATATACATAGCATCATACTATCAAGTATTACCTGTCACATTTAACACTATGGAACTAGTAATGTTGCTATTAGCAGCAGTACACTCATACTCAGTGTTATCATCCTCTAGTGTAACATTAGTGATCATAAGATCAGTGTTAGCATTATATGTAGGGTTGAACACAATCTGATGAATAGTAAGAACATTAGTATCAACAACTGTTCCGTTTCTCCTCCAAATTGGATCCACTGCTACTCCATTACGTAATATCACACATTGTAGAGTTATATCACTTCCTTGACATGTTATACTGGGACCAGTAGCTGGTTGACTGAGTGCTATCATAATGATTACGTACCAACATAATGAGAAGCAATCAAGCTTAACACAATAATAATGTTTAGCATTATCATGGATACCATACAGTAATCTCAATCACATCATGGATACATAAAGAGGTTGTTTAGATAATTATGGTTTTCAAGTTGGCTTCAAATCTAACAACAAAACTGATTTAATAACCACTGGTGTTAATATGTATTTCCATTTCTATAACTGATATCTGAAATATATACAATAGTTAGTTAGAATCTTAAACAATTACTAGTATATTAAAAATTATATATTTAAAAATAAAGTAGGAATCCAAGCGATAAAAAGTAGTGAAACAAGAGAAGAACGATGGTAGCTATTACAGCATAGCTCAGTGGGAAATCCCTACTTTGGCATGATATAGCCATTATTTTATGTTCAGTGCCAAAGTAGGAATTTCCCACCGAGCTATGCTGTAATAGCTACCATCGTTCTTCTCTTGTTTCACTACTTTTTATCGCTTGGATTCCTACTTTATTTTTAAATTTATAATTTTTAATATACTAGTTTGTTTAGTTTTTTTGTTTATTTTTGTTAAGGCATACAGCTAGCCATAAACATGTGACTGTTCTATTAGGGTGACTGCTGTGTTAGAGTATCTCGAGGCAGCCTGCAAGATGTGCGCTTGCCCAAAAGATGGGCGTGGTTTCGATCGATTATAGAGTATGTCAAGTCAGCTTTCCAAATTGAAGGTGTGTGGTCACTGAAATACAGCTAGTGCAAAAGGGGTGTGTCATCGTGGTTTCAATCGATAGATCGATAATACGTAGAATGAAGAATGGGCGTGATCTTGTGACCTATGAGCCTTATCCGCAATTACGTCACAACGCGAAAATAACGCAAAAATGGCGAAAAGTGTGGGGGCCAAGTGGGATACTTTGTATGGAAGGGATAACGTTTCGAGATGTTCCACGTGAAGAAAGCATGAGAAAACTCTGGTGAGGCTTATTAACTATCTTACTATGTAGGGGCACGCATTTATGGCACGCGGTTTGTAACAAAAATCGCTCCTTACAAGGACTCCCTGTAAGCTTACAAGGAGTCCTTCTAAGATTGCAGGAGTCCTGCTAACGTTACGAGGACTCCTGCTAACGTTACAAGGACTCCTCCTAAACAGCAACTGCTAGGACTCCTAAGTCTTACAAGGACTTCTTGTAATCATCTTCCACATAGTCCAACTTACAAGGAGTTCTCCTAAGAATACAGCAATTAAATTTAGGTGGCGCATATCAGTATAGTATACGGCTACCTTCACCTTCGCCCACTTTCCGGATTATACCACCGCCACGTGTAGCAAATGGATGTCTCTAACGTTTTTCTGCAAGTAAAAGAATCTAAGCGGGCTTTGGTTCTACATAGAAATGGTCGTGTAGAAGCCATTCGCAGGGCAGTACAATCTGTTGACGAAAGTATTTTTGTCGTGTTCGACTGTAAAGAAGATGTGCCATCCAACGCTTCACCATACATACTCCAGCGATACAGTGTTGAGTGGAAAGATTTCTTGGACGTAACTTGCCACAATGTGAATTTAATGGGCGTCTGTATTTAGCGGATAAACGGATCACGGATCGGCGGATCACGTGATATGCATGCTCAACTCGATTTTGAGCACTGGGAAATGTTTATACCCTAGTGTAACATACAGCATACTGTAGAATTTATATTTTATCCACAGGTAGGAAGCCTGAAGAGATTTCAATCGATACTATATAACTATAATAATTAGAGCGCGCGCGTATTAAAAATTTAACACACGTACAGAGTAAGATTATTTTAATTCACCTTAAAACTGAATCACTGATGTATTCTTTACACCAACACAATACTCAATAGACTAGTTCTGTATTGCAAAAACAAACGACAAAGGATACACGCCAACATATTAGAAGCCTATTCACACGTGAGTGCGCTAGCGTATCCTTTGTCGTTTGTTTTTACAATACAGAACTGGTCTATTGAGTATTGTGTTGGTGTAAAAAATACATCAGTGATTCAGTTTTAAGGTGAATTAAAATAATCTTACTCTGTACGTGTGTTAAATTTTTAATACGTGCGCGCTCTAATTATTATAGTTATATAGTATCGATTGAAATCTCTTCAGGCTTCCTACCTGTGGATAAAATATAAATTCTACAGTATGCTGTATGTTACATTAGGGTATAAATATTTCCCAGTGCTCAAAATCGAGTTGAGCATCCATATCACGTGATCCGCCGATCCGTGATCCGCTAAATACAGACACCCGAATTTAATCTTGGACGGGACAGGGACCGGCTGCAAGTCATACCGGCGCCATCCTTCTGTGGGTCAGCAGCTGCAGTCGCACGTGCTGATGGACCTAGCACGAGTGTAAGTCAACGCACAAAACAATTTACATTTAATATCAGTGTAAAGTGATAATGTTGATATGAAGGTATAAAAGTTTGCTCAACTTGTTTACTTTGCTTGCTAGCACTAGCGATTTCAGATCTCCCATAAATTACACCAACAATAAAACAGTACTGGTAGCAGCTAACAACTCACCGCATTTACTATTGGCAGTCATAGTTTCAATCTGCAGTCATTTACGTACGTTTTAAGCTTTACTACGTAAAATTCCATGCGACTATTACAAAAATATAGTAAATTAAAGATTACGTTATATATTTTCCCATACATTTCTAATGGCAATTACTGAATTGGCCACTTCAAGGTTAGGAGCTTGCCCATGCATCACAGTTTGGCTAGATACGCTTTGGGACCTATCATCATTACAGCACTACTTGACAGCCCACCCTGCCCTGGTCTGTTTTGAAGAGATTGATATTAAGGGATATCACTGGGGTTTGAAGGGTTAAATATAAATGGCCACCTCACTAAAGAAAAGTGAATCATTGTCCCTCTGACTCTACTATGACTGGTAAAAGGTGAATAAACCAGTCAGACAGGCTGTCCATAGCATACTTAACCTGAATGATGAATCTTCTCCAACCCAGACTGATTTCAACTTCCTCAAAATCCCAGAGGTGATAGGTGGGAACAGGAAGGGTTTCCCTGCTTTCCACGTTCTGTTTTTATTCCTCTAAGGATCTGGTATAGCCAGGGCATTTTGTTGATGATATGTGGTCACTTCTCCCATGAGCTATCTGCAGCTGTCTCACCCCTGACAGGTATGTCCTTATAGTTGAGGATCATCATGAACTCCACTATTTGACCACCCCAGCTGTGACCAAGTGTGGCTGCTGCTATGACAACTGGGATCAACTGCAATAGAGAGGGGGGGTTAGCCTTGTGGTCCACTGCAGCTGAAACCAGTTAGACTGGGTGTATCAGCCCCATGAGCCTGAGGCATCTGAGTAGACTTAGGTGCTTGGCACAATTCACCACAAGACATCGGCTTGCACAGGGAGGCTAAGCCCTACCAATTCAAGTGATCTGGGTGGCTCCCTACTGCCTGGAGAATAGACAGCCTCTTTGGATTGGTCCCCCTGTTCTGACTACCTTTGTTTCAAATTGCAGCAGCCCAGTCAGGCTTTCTAATTTTTCTTTGGGGACTAAACAGTGGCAGATTGCCCTTTTTAGCTTGTCCTTCAGCTTACTTAGTATTGCATCAAAATTGGACACGCTCCATCCAATTTTGTTTTGCTTTGTACACATTAGCTCAGGCTAGTGTATCTATATATGTATATGTATACGTGTAGCCACATATATAACCCAATGTATCTATGCATATAATAACCCAGTGTAACCACATGTAACCTCTCGTAATCACATGTAAACCAGCTAGTGTATCCTCGCGTGACCCAGCGTATCCACTTGTAACCCACATGTAACACAGTGTATCCACATGTAACTCAGTGTATTCTCTTGCTACCCAGTATAGTGACATAAAATTTCCTCATATATATCTTTCGAATTCAAATTGCAGTGTTAACATTCACAGTTGTACTCACCAATTTTGCTAGCTAGAGTAGTCTAAGAGCAAAAAATTTTTGATTTTTTTCCAAAACACCTTATGTAATGTTACTATTAATTTTAATTCTAATGATCCATCTGAAGTGAATTTTTTTCACTTCCTCTTTGAGCCCAACCCCGCTACGAATATGATATTTATTAACACTACAGGTCTTTTTACACCTAGTCTATACCATTGCATCTTTGTATCTGGTTACATAGGCTACTTTCGCAACTTTATCATGTCTCATTTTAAGCCATATCTAGTAGAGGTGCTTATAAGCTCCTGTTGTTATGCACAATAATTATTATAATCTATGAATATTATTCCCTAGGAATTGACAGGAAAGGCCACGACTATTAGCCAAAGTGTATTTAATGTGTCCGGGGCTGTCAAGCAGAAGATGAGTAGTTTATTTCCATCTTGTAGTTACAAGTCTACTTTTGATCCTACAATGGCTGAATCATCTGGCACAAAAAAGAAGCGAAAATTGCTCCGCCTTAAGCCTTTTAGTATAAAAGTTATGGCTGTTAAAGCCTCTGCTTGGGCTATACCTAAAGGAATGCACAAGAAAAAGGTATTAGAGGAAGGCAGAGAGAAAATAATCCAGATTACAAAACTTATGACTTCTCGGGAGATACAGAGCTCAATATTGTCTGCTTATCAGCATTTGGAAATCAGTGAATATGAAATACTAGAATCAGGAAGAAATGGAAAACTTTCACCAGCTAAGGAACAGTGGCCAAATGGAACTAGTTTGATGGAAGGGATATACAAGCGCAAAGCTGTTCTGTATATTCGTGAAAAGCTGCCAGAGGTAGTTTGTTATAGGGCAGTTGTTTTTGACATAATTATTGTGTTGATACTGTATACATGTAAATTTTCAAGGGACGTAATTTTTTAGGTTTGTGGATTTTTGTCTTTGAAAATTATAAAGGATATACTGCAGCCCTTAGAATTCTCTTGACCTAATAAAGTGATACTATACCTAGACCTTGCAAACTATTGGCTTAATAATGTGTAACAGAAAAGGACTAAACCAGGGAAAAATCCCTCCTACCCCTATTGTATTGGTAGTTGATATGGAGACTACAATGTTACCAAACCCAATGTGCAAGGATCTGCCCAGGATAAGAAGAATGGTGGTTATTTGAGGAGCTTTTGTGCTCCCCAGACATCATACAAGTTACAAACCATAGTGCAAATGTGCAATAATGTTTTTTACTGAGTTAGAGTGGTGGCTATTTTAGTTGAAGTGGTGGTTATTTTATCTGAGTACTGGTCGGGCCCAACCACTGCCGACCACTGTAGGCACAACCCTGAATGTGGTACTGCAATAAATAAGCCGAATTGTTATTTGTAACTTATTAGAGAGAACGGGATAATTTATTAGACCAATAAGGTTTTTCTGTTATAAAGTTGAACCAACTTGCATATTTCAGGATGAGTCTGAGTCAGATGAAGTATTTCCAGCTGTATGCAATATTTTGGGGAAGAGAGCTGCTGACGCTGAACCTGTTATTGACCTATCTGGCAATATTGACACAGATACTGATCAACCAGATCAAAATCCAGAAGTGTTATCTCCTATATCTCCTGGATCATTTTACTCTGCTCCGGCGTATTCTGAACTAGAAGAATTTAGACGCATTAGAGAGGAACAAGATACAGAGTACAACGCAATGCTTGAAAATGATTTGGCTTTTGAGGTATGTTTGTAGTAATGTGCATAATCTGTGTGTATGTGGGTGCATGTATGTGTGTGTTTTTGTATTGCTATGTACATGCCAGTGGCAGATCAAAACTTTGAAAAGGGGGGTTCCACTCTGATGGATGTTTGCATTGATATTTGTGAATCGAGACAAAAAAAATGTTTCAGAATTTACAGAGTGCTCTTAACTTCAGATTATAACTGATCTCAGAAATTTGCAACCATGGGTGGCATTGAGACACACTTGACTGTTGTGATTGCTAGAATGACTGCTTTATTAGAGTAGTTCGATCTAGCTTCCTTGATGTTCTTACAAAAGGGGGGCTCCATGGAACCCTTGGAACCCCCTCTGGATCCACCACTGCATTTGTATGATCATAACTTAAGTGGTACAAAGATATATGAACAGGGGCAAATATCAGCTAATAGTTTCCAACCACAACTTTCCCCCTATACGGTAGCTTTGCAGATTTTACTTACATTTTTCAATTTAGAAACCTGTGTCTGAGGACCATGTGCCTGAAAATATGCCTGAGGAGAAAGCACAACTGAAGGATGCCCTAAATGATTCATTTAGCAGTAGTGGGTATCATGTGAGAATTCGTGTTCCTGGGGAGACCAGTGCTAAGCTAAGCTGTAGCTTTGGGATGGACGTAACCACTAAGGTATAGATAATAATGCGGATACCTTATATGTTTATAATGTTTTAATGTTTCAGAATTTGTATCAGTACGCATTTGCGTTTAGTGATCTTAAAGGCAGATTTTTGATCTATACCATGTCTCCACGGTCAGCCATACCTTGCTCAGATTTGTTACTGGGAGATGGCAGATTTGGACACATTTTTGCTGTTGAAGATGATGAAAATGGAATAGACCCAGCTATTCTTTTTGATTTAGACAAGTCACAAGTAGTTTGCAGTGAAGCAGTAAGTGGTATGCCATCAGAGGAAAGTCATGTAACAAGGATAATGGAATTTGATGATAAAATGGCTGAACATTCATCAAATTCAGGTAATATTTAGTTTTGAAGTGTCACTCACTATAGAGTGAATTCATATTATTATAAGGGGGAGAGTATCCTACTTCAGTATAACACTGGTTTCTGTGAGCACTAATCCAGATTCCATCCTTAGGTCAATGGATACTGTATTAGCCTCAGGGCAAATGCTTTGTCTGGTCCATATTGCTGTACTAATGAAGTCTTGCATTGCCAGACTAATTACCAGGGTGGCTCAGTGCCAAAGTGAAAAGATAAATCATTGAGCATACTCACAGATGTTCCTTCCACTGATGCTTTGTTTTTGCCTAAAGAGTTTTGCACGATACAACCCATAAACTATACTTCTGTGTAAATAGTAAGCTATCCTTGCATAGCAATATTATACCAGGAGCATATAAGCACCCCAAAGGCGCAAAGGAGCGTGAAACATCTGTGGTACAGGATATCATCAGTGCAGAGTTATCGCTTCTATATACAGAAAACCACTAATGGTGTTGAAACGTCATTAGCCATAGATCCCCCTGTAGAGCATTATCAATGTCTCTTCACTAGAAGCCAAACAGCAGCACAATTGCCATCCAGCAGCACAGCAGCGATGCCTTACACTTAAGCAACACTTAATCAACACTTATTACGCTGGTTAGCAGGTTGGTTAGCACCACTTCCCTCTTATTACCAGCTTTTGTCCTCTTGCCAGTGGAATTCATCGCCATAATCATCGATACAAAGAAACAGGTGTATTGCAAGAGCTTCTTACCAATTGCTTACCCAACAAAACCACCAACAGATGGTCTGTGGATTGGTGGTGTTCCAAATATGGTGATGAACACCTAAGCATGGTTAATATCAAATGTTTCACTCCAGCGCTTATATGCTCCTGATTATACACAGCAATGAATTATGAAATAAATAATAAATTACAACAAATCTTGTGTAACTCTGTAAAAAGTACACAAACAGGAATTTTAAATATGAGTAGGGATAAATGTAATAAAAAGTACTGAAACAAGGAGAGATTACAGTATCTTTGCATCCCCAGAAGTCTTGCTAGTGCACACACAACCTCTACTCCAGCGCTATTACAGAACCGAACTTGGCATACAACTGAAGTAGGGACTATGTGTGCACTAGCATGACTTCTGGACGTACGTGGATAATCTCAGCACTTTCTATTACAGTAGTCCCAAATCATATTTAAAATTCCTAATTTTTTGTTACACTCATAATACATCTCTCAAAACTTATTCATCCAGCTCAATCAGTTGTATTTTAAATAGTGGCTAGAGCTTCATGTTTGCTTGTATCATATATTTGCACAATGTGTATGACATTATGCAGATAAGGTGTTTAAATGTTATGTTGTTTTTATGTTAGCAACTGAGCGCCAGTTTGTTGATGTTTTAAAAGAAAGTAAGTTGCTTATAATACACGTTCATGTGATTTCCATTATGTGTATGATTGACTATATTAAAAACTTTGCTTAATTCTCCTGTGTACTTTTTCTATTTTTAGCTGAGCAGGAGTGCCACACTTTTCTGCAATCATTTTGTACACAAGGACCAACTCACGCAGTATGTCGCAGCCAACTATTTGACGATACACTAACATTGTTTGCGGACGATGGACCTACCAATCATTTTCCCTTCTGTGTCAGATATGTTGGTGAGCAAGCAGTGGACTGTGGTGGTGTAGCCCGTGACTTGTTTTCTGGATTTTGGGAGGAGGCTACAAAGAAACTTTTTGATGGCTGTAACCTCCTAACTCCCTCCGTTCGTCCAGAAGTGGATGTAACCATTTTTCCAATTATGGGTAGGTTATTCTCACATGGCTTTTTAACCTGCAGTTATCTGCCAGTAGTTGTAGCATTCCCTACCTTAGTTGGCGCACTTATTGGCCCCACAACTATTGTGCCTGATTCAATATTACTGGAAGCAATAGCAGACTTTTTATCTGATGTCGAATCCAAAGTGATACAAGAAGCTATGAGGTGCACAACAGAGTTCGATTCTAACTTAAAGAGCAATTTGATTTCAGTTTTTGCAAGATTTAACTGCAGGGAAATCCCAAAAAGCAAAGCAATCAAAACTTTACTCATAAACATAGCTCACTACGAGTTTCTGTCAAAGCCTCTTGCTGTGACAATGCTCATTCACAGTGGCATTCCTTCTATCCACAAACAATGGTGGGACAGTAAAACTGTTGAAGAGCTCTATGAAATCTACATGGCATTAACTGCTACACCTGCTAAAGTTTTGGAAGTGCTTAGTTCAGATTTGGAAAACGAAAACCAAGAACGGGTCTTCATCTACCTGCAACAGTTCATTGCAAGCATGAACAGGGATATGGTACGCAGGCTTTTGCGATTCACCACAGGAAGCTCAGTTTGTTTGTCTAGTCACATTACTGTGATATATAATGAGTCAAATGGATTTTGTAGATCCCCTGTGGGTCGCACTTGTACCAGCACCCTGGAATTACCAGCCACATACGTGACTTATCCTGAATTTGTTTCTGAGTTTAAACATGTCCTTCTATTACCAGAAAATGAATGGAGAATGGAGATTTCTTAATACTGTCTTTACTAGTTCAGAAAACGCTGGTTCATTTATTACTTAAACTGATTACTTTGGTTTTTATGCATGTCATAAAATTGATGTGTTTTTATGTGATCATCGAAATAATTATACTGTCACAACAAAGTCAATATACTGTATTGTTCGTTGGTATAAGTCTATTCCATAGCTTTCACTGTTATTTAAAGGATCTACCGTATTAGTAAGGTTCCTGTAATTGTCTTCTGATAATTCAAATTCAATTCTGGAAATTTCAACTGATTCGTTAAAGTCATCATGGGAAAGTCCTGCTTCATCTATGCCATAATTGTCATCTACTGAATCAAAAAAATCTAAAGCCGTGAGGCCAGACTGGTGAAGCTGTAATATACCAGACACAAATAGTTGATAGGGTGTCTTGTTGTTTTCTGTGCGTATATTATGATTGTTCCACCCTTCCCTGAAGTCATCAAGAGATTTTTGTATCCTTGGTTTGTATATGTAATGAAGAGCAAATAAATGTTTATGATTGAGAGGATCCAGTAAGCCTTCTAACTCCATGTGATAAAACAGGCGGTAGTATAATTGTATCACACACCTAAAATGCAACTTGCGATTAACATTAACAGCATTAAAATTTGTTACCTGTGCATATCTTTCCACATTCTCTCGATTCTTTGGTTGTGCACAGAGCTGCCTGTAATCATGCTTCCTCTCTCAGTTCCTCGAGTCTCTAACATGTACCTGGCTACAGCAGTGTTTTCTGTTCCTTGATCAGATCTCACTCGTGATGGTAGTCCATACTGACGTACAGCAGACAAAAAACCTTCATATACAGTTATTGCTTTATTGTTAGAAGTACATCGCAAGTAAACAATCAGTCGAGTAAACCCATCAACTCCTCCATGGGTGACTAACTTCCATCTGATTAACTTGTGGTGTCCGTCTACAAAGTAGGTGTAAAAAAAAATCAACAAAAAATATTTACCTATGTGCCAAAGAGCATTAGGTGATGGTACTTTGTATTGTCTCCTGTAAGTTATAGAATTCCACTGCAAAGCAGTGCCAAGTGGGTCAGCTTGTTTTAGGGCTTCTCTCAGTCTGTCCCTGGACACGTAATATCCTTGTGATATGATTAAACCTAAAATCATCGTTTGCCCCAAGTTTGGGTGTTCTCTTTTAATCTCTCTAATCAAATCTTTTAAAGTATCATTGTCAGGTAAATGTGATGGGTCAGAAAGTAGATCATATTCAGCTCTTCTACGGTAAAGTGTCATTCGACTTACTCCCAACAAAGAAGAAATATTGGTCCATGAAAACCCCAGTGAAGTCAAGTACAACAACTGTTCCCTTTGTATGACAAACCGTGGTCGGCCTCTTACACCAGCTTGTACAGAAACACGGTAAGAATGATCTCCAGTAGATTCCAGCGTGTCCAAGTATCGATCCCATTTGTGCTCTATTTGCCTGCAGCATTCTATCAACTCCTCAATTTGCTGGAGTATTGGTCTCAATTGCAAGTCATTGGCAGATTCTAGCTGATCTCTAATGACTGTGAGGCTCTCCACACAGATCTGCATGTTTTAAACACAAAATTAACACAAGCAAAGCAAGGGTGGTGGAGCAGGGGATTGGACAAATGAAAGTGACTGTTTGGTTGCCTTGATCTTTTTACGTGCGTTTAACAACAAAAGGGTGAGGGGGATGACCCACCTACTTCCACCGACCTTAAAGCAAATGACATTTTCATAACATTGCGCACCTGTAGCCTCTCTATTATGTGAGTAGAATGATCTACATCCACACAACCAAAATGCCTATTTGCATTCCTTAAAAATTCCGTAAGCTCACTAAAGTATTGTTCCCAGCCCAAAATATTCGACATCGAAAAGACAAACTCAAATCTTGTTCAAGATCGTCCACCTCGAGATCGTCACTGCAAAGATTTCTATTCAACGCACATTGATTTACTAGACTATTTAATGCACACTTTTATGCGCCACATAAATAATTGCTGTGTCCTTAGGAGGAGCCCAAGTAAGAGGAAGGTGCTTACAAGGAGTCATTGTAAGACTTAGGAGTTCTAGCAGTTGCTGTTTAGGAGGAGTCCTTGTAACGTTAGCAGGAGTCCTCGTAACGTTAGCAGGAGTCCTCGTAACGTTAGCAGGAGTCCTGCAATCTTAGAAGGACTCCTTGTAAGCTTACAGGGAGTCCTTGTAAGGAGCGATTTTTGTTACAAACCGCGTGCCATACGCATTTTCGTACTCCTCGAGTAGTCCTACGGTCTGCTTTTGGTTTCTTCCCAATGGCTCTCTGTACAAAAGACCCCCACACTTTTCGCCATTTTTGCGTTGTGACGTAATTGCAGATAAGGCTCATTGTGAAGTTATCTAGCTAGTACTAGTACCTCATAAGGCTTATAGATGATTGCGCCGAAGTTAAACGGCTTCCTTTCCGTGTAACGTACAGTCTTCTAGTATTTGTTCGTTTCGTTACCGCAATTAGTTTAGCCGCACCGTGATGAATCCTCGACAATATTCAAAAACTGAACTAAAGACTGAGCTGTATGTACAGGGAACAATGCTCCTTCAATTGAAGAATGCTCAAAGGTAGGGAAACATGGCGACGCAGTGAAAATTCGAAACGATACTCCGCCTTTGGTTCAGTGTTTATTGGTTTCTCAGACGCTCTCCCCCAGAGTTATCTTCGAGGTTAACAACCACACTTCTTTACGCAATAGAGCGATGCTCTTCGTGGTGAACTTGAACATCGAGTTGAACGCACGCCCTTGTGTCTGGGATAGCCTTTGTGGTTAAGGTTACGGGATACTGTAAACCCCACATGTACACTATCGATCATTTTTCATGATTGGGGGTTTGATTTTTCTTAATGCATTGTTATCAAATATTTATGCATTCTTAACTTCTCATAAATCGACATGGAATTCAAATGTTGTTATGGAAACATGAGTTGTCCCCATGCCAAACAGTGAAAACTGTGAACCAAAAATCAGACCAATGAAGAACCATGAGAACTTACTAACAATTCTAAGGTTTGAAGAACATCACTTGTGAGGGACTGACAAGAGGAATTGTGAATAATGTGTATAGTTACTGAAATATGACTACAATATGGCCTAAAGCAAGACACTGTGGTCACAAAATTAATTTTTAAATTGATATCACAAGCACTAGAAACATTATTTCTAACAAATGGCTCCGTCAGGACCTAGACAAGAAGCCAGACTAGTAGTCTGTTTATACAAAATGTTAACTAGTTTGACAGTCCTGATTTTTGGTTCAGGAAAATATCGCAATTAGTCAGCAAAACTACGCATGCGCTTACAGGTGCGCCAGTTGCTAAGTGTGTTGTATCTGTGTTATCTTGTACTGTTACGTGTGTTTTCTTGTACCTTGTAACTGTCCAGTCAGCACGCTATTATTCTCCCAACAATTTAAGCCTGTTACCAGCTGATACAAAACACAACAATACCAAACCCGCCTTAATTACATAATAAAATTTTTGTTTGACAGTCGCTCACTATCCCGTAACCTTAAATGCGAAATTATACTAGCCAGTCTGTCGTTACGCGGAAAAGAAGCCATTTAACTTCTGCGCAATCATCTGTTACAGGACTATACGGCGTTAGACACTCTCCTCTCTTATTATTAACTCTTGATTCTAGTCATTGGGGTTAAAAATCTCTTATCATGGCCTCTGGTGTGATGTAGGTTAGGATTAGGGAAAAGGAAATCATCTTCAATTAATGCGCAATTATCACACTTCCTGCCTTTCAGTGAATGCTATACAAACTATCAGGCTTCATTACTTAAACGTATCCAATAGCTATAACCAACATTCATAACAAGCTCATCTTTCCCTTTCTGTATAAAGACTACATAGTAAAATTATACTCCATATTGCGCTGGCGCGAGCCTCTTAATAATAATTACTCATTTATAACGGTCATAGCCACTAAAATGCTGTAGACCACCTTATGCAGGTTTTCTCTATAACAGCCACCTGTATATAAAGGCCACATATATCTGGTCCCAAGGTGACCATTATAGACAGGTTCCACTGTGTAGTAGTAGTTTTCTTGCGCCTGACTGGTGCGGACTGTATTAAAACGCGTATTTAGACATATTTCGCTTTATTTCTCAACCTTGTGTTACACCTAGCGTCACCTTATACCAGTCAACTTACCCATGTTTGTACAGTCCATCTAGCACTGACATTATCTAATCCTGGTTTGTTCATACGCGTATTTTCTTCGATCAAACCTCTAATCCCTACAATAACTTTTAAAGACACGATGTGGACACAAGCCCTAATGTCTGATAAACAAGTTGTAAAAGCGTGTAGAACCGTAAGTTCCCTAGGGAAGGTGTTTTAAGCAGAAATCTTTAAAACTCCATTTAGTGCCACGCCTCATGCGTGCGTTGATAATTGGCAGATGTCTTATAAACAAGTGTGAAAGCGTCACTAGAGAAGGTGTTCCAAGCATAATTCTTGTTGCCACACCACACATGGTGTATTAAAATAACTTGTGTGTTCTGGTGGTGCTCAAAGCAGCTTGTTACATAGCATTACCCACCCTAACAGCAAGTAGTCACTCCCACTGTGGCTTTCGTCATGCATGTCATTTAATTAATACACATGTTACATAACAAAATATATCACATTAATTGTTTGTGACATTAACAATAAAATGGGATAGTTAGTCCCATCACAACTGTACGCCTCATCCTGGAAATTCAGAAGATTGTAATCAACTGAGATATAATGCCAAGATCTTACCAGGCCTCATGGGCCATGTACACTTGACAATTGAGAACTAAAGAACACACATAACATTATATAATTCCTCTGTCTATATAAACTTACTCCCCCGAACCTTGATCTTTACGTATATACCACTGTTAGTGAGAGAACCGCATGCTATGACCAAGTACCCTGTACCTGTAAAATTGACAGGGCATTAAATACAATACAGCTAAAAATCTGTCACTTTTTACACAAATGACAGATTTGGGGATCTGAAAATTCATCACACCCTTGAGGTAATACAAAAATGTCTTAGTATACACACAGACTGACTTGAAGATCCACAACGTCCTTGATGTTACTACAGTTCACGCACACTTGGTGTACAGTCCATGCACACTTGGTGTACAGTCCACGTACACTTGATAATTGAGAACTAAAGAACACAAATAACATTATAAAATTCCTTTGTCTACTTACCCCCCAAACCTTGATCTTAGTTGCCAAGTTTAGAGCAGCTCTAGCCAAGTTATGTATGTAGCACTGCTAGTAAGAGAACCGCATGCTATGACCAAGTACACTGTACCTTTAAAATCGACAGGCGGGCATTAAATACAATACAGCTAAAAATCTGTCACTTTTTACGTAAATGACAGATTTAGGGAACTGAAAATTCATCACACCCTTGAGGTAATACGTTTGAGGATTCACAAGTTGGCCCAGCAGTGACCTTATTACACAGTGTCCTGATTAGACAGGTTTCACTGTACATAAAGACCAGTATATATGCAATGTGAAGAAGTATTTTTTTTTGTACAAGCATCATGTAGATTACCTTACTTCTTCCACCTAGTTCCGGGACTTCTAAATTGGTACTACAATGACAATGAAAGCTGTTTGGTCTGTACGAGTACACCTTGTTGACAATCCATCCATGAGATATAATTTCAAGCAGGATAATATTGGTATTTGCTGCTACTCAACTTGGTACCATCACAGAAGTTTTCAGCTTGGTCTCAGTGAACTTGCACTAGTCAGTGCAGACGTCTGACAGTCTAAAAACCAATCGCATACACGCGGTTAATCAGTGTGAATAGATGTGGCATTTTGTACACCCGTGTACACTAGCCCCATTTTTTTTCACTCCTCGTTTCGTTACTGAACCTCTACTCCTCGTTTCGTTACTGAACATCCACTCTTCGTTTCGTTACTGAACCTCCACTCCTCTTTTCGTCACTGAACCTCCACGAAGAGTTGAGTACATCAGTATTCTCGCCGGCGACTCTTTAATATCCATTCGACGTTCTTCTTCAAGCGGTGTAGACTCTTCGTATCTTAGTTTCAAATCAGTTAAGTACGCTTCGCCGCTCCATTGAAATCCAGTTACAAATATTTAGTATTCAGTTTCAGTCTCGGTTTCAGTCCTCTCAAGGACTGCCATCAATAATTAATCAACCGCGTATCACGTGTATTCACTTGAGGTGTTACAGGGACTTTCCAACAGATTTCCCCTAAATAGGCCACGTGATCATTGTCAGTCAAGTGGAACTTGTTCTTGGTTATGGCTCTACAATGTGGTACTCGTACTTTAATGTATTTTAGTGTTTAATAATATTATACTTCCCTCTCAAGACATGGACTGCCATCAATTATAAATTGCGCATCAAGTGTGTTCACTTTTCACTTGAAGTGTTACTGTGCAGGGTCTTTCCAAGGGATATCCCCTAAATAGGTCACGTGAAAATTGTCAGTCAGGTGGAACTTATTTATTTCCATTAATGTACCATGGAGCTTGTGTTGTGGCTTTCATTAATTGATCATTATATGCACATACCATGGTGCAACAAAGTTTGTAACAAATTACTGGAATGTGGTTCATGGTTTGCCGGTATGAGCTTGTGTTGTGGCTTTCAACTTTTGTAACAGATTGCTTGAATGTACATATGCATGTGGTTCGTCGTTGCCAATGATTGTTTATATGAGTTGGGGTTGTTCCACACAGCTTGCACAATTTTCAGATATCGATGTCTGCATGATGACACAAGGTTAAGTGAGACCTGTAAAAGAACAAGCAGGCACTGAACTTAACCTTAAATTAAACACACATGCAACTAACCTGGAACATCAGTCGCAACACCAAAGACACTTGCTTGGATATCCTCATGGCTTAACTATGGAGTGACATGTGTAATTAACCGGCACTAAACAGTATCTACAACACAATTTTCTTTTCTGCAAGAACTTTTTAGCACCAAGTAAAGGCACTACCATCTCTCCTACAAGAGCATTTCACAAGAGATGTGATATTAACTTGAGTACAACCAATATGTGGTGTATGTTTGTGAACATGTGTGTTTAGTGTTTGCACATTTTGTGTGCATCTTGTGCTTGTATATGATTAAACGTGTGTTTGTATGTGGTGAAATAAAAATGATAGTATGATGTTTGTGATCTCTTTCATAACCCTTAGCAAAGCATCTAGCTACTCTACGAATGGCAAACCAAGTTGATAGGTCGTCCTCAGTGCACTATGGCTGTGGTCATAGCAGGTTTTATTCATTGACAAGTACAGAATGATTGATATACTCCAATAGAACAGTCAAGCAATAAATACTCTAATAGAACAGTCAGGCATACTCTAATAGAACAGTCATTGAACAATATAGCTGAATATTTACATCTCTGTCTGAAAACACTCCCAGATCCCAGATGCAATCTCAGAGTTGCTATTTCAAGATGGTGGCATTCCCCAAGATCACCTAGAAAAGCATGCTTTGCAAATAAGTGCTTTACACACATCTTCGGTAACCCTGACTGTAGCATTATTGCTTGGCATGACCAGTAATTTCCACTGGCCCTTGTCCTAATAAAAAATTATCAGCTACTATAGGAATGTATGTTATATGCTCACCACCTATCAGCAGATTTCTGTTTAGTTGTAACACTTCTACAAGGCAGAATTCATCATACACCCCCCATGGCTTGAACATTGGGTCTGTAAATTATATAACTGACAAAAATTAGTGATATCTCCCCAGAAAACACCTTCGCTGTAAAAAAAAGACGCGTCCAAGTAACTACAAGTATCTGTAACCCCATGTAAAACAGATAAGCTGTAGAAAAACACTCCATGAAATTTATGGGTAACTGAAAGAGCTGATATCTAGAGCGGCCAAGAATCAATAATGTCACTACAACTGACTATGATTACCAAAGAATACCTTGGCTGTAGAACAGGTAAATAAAAATAACTGGCAACCAAAACAGCTGATATCTGAAGCAGCCAAGAATAAAACTTAAGTTGACAACTTACTACAATTATAAACTTGCAACATTGAATCCTAATCATTCAACTGTGTTCTATACATTCACCCTTGCTACATCCTAAATTAATTCTTTGTAACTCTAATTGGCTGGTAATTTGGACGCCTTTTTTTTCTTTACCCTGACTATTGAAAAAGGCGGCCAAATTACCAGCCAAGTAGAGTTACAAAGAATTAATTTAGGATGTAGCAAGGGTGAATGTATAGAACACAGTTGAATGATTAGGATTCAATGTTGCAAGCTTATAATTGTAGTAAGTTGTCAACTTAACTTTTATTCTTGGCCGCTTCAGATATCAGCTGTTTTGGTTTCCAGTTACTTTTATTTACCTGTTCTACAGCCAAGGTATTCTTTGGTAATCATAGTCAGTGTAGTGACATTATTGATTCTTGGCCGCTCTAGATATCAGCTCTTTCAGTTACCCATTAATTTCATAGAGTGTTTTTCTACAGCTTATCTGTTTTACATGGGGTTACAGATACTTGTAGTTTCTTGGATGTGCCTTTTTTTACAGCGAAGATGTTTTTTGGGGGATTTGTTTTACGGAAATCACATTGCTCGAACAATAAGTGGGTGGATAAAACAGTGTGTTCCTCGAAGTGTTCCTCGTCTTCTCAAGTGCATGATGTTTTGAATTCTACAGAGGTGAAAATTTCTTTCTTCACATCTTTTCGCAACATATGGGTGACTGGCAGAATGAATGAAGGTAGGAGTGAAGGAATGAAGTAAGAACACAGCATCACAACTAGAAACATACATGGTGTCAAAGTTTAAACTGAAATTGTTGGTTAATCGTATGCTCTGAAATTACATGAGTACATTCAGTGCCACTAGTCAGTTTGTTTCATAAAATCATAGAGCTACTGAATCATGTCCGTGAACTGAGTGGAATTAATATTTACTTTACAACTGTTTACATCACCTGGGTGAATGGGAAGGGAAGCACTCACTTTCACTAGCTATATGTATAGCTGTGAGAATCTGTACACGTCAAAACTAACAATGTAAACTGCCTGCTAACATGCATAGTTTAGAGCTATTAAAATGGAAATTTATTACAACTAACTTTGAATACTGCATAGTGCCATATCCTCAAATAGCATGGTACTCAGTCTCATGGATGCAGCAAGTCAGTGTAACTGGCAAAAAAAAAAATTGTTTTAAAGATTTCTAATATAATTGTAGACTCTATTGTGTATACTGTATGGTAGCCATAGGCGATTCTAAGGGGGGCCAGGGAGGGCCATGGCCCTCCCTGTTAAAAAATAACTTTTAAAAAATCTTGGGGAAAAGTTGCTGTATAGATTGGCATTGTTGTTTTTAGCATTTTTCATGTTTTTAGAACAAATTTTAGGCTATTTTCAAGCCTTTAAATTGCAAAAATCCTGCAGCTTCTGGGGGTTGCACCCCCAGACCCCCCTGAAAATTTTACTTTATACTATAGCCAAACAACAATAGTTATGCTATTCCCTACTGGGCCCCCCCCTGTAGGTCAGGTCTAGAATCGCCACTGATGGTAGCAATGGTAAGGGACTTATTTCAGAATGGCCTTACCCCCTCATCTAGATCAGCCATTTTTCTTCTTTGTTGACCTGCCGGGTTGGGATAAAAACTTCATGAAATGTAAGATTAATTTGGCATGGTCTATTTTGATGAAGTATGGAACAGTGGTGGATTTGAAACCATTTTTACAGGCTCATTATTCTTGATGTAGTGAATGCTTTAGTCTACTAATGTGTCCGGGTATACTGGTAAGGATGCATACAGTATGGGCAATCTTATCAGGGGCGGATTTAGGGGGGCGGGGCTAAGGGGCCTGTAGCCCCCCTTTCCTTTCTAAGTTAGTACTTGGCCAATAAAACCCTAAATCTTCTATGTGTATCAAAAGCAGACTTATTTCAGGAATTGTGCATCACTACCAACACAAAAAATGTCTATGTAACTTACCTATTGTTCAACTCTGTTCCAAAAGAGTTTAGCTTCCTTTTCATCCAGAGTTCTTCAAGAAAAGGTTCGATTGTGGGTAGCATCTTTAGTTACAAAAGTTTTAATTGTGGGTTTTGTTTTATTCAGGTAATTAGCACTATGGGTATCAGAGGTGATTAGTGTGGTTTTTATATTTTAAAACGAATTTATTATATGATTCAAAAAGTGTTAGTTGGTTTAATTGGTTAGAGTTATCAGCTTTAGTAGCTATAATATGTAGCTACCAACTCTCTTTTGCAAGTTTATAAGGCAGCTATAGCACTTTTGTCTACGAATGTAAAATTGGTATCAGTTACCTTCTGATATGACCCCATGCTGTGGGTTATGGTGCTGGTATTTGCAGCTAGCTATAGATCAGTCTTCGTAACCTGGCAGACCTAGAAATAAGTTGACTATCACAACAGCAAATTCAGAAACCCCATAAATGCAATTATAGTTGCAATTTGCTAAGAATTTCCAGTGGACTAGCTAATAGCTACTAGTACCCTTCACTGTATTCTGCTTTTCAGTACATTTTATTGGTGCTAAGACTAACAAAGTGTTACTAGGCTAAGGAGCATGTATACTAATAATTGTGACATTCCACATCACTACTACTTAGCTATACATGTTTCTGCCTCTGTTTAGCTATACATGTTTCTTCCACACATTATCCCACAAAAGCTTCCCCTGTTAACTGGCTTTGTTTGTTCATGGGGTATTTGCGTGGGGGACTGACTTGTGTAGTTGACTCATAGTCACCCAATGTTGATGAATCCAGATGGTCTTTATATTAGAAGATGATAGTCTAGTGTTCCATAAAGAGAGTCTGCCTTGAATTTGTTGATGTTGAGGCTGGGGTAAGATTTTCCACAATTATTCCAATTTCATGACTTGTGAAACAACCCACCCCCAACATTCCAGTGGGATCCAACATCATTTTTACCAGTAAGAAAGACAGTTGATGCTGTTGAAGAGGAGCTGATGCATTATGGTATATACTAGCTATATCTAAATGCTTGGTAGCTACAAATAAAAAGATTATCATGTATGCATGATAAGTTAATTACTCAATGCATATTGCAATCAGTCTTGATTTAATGGAAAAGTAATAGGTGTTTTGATAAACTGAAATTCCATTATTTTCCACTGAAAACCTGCTAAAAACACTCTCAGATTCACCTTCAGAGGGCCTAATTTTCGAAACTTTCCTGGGGGGCATGCCCCCAGACCCCCTAGGCTGGCATGATTCACATGCTAGTGCGCTTTGCACACTAATGTAGCTAGTCATTATTCCAAATAGCTAATTTGAACATGGATACTATGTGAATCTTACCACTAGGGCCTTGTGAGAAGGCTTGGTATTGTCTAATATCTGGCTAGCTATACCTATGTCCCTTAGCCCACCCTTTCAAAAACTCCTAGATCCGCCCCTGCCTATATATATATCTAATCAAAAACAGCCAAGCTGTAAAAAAAGGTGCGGCCCCAAAAAGGCTATGGTGAAAAAAGATGTGAAATCCAAGGTGGCGGCCAAGAAATGGCTGTGATGGTAGGTTAATGGTAAAAATTTTAATAACGACAATTCAGGTGAATTTGATGCCAAGACCAAGTGGCACAAAATTCACCTGAATTGTCGTTATTAAAATTTTTACCATTAACCTACCATCACAGCCATTTCCTGGCCGCCACCTTGGATTTCACATCTCTTTTCACCATGGCCTTTTTGGGGGCCACACCTTTTTTTACAGCTTGGCTGTCTTTGATTAGATATCACTTCTTTTTGTATTTGTATACTGCAAACCCAGCCTATTGCTGGCTTTGGGGCCATGTATTTTTTTTTATTTACCACAAGAAGAAGAAAAGAACTTATAGAAGATTTTTAATACTTCAATCATTTTTGATTTTATTAGTAATTATACAAATTATATACATATATTTATTACATGCTCATTATTCCCCACAGGATATTTTTAGCAGCTGATCTCTCTACTGGGTGACTTAAAATATAGCTGCATATACTATATACAGGATGGTTCCTTTGTAGCTGAACTCTCTACAAGGTGACCTCTTCTAGCTGATTTCTCTACAGGGTGATTTGTTTCTAGCTGAACTCTCTACAAGGTGACTTCTTCTAGCTGAACTCTCTACAGGGTGATTTCTTTGTAGCTGAACTCTCCACATGATGGTTTCTTTGTAGCTGAACTCTCTACAAGGTGACCTCTTCTAGCTGATCTCTCTACAGGGTGATTTGTTTCTAACTGAACTCTCTACAGGTGATCTGTTTGCAGCTAAACTCTCTACATGGTGCTTTCTTTGTAGCTGAACTCTCTACATGATGGTTTCTTTGTAGCTGAACTCTCTACAAGGTGACTTCTTCTAGCTGAACTCTCTACAGGTGCAGCTAAACTCTCTACATGATGGTTTCTTTGTAGCTGAACTCTCTACAAGGTGACCTCTTCTAGCTGATTTCTCTACAGGGCGATTTGTTTCTAGCTGAACTCTCTACAGGTTATTTGTTTGCAGCTAAACTCTCTACATCCATGGTGGTTTCTTTGTAACTTAACTCTCTACATGATGGTTTCTTTGTAGCTGAACTCTCTACAAGGTGACTTCTTCTAGCTGAACTCTCTACAGGGTGATTTCTTTGTAGCTGAACTCTCTACATGATGGTTTCTTTGTAGCTGAACTCTCTACAAGGTGACCTGTTCTAGCTGATCCCTCTACAAGGTGATTTGTTTGCAGCTGAATTCTTTAGGTGGTGATTTCTTTGTAGCTGAACTCTCTCCAAGGACCTCAGGCTTCTAGCTGATCTCTCTACAGGGTGATTTGTTTCTAGCTGAACTCTCTACAGGTGATTTGTTTGCAGCTAAACTCTCTACATGGTGCTTTCTTTGTAGCTGAACTCTCTACATGATGGTTTCTTTGTAGCTGAACTCTCTGCAAGGTAACTTCTTCTAGCTGATCCCTCTACAGGGCGATTTGTTTGTTGTTGAATTCTCTACACGGTAATTTGTTTGAGGCTGAACTCTCTACATGGCGGTTTCTTTGTAGCTGAACTCTCTACAAGGTGACTTTTTCTAGCTGAACTCTATACAGAGTGATTTGTTTGCAGCTGAACTCTCTACATGATGGTTTCTTTGTAGCTGAACTCTCTATAAGGTGACCTCTTCTAGCTGAACTCTTTACACTGTGTCTAGTTTCTAGCTGATCTCTCTACAGGGTGATTTGTTTGCAGCTTAAATCTCTACAGGGTGATTTGCTTGTAGCTGAACTCCTTACATTGTGTCTAGTTTCTAGCTGATCTCTCTACAGGGTGATTTTTTGCAGCTGATCTCTCTGCAAGTTGATTTGTTTGTAGTCGATCTCTCTACAGGGTAATCTGTTTGTAGCTGAACTGTCTATAAGGTGATTTGTTTGTAGCTGATCTCCGCAGGTTGATTTGTTTTAGCTGAACTCTCTACAGGGTGATTTGTTTGTAGCTGATCTCTCTGCAGGTTGATTTGTTTGTAACTGAACTCTCTACAAGGTGATTTGATCTCTCTGCAGGTTGATTTGTTTGTAGCTGAACTCTCTAAATAGTGATTTGCTTGTAGCTGAACTCCTTACATTGTGTCTAGTTTCTAGCTGATCTCTCTACAGGTTGATTTGTTTGTAGCTGAAGTCTCTACAGGGTGATTTGTTTCTAGCTGATCTCTCTACAGGGTAATTTTTTGTAGCTGATCTCTCTGCAAGTTGATTTGTTTGTAGTCGATCTCTCTACAGGGTAATCTGTTAGTAGCTGAACTGTCTATAAGGTGATTTGTTTGTAGCTGATCTCTCCGCAGGTTGATTTGTTTTAGCTGAACTCTCTACAGGTTGATTTGTTTGTAGCTGATCTCTCTGCAGGTTGATTTGTTTCGAGCTGAAGTCTCTACAAGGTGATTTGTTTCTAGCTGATCTCTCTACAGGGTGATTTTTTGTAGCTGACCTCCCTTCAGGGTGATTTGTTTCTAGCTGATCGCTCTACAGGTTGATTTGTTTGTAGCTGAAATCTCAACAGGGTGTATTGCTTGTAGCTGAACTCCTTACATTGTGTCTAGTTTCTAGATGATCTCTATACAGGGTGATTTGTTTGTAGTTGATCTCTCTGCACATTGATTTGTTTGTAGCTGAACTCTCTACAGGGTGATTTGTTTCTAGCTGATCTCTCTACAAGTTGATTTGTGTGTAGCTGATCTCTCTGCAAGTTGATTTGTTTGTAGTTGATCTCTCTACAGGGTAATTTGTTTGTAGCTGAACTGTCTATAAGGTGATTTGTTTGTAGCTGATCTCTCTGCAGGTTGATTTGTTTTAGCTGAACTCTCTACAGGGTGATTTGTTTCTAGCTTATCTCTCTACAGGTTGATTTGTGTGTAACTGATCTCTCTGCAAGTTGATTTGTTTGTAGTTGATCTCTCTACAGGGTAATTTGTTTGTAGCTGAACTGTCTATAAGGTGATTTGTTTGTAGCTGATCTCTCTGCAGGTTGATTTGTTTGTAGCTGAACTCTCTACAGGGTGATTTGTTTGTAGCTGATCTCTCTACAAGTTGATTTGTGTGTAGCTGATCTCTCTGCAAGTTGATTTGTTCGTAGTTGATCTCTCTACAGGGTAATTTGTTTGTAGCTGAACTGTCTATAAGGTGATTTGTTTGTAGCTGATCTCTCTGCAGGTTGATTTGTTTTAGCTGAACTCTCTACAGGGTGATTTGTTTCTAGCTTATCTCTCTACAGGTTGATTTGTGTGTAACTGATCTCTCTACAAGCTGATTTGTTTGTAGCTGATCTCTCTGCAGGTTGATTTGTTTCTAGCTGATCTCTCTACAAGTTGATTTGTTTGTTGCTGATCACTCTAAAGATTGATTTGTTTGTAGCTGAACTCTCTGCAAAGTGTTTTGTTTGTAGCTGATCTCTCTACAGGGTAATTTGTTTGTAGCTGAACTCTCTGCACAGTGACTTGTGTGTAGCTGAATTCTCTAGAGAGTGATTTAATTGTAGGTGAACTCTCTACTGGGTGCATGACTTGTTTATAGCTGAACTCTCTTCAGTGTGATTTGTAATGTTCTGAATCTCTGCAGTGATATAATTGTAGCTTAACTCTTCACAGGGTGACTTGCTTCTTGCTGAATTGTCTATAAGATTAACTGTTTGCAGCTGAAGTCCCTACAGAATAACTTGTGATGTAATAGAATTCTATAATGGAGTAAATAAATTAACTGAATGCTCTATTAGGGTGACTGTTCTATTAGAGTATCTCGATCTCGCATTTGCTACACGGAGTTGGCTTTCGAATCATAACTCAGTGGTTTGTAATCCAATTCTTCTATACTACTGCAAGGACTTTCTATGAAGATTATTCCAGCTATACACCGATTTTCAGCTCATTGCTCTAAGCGGTTTGCCTAGTAAACGTGAAAACTAATACTTTTTTATTCCTAAAAATCGATCGCGTAATTGTGACACAGGTTGGGTTTTGTGTCATATCTCCGTCGTCTTAATCTCGATTCCTTTCAAACCACCAAAAGGCACTCCTACGATGGTTACTCCATCTGCATAGCAATTTTCAACTCATTCCATGAAGCGGTTTACCCTGTAGGCGTGATAACAAATCGATCTTGTTTTACGCGAGTAATCGGTAATAACTCCTGAACCATTCATCGGATTTGCACCAAATTTGATGCTAGGATTCGCCTTTGGACTGCCTTTCTGTGTGCCAAATTTCAAGGCGATCGGAGTACGCGTTTGCGTTTTATATCAATTTTTGCAAGTGTGCGAAAAGACGAAGAAGAAGAATAAGAAGAAAAAATAAACGAAGAAAAACAAGCGACACTTTGGCCGCTCATATCTCGGAAATGGCTAGAGTGATTTCCTTCAAATTTGGAATGTAGACTCCCCTAGCTGGCGGGCAACTCTGCAGCAAATTTGGTTTCAATCGGATAAGCTATCACCGAGATACAAAAGTGTGCAAATGACGTTTTCTTTCTTCCTGTCAATATACTCAAGGTGTGGCGCGACGGCTTTTTGGGCCGCACGACACACTACCGTGTGTCTTGATTACAGCAGCAGAGAGACATACGTATGTACCTATAGCCATCCTCACATGGGTGAATGGTTTGGTGGTTACTGCTATAAGTAAGGTGGTCTTATCAATGAGATTATCTAGCTGAGTTTGAGGTTACTTGACATCACTGCTAATTGAGGGCAGCCATCCATTGGGGGAAGTTTTGCAGTCTTCACATACTTGTCATGTCCGCTAACAAGTGAATGCAGTGCTTATGCATGTCTGTGTATGCATAAAAAGAAAAACGGAGTGTGCATGAGAGAAATTTTGCACATTGTGCATAAATCACTGCATGAACTAAGAACAGCCATGCACCATCACCCATAGAGTCAAGAAAGGGCTCTCAGTTTGTCAGTCATTGCCATGTGGACATATAGTCAGGTTCACTATGATTGTACTTTTGTTCAACGTTTATGGAGATTAGCAAACCTATACATTTTTGGAAAGCTTAGAGCATGAGGAATCTGAAAATCAATGTTTACATTTACACATATTCCTGCAAGGTCAGCATTTTTAAATTTAAAATGGCAGCCAATAAAGTAAGAAATTCCCGATATATCAATTTTAATTTGACATAAAAGTTCATTAATAAACTCAACAAATTCTCTGGTGACATTTTTACATCTCTATTTATTAGAGGTGATAGTTAATCATGAATAATTAGAAGTTTTTACAAATGGAATAGAAGAGCATCCATTATGCTGCAATAACTCAAGAATAGTTTTAAGCAAAAAGAATTGTGGAATATTCCAGATTAATTTAATGAGATCTTTGTATAACTGGAGCAAAGTATAAGTTTGGCTTTCACTGAAACAGTTCAAGCCAGAAAAAATTGAGTTACTCTAGTAGAGCAGTCACATACTCTAATAAAGCAGTCAATTTTGGGTCCACATCGCTAATGTAGCAGTCACTTTTATGAAACTCCTAGCTAGTGTGCTTATGTTAGGCATAACTTTCAGGAGATTAGCTAATCTAATCAAAAACAGCCAAGCTGTAAAAAAAGGTGCAGCCCCCAAAAAGGACATGGTGAAAAAAGATGTGAAATCCAAGGTGGCGGCCAAGAAATGGCTGTGATGGTAGGTTAATGGTTACATTTTAATAACAACAATTCAGGTGAATTTGGTGCCAAGACCAAGCGGCACAAAATTCACCTGAATTGTCATTATTAAAATGTAACCATTAACCTACCATCACAGCCATTTCTTGGCCGCCACCTTGGATTTCACATCTTTTTTCACCATGTCCTTTTTGGGGGCCGCACCTTTTTTTACAGCTTGGCTGTTTTTGATTAGATATCACTTCTTTTTGTATTTGTATACTGCAAAGCCGGCCTATGGCTGGCTTTGGGGCTTTTTTAACCCATGTGTTTTTTTCTTTACCACAGGAAGAAGAAAAGAACTTAAAGAAGATTTGTAATACTTCAATTATTTTTGATTTTATTTAGTAATTATACAAATTATATACATATATTTATTACATGCCCATTATTCCCCACAGGATATATTTTAGCAGCTGATCTCTCTACTGGGTGACTTAAAATATAGCTGAACTATATACAGGATGGTTTCTTTGTAGCTGAACTCTCTACAAGATAAATTCTTCTAGCTGATTTCTCTACAGGGTGATTTGTTTCTAGCTGAACTCTCTACAGGTTATTTGTTTGCAGCTAAACTCTCTACATCCATGGTGGTTTCTTTGTAGCTGAACTCTCTATATGGTGGTTTCTTTGTAGCTGAACTCTCTACAAGGTGACTTCTTCTAGCTGAAGGGGATGGCGATTTCTTTGTAGCTGAACTCTCCACATGATGGTTTCTTTGCAGCTGAACTCTCTACAGGGTGACCTCTTCTAGCTGATCTATCTACAGGGTGATTTGTTTTTAGCTGAACTCTCTACAGGTGATTTGTTTGCAGCTAAACTCTCTACATGGTGTTTTCTTTGTAGCTGAACTCTCTACATGATGGTTTCTTTGTAGCTGAACTCTCTACAAAGTGACTTCTTCTAGCTGAACTCTCTACAGGTGATTTGTTTGCAGCTAAACTCTCTACATCAATGGTGGTTTCTTTGTAGCTGAACTCTCTACATGATGGTTTCTTTGTAACTGAACTCTCTACAAGGTGACTTCTTCTAGCTGAACTCTTTACAGGGTGATTTCTTTGTAGCTGAACTCTCCACATGATGATTTCTTTGTAGCTGAACTCTCTACAAGGTGACCTCTTCTAGCTGATCTCTCTACAGGGTGACTTCTTCTAGCTAAACTCTCTACTTGGTGCTTTCTTTGTAGCTGAACTCTCTACATAACGGTTTCTTTGTAGCTGAACTCTCTACAAGGTGACCTCTTCTAGCTGATCTCTCTACAGTTTGACTTCTTCTAGCTAAACTCTCTACTTGGTGCTTTCTTTGTAGCTGAACTCTCTACATAACGGTTTCTTTGCAGCTGAACTCTCTACAGGGTGACCTCTTCTAGCTGATCTATCTACAGGGTGATTTGTTTTTAGCTGAACTCTCTACAGGTGATTTGTTTGCAGCTAAACTCTCTACATGGTGTTTTCTTTGTAGCTGAACTCTCTACATGATGGTTTCTTTGTAGCTGAACTCTCTACAAAGTGACTTCTTCTAGCTGAACTCTCTACAGGTTATTTGTTTGCAGCTAAACTCTCTACATCCATGGTGGTTTCATTGTAACTGAACTCTCTACATGATGGTTTCTTTGCAGCTGAACTCTCTACAAGGTGACTTCTTCTAGCTGAACTCTCTACAGGGTGATTTCTTTGTAACTGAACTCTTTAGGTGGTGATTTCTTTGTAGCTGAACTCTCTCCGAGGTGACTTCTTCTAGCTGATCTCTCTACAGGGTGATTTGTTTCTAGCTGAACTCTCTACAGGTGATTTGTTTGCAGCTAAACTCTCTACATGGTGCTTTCTTTGTAGCTGAACTCTCTACATGATGGTTTCTTTGTAGCTGAATTCTCTACAAGGTAACTTCTTCTAGCTGATCCCTCTACAGGGTGATTTGTTTGTTGTTGAATTCTCTACATGGTAATTTGTTTGAGGCTGAACTCTCTACATGGCAGTTTCTTTGTAGCTGAACTCTCTACAAGGTGACTTTTTCTAGCTGAACTCTATACAGAGTGATTTGTTTACAGCTGAACTCTCTACATGATGGTTTCTTTGTAGCTAAATTCTCTATAAGGTGACCTCTTCTATAGCTGAACTCTTTACATAGTGTCTAGTTTCTAGCTGATCTCTCTACAGGGTAATTTGTTTGCAGCTGAAATCTCTACAGGTTGATTTGCTTGTAGCTGAACTCCTTACATTGTGTCTAGTTTCTAGCTGATCTCCACAGTGTGATTTGTTTGTGGCTGATCTCTCTACAAGTTGATTTGTGTGTAGCTGATCTCTCTGCAGGTTGATTTGTTTGTAACTGATCTCTCTACAGGGCAATTTGTTTGTAGCTGAACTCTCTATAAGGTGATTTGATCTCTCTGCAGGTTGATTTGTTTGTAGCTAAACTCTCTAAAGGGTGATTTGCTTGTAGCTGAACTCCTTACATTGTGTCTAGTCTCTAGCTGATCTCTCTACAGGGTGATTTGTTTGTAGCTGATCTCTCTGCAGGTTGATTTATTTGTAGCTGAAGTCTCTACAGGGTAATCTGTTTGCAGCTGAACTGTCTATAAGGTTATTTGTTTGTAGCTGATCTCTCTGCAGGTTGATTTGTTTTAGCTGAACTCTCTACAGGGTGATTTGTTTGTAGCTGATCTCACTGCAGGTTGATTTGTTTGTAGCTGAAGTCTCTACAGGGTGATTTGTTTCTAGCTGATCTCTCTACAGGGTGATTTTTTGTAGCTGACCTCTCTTCAGGGTGATTTGTTTCTAGCTGATCGCTCTACAGGTTGATTTGTTTGTAACTGAAATCTCAACAGGGTGTATTGCTTGTAGCTGAACTCCTTACATTGTGTCTAGTTCCTAGATGATCTCTCTACAGGGTGATTTGTTTGTAGTTGATCTCTCTGCACATTGATTTGTTTGTAGCTGAACTCTCTACAGGGTGATTTGTTTCTAGCTTATCTCTCTACAGGTTGATTTGTGTGTAACTGATCTCTCTACAAGCTGATTTGTTTGTAGCTGAACTCTCTACAGGGTGATTTGTTTCTAGCTTATCTCTCTACAGGTTGATTTGTGTGTAACTGATCTCTCTACAAGCTGATTTGTTTGTAGCTGATCTCTCTGCAGGTTGATTTGTTTCTAGCTGATCTCTCTACAAGTTGATTTGTTTGTTGCTGATCACTCTAAAGATTGATTTGTTTGTACCTGAACTCTCTGCAAAGTTTGTTTGTAGCTGATCTCTCTACAGGATAATTTGTTTGTAGCTGAACTCTCTGTACAGTGATTTGTGTGTAGCTGAATTCTCTAGAGAGTAATTTAATTGTAGGTGAACTCTCTACAGGGTGCATGACTTGTTTATAGCTGAACTCTCTTCAGTGTGACTTGTAATGTTCTGAATCTCTACAGTGATATAACTGTAGCTTAATTCTCCACAGGGTGACTTGCTTCTTGCTGAACTGTCTATAAGATTAACTGTTTGCAGCTGAACTCCCTACAGAATAACTTGTAATGTGATAGAATTCTATAATGGAGTAAATAAATTAACTGAATGCTCTATTAGGGTGACTGTTCTATTAGAGTATCTTGATCTCGCATTTGCTACACAGAATTGGCTTTCGAATCATAACTCAGTGGTTTGTAATCCAATTCTTCTATACTACTGCAAGGACTTTCTATGAAGATTATTCCAGCTGTACACCGATTTTCAGCTCATTGCTCTTAGCAGTTTGCCTAGTAGGCGTAAAAACTAATACTTTTTTATTACTAAAAATCGATCGCGTAATTGTGACACAGGTTGGGTTTTGTGTCATATCTCCGTGGTCTTAATCTCGATTCCTTTCAAACCACCAAAAGGCACTCCTACGATGGTTACTCCATCTACATAGCAATTTTCAGCTCATTCCATGAAGCGGTTTACCCTGTAGGCGTGACAACAGATCAATCTTGTTTTACGTGAATAATCGGTCATAACTCCTCAATCATTCATCGGATTTGCACCAAATTTGATGCTAGGATGCGCCTTTGGACTTCCTTTCTGTGTGCCAAATTGCAAGGCGATCGGAGTACGCGTTTGCGTTTTATAGCAATTTTTGCAAGTGTGCGAAAAGACGAAGAAGAAAAAAAAACGAAGGAAAAAAAACGAAACTTTGGCCGCTCATATCTCGGAAATGGCTTGAGTGATTTCCTTCAAATTTGGAATGTAGACTCCCCTAGCTGGCGGGCAACTCTGCAGCAAATTTGGTTTCAATCGGATAAGCTATCACCGAGATACAAAAGTGTGAAAATGACGTTTTCTTTCTTCCTGTCAATATACTCACGGTGTGGCGCACCGGCTTCTTGGGCCGCACGACACACTACCGTGTGTCTTGATACTAGGTTTGAAAGAATAATCGTCATTTGCATAAAATATTCTCTCTTAAAAGGAACTTTGTTAATTAGCAATTGGCAACTATGACTTCACCCTGACCAGATCCAAGAGCACTTTTGCACGTACCAGTTGGTGGCATGCATTGACACAGTTTACTATGTCAAATATAACTTTGCTCAAAATTTATGGGCCTACATAATTATTATTAGAAAGCTTAGAGCATGGAGATCAATGCTTACATTTATACAGATACCTACATGTTAGTTTGAAAATAGCAGTCCATATGGTGCAAATTTCTCCATGTATCAGCCTCTTATTGACAGAGAATTGTAACAAACACTATTTCTATGTTCTCACACCCATATAGAATCCATTAATAGCCTCTAAAATGCTAAGTAACTTAAAAGCAATTTATTTGGCAAATAGTTATTGCATGAAACAAAGTGAATAAGTGAATTATTAACATTGAGATGTAGAGTACAGCTATGTATAAAGACATCACGGCTATGTACGTATGTACATATGCATGTATTTATCAAGACACACGGTAGTGTGTCGTGCGGCCCAAGAAGCCGGCGCGCAACCCCATGAGTATATTGACAGGAAGAAAGAAAACGCAATTTTCGCACCTTCGTAGCTCTGTGCTGCCTTGATGAAACAAGACGAATTTTGCTGTGTACATTTCCTCCAACTGCAGCACTCTACATTCCAAATTTGAGCGAAATCGCCTTGCATGTTCCCGAGATATGCGACTTCAAAAATTGGCTCAGTTTCTTCGTTTTTTTTTCTTCTTATTTTTCTTCCTCTTTTCGCACACTTACAAAAACTGCTATAAAACGCGAACGCCTTATCCGATTTTCTTGAAATTTGGCACACAGAAAGGGGGTATAAAGGCGCATCTCGGTACCAACTTTGGCTGGAATACCATAAACAGGCAAAGAGTTATGAGCGATTATGCACGAAAAATAACACCAATATGTTGTCACGCCTACACGGTAAACCGCAAATGGGAAGAAGCTGACAATCGGAGGGTGAATAGGTTAACTATTGAACCTCAAACCTTTTGTGGTTTGAAAGTAATCGAGCTAAAAACCAGGAAGATACAACAACAAAACCAACAGTGTGTAATATTTGCACAACCGAGATTAGCTAATAAAAAACGAATACTTGCCACACCTACCAGATAAACCGCTTGGGGTAATGCTTTAAAATTCACTGTACAGATGGAGTAATCATCTTAGAAAGGCTCTTCAGTGGTGTAGAAGAATCAGACTTAAAGCCACGGAGTTATAACACGAAATCCAACTTGGTGTAGCAAGTGCGAGATCGAGATACTCTAATAGAGCAGTCATCCTAATAGAGCAGTCACCCTGAACAGAATTCAAGAGATCAGTTAGAAATAAGTAACCTGTATAGAGATCAGCTACAAACAAGTTACCCTGTAGAGGGTTCAGCTACAAACAATTCACCCTGTTCAGACATCAGTTAGAAGAAGTTTTCTTGTAGAGAGTTCAGTTACAAACAAATCACCCTGTTGAAAGATCAGCTAGAAGATGTCACCTTGTAGATAGTTCAGTTACAAAGAAACCACCATGTAGAGAATTCAGCTACAAACTAGTGACCCTGTAGATACATCAGCTAGAAGAAGTTACCTTGTAGAGAGTTCAGCTACAAAGAAACCATTCTGTAAAGAGCTCAGCTGCAAACAAATCACCTATACAGAATTCAGCTACAAACAAATCACCCTGTAGAGAGATCAGCTAGAAGAAGTTACTTTGTAGATAGTTCAGCTACAAACAAATCATCCTGTAGAGAGATCAGCTAGAAGAAGTTACCTTGTAGATAGTTCAGCTACAAACAATTCACCCTGTACAGAGCTCAGTTAAAAGAGGTTTCCTTGTAGAGAGTTCAGCTACAAACAAATCACCTTGTAGAGAGATCAGTTTGAAGAAGTTACATTGTAGATCGTTCAGCTACAAACAATTCACCCTGTAAAGAGATCAGCTAGAAGAAGTTACCTTGTAGAGAGTTCAGCTACAAAGAAACCATCATGTAGAGAATTCAGCCACAAACAAATCGCATGTAGAGAGTTCAGCTACAAACAAATCTCCCTGTAGAGAGATCAGCTAGAAGAAGTTTCCTTGTAGAGAGTTCTGCTACAAACAAATCACCCTGTAGAAAGATCAGCTAGAAGAAATCACCTTGTAGAGAGTTCAGCTTCAAAGAAACAATCATGTGAGAGTTCAGCTACAAACAAATTGTCCTGTAGAGAGATCAGCTAGAAGAAGTTACCTTGTGGAGAGTTCAGCTACAAACAAATCACCCTGTAGAAAGATCAGCTATAGAAGAAATCACCTTGTAGAGAGTTCAGCTACAAAGAAACCATCATGTAGAGAGTTCAGCTACAAACAAATCACCCTGTAGAAAGATCAGCTATAGAAGAAATCACCTTGTAGAGAGTTCAGCTACAAAGAAACCATCATGTAGAGAGTTCAGCTACAAACAAATCACCCTGTAGAAAGATCAGCTATTGAAGAAATCACCTTGTAGAGAGTTCAGCTACAAAGAAACCATCATGTAGAGAGTTCAGCTACAAACAAATCGTCCTGTAGAGAGATCAGCTAGAAGAAGTCACCTTGCAAGGAGTTCAGTTACAAAGAAACCACCATGTAGAGAGTTCAGCTGCAAACAAATCACCTGTAGAGAGTTCAGCTAGAAACAAGTCACCCTGTAGAGAGATCAGCTAGAAACAAGTCACCTTGTAGAGAGTTCAGCTAGAAGAAGTCACATTGTAGAGAGTTCAGCTACAAAGAAACTACCATGTAGAGAGTTCAGCTGCAAACAAATCACCCTGTAGAGAACTCAACTACAAACAAATCGCCCTGTAGAAAGATTAGCTAGAAAAAGTTACCTTATAGGGAGTTCAGCTACGAACAGATCACCCTGTAAAGAGTTCAGCTACAAACAAATCACCCTGTAGAGAGTTCAGTTACAAAGAAACCACCATGTAGAGAGTTCAGCTGCAAAAAAATCATTCACTCTGTAGAGAGTTCAGCTAGAAGAAGTCACCTTGTAGAGAGTTCAGCTGCAAATAAATCACCCTGTAGAGAATTCAGCTACAAACAAATCATCCTGTAGAAAGCTCAGCTAGAAGAAGTTACCTTGTAGATCGTTCAGCTACAAACAATTCACCCTGTAGAGAGAGCAATTAGAAAGAAGTCACCTTGTAGAGTGTTCAGTTACAAAGAAACCACCATGGAGATTTCTGTAATCAATATATGTGACTGGGCCTGCAAAAATAGGGCATGTTGGCACATGAAAATTGCCTACTTTTTCAAACTTTGATGCATCATAACTTTGTATTCCATTATTGGTTGGCCATGAAATTTTCAGCACTTATTTAACATTTAGTTGGCTTTACAATACAAGTTGCAGAATGAAAATATTCTATTGCAGTACTGTGATATGAGATGTTAAGTGGTGGAGTGTAGTTTGTGCCCACATTCCCTATTTTTGCAGGCCCGGTCACATATGTCACCGGATTTTCGAAAAGGGGTCTTCCACACACATCCAATTCCGTAAACGATGGAGACCATAGCTCAGTGTTCAAGTAACATATTAACCTGAAAATTTCACCATGCATTCAGCTATAATAGTGGTGCTCACCACTGTCCAAGTTTCAAGGCAATAGCTCTTTCCAATCTGAAGTTATCAATTGTCAAAGTTGGCAAATTGAATGTGTGTGGAAGACCCCTTTTCGCAAATCCGGTCACATATGTATTATATATATAATTTGTACATTTACTGATAAAATATTTAAAGTACATCTACTTCATCTTTTCTTCTTCCTGTAGTAATGAAAAAAAACATAGGTTAAAAAAGTCCTAAAGCTGGCCATAGGCCGGCTTTGGAGTATACAAATACAAAAAGAAATGAAATCTAATCCAAAACAGCCAAGCTGCAAAAAAGTGTGCGGCCCTCAGAAAGGCTATGGTGAAAAAAGATGTGAAATCCAAGGTGGCAGCCAAGAAATAGCTGTGATGGTAGGTTAATGGTAAAAATTTTAATAATGACAATTTAGGTAAATTTTGTGAAGTGGCACAAAAATTCACCTGAATTGTCGATATTAAAATTTTTACCATTAACCTACCATCACAGCCATTTCTTGGCCGCCACCTTGGATTTCACATCTTTTTTCACCATAGCCTTTCTGAGGGCCGCACACCTTTTTTGCAGCTTGGCTGTTTTGGATTAGATATCTATTACAGTTAATTCAAAGATATGAACCTTATGTCTATTATAGTTAATTGAAAGATATGAACCTAACAATGATCAGCACTGTCACTGTTGTCATTTTTGATGTATTATACAGTACGATAGTACTATATATATATATTAGGGATCATGCAGAATTGAGCTTTTCTAGTTCAAAATATCACCCTAAAACCAGTCTCAATTTCCCTTCATGACAGCTTTGCAACATTGGCTAGGCATAGCCAAGCTCAAAAATGTCTTTAGACTAACCCCAAACTCTTCCAACAAAATTTCTATAGCATTTTAAAATTTTTCTATTCAACAGAATTTTACGCTGACTGACTGACAGCCAAGCATAATTTGACATATTGGCTTGATTTTGCCAACTGTAGATGTATAATACATGCATCATGGGCTTGCCTTTGTCCTCCTTTGTGTTCCAGTTCTCTTCACTGACAATGCAAGGTGTCAATTTACGCTACATAACGTGATACAGCTTAACTGTGGCTGTGTTAGCTTATCGCCGGTATTTTCCATAACAATATGATTAATAGTGGAGACACTTCTCACGTTGTTCTTTGTTTGCAACGCTGTGTAACGTGAAAAGCATAGCTGAAAATGAAGCATAATGGCTACCTCCCTTTTTGCTACATAATTGATAGTTGGGACATGTGTCCAGGTGTATAGTTTTCCAAGTGCCCTTCTTCCTTTGATGCAGTATATGTGCAAGTTCACCAGTCATAATTATGTTAGTCTTACATTTAATCCCTATATTTCAGTCTATACAGTAGTGAACAAGAGATGTTACCTATATGCTGCAGTGGACATTTAATCCCTAATTCAGTCATTTATAGACTGAATGAAGTATAGGGATTAATCGTCCACTAGTATATCTGCAGATGTATAGGCAACCTTTCTTCTTTCACTACTTTTTAGCAATTCCCTTGTTTCTCTACTTTTTTTATCGTAATCCAACTTTAAAATTTTTCATTTTTCCTTCTACTTGTATGTATATATAAATCTCCGTCACTTGTGCATCTGTACCACACAAACACAGTTCTGTGCAAGGTAAATCATTGCAATAACACCAGCATTTTAGCATGCAGCAGTTACTTGTAAGCCTGTCATTAAAAGCATCTTGGCTAGATCTTTGTCATCTTCTGGATAAGAATCACAGCATCGACAATTGCAATATTTGGATTATTTAAAGATGGTAATCATTCTGTCACCAGAAAGGAAATTTACATTGGGTTAACAGTTAGGTAACTGTGTTTCAAGATCATGTATCAATTTTAACTTGTTGGTGCATGTTTATCTGGTGCATAAAATTGCTCTTGGTGATCATGGTGAATTCATTGTTTATGTAAAAAGGAAACTTCCCTTTTAGGAGAGAGCTAATTCCAATTACTTTTAAAATGGAAATTCTTTCAAAATTCATCTAGTGCTAATTATGCTAAACATACGTAAGCACGTTAGCAAAAAAATGGGCTCAAAAGTTGACTGACATACGTAAGCACGTTAGCAAACAAAATGGGCTCAAAAGTTGACTGCCTTTAAGCGACTGCTCTATTAGAGTATCTAAAATTTCAGCTTTTTTAGGTTTGAATAGTTTTAGTAGAAGTCATATTATACTTTGTACCAGTTATACTCCAAATAATTCAGAATATTCATTAATTCTTTTCACTATAAAATATTCCTAAATTATAGCAGTATAATAGATGTTCTTCTATTCCCTTTGTAAAAACTTTCAATTATTCATGATTAACTGTCTCACCTCTAATGAAAAGAGGTGTAAAAATGTCACCAGAGAATTTGTTGAGTTCATTTATTAAACTTTTATGTCAAATTTAACTTGATATATTAGAGTTTTCTTATTTTATTAGCTGTCACTTTGAAATTAAAAAAATGCTGACCTTGCAGGAATCTGTGCAAATGTAAACATTGATTTTGAGATTCCTCATGCTTTAAGCTTTCCAAATATGTATAGGTTTGCTAATCCCCATAAACTTTGAGCGAAAGTGTATTTTTTGACATAGTGAACCTGACTAATAGTGAGTTTTCCTGTGTTGCCAGTGAGTCAAATCACATGCAGGCTCCACTTCTAGTGGCATCAATTCCTTGAAGTTTCAGCCTTGGCCAACTTCTTAGAAGACTATTGGTGTCCAACAGATGGAAGTTTGAGGCAGTTAAATATCTGTGTGCAACTAGTAATGGTGTTTTAAACTACAACCGCTACGAAATGACAGGAAATTTAGGAAAATTTGATAAATCCACACTTCATCAGCATTGACAAATTGAAAATCAGGAAATCATTATATCTAAACATGTACTGTTCAGGGGCGGATCTAGGATTTCAGAAGGGGGGATGCTAACATAATGGTTGGTTGCATGGCTAAGAAAAGTGACAACTGGTGAATACAGCTAGCTAGCTATAGTGTACAAAGCACACTCAGCATGCGGAGCATGCTCTATCTAGGGGGCCACAGAAAAGTTTTGCAAATTTAGTCTATTCGGTATTAAAATCTGGCAATATTATTGACTGAAAAATGATGCCACCTTGTTTAAGTGATTCACAATGCTTGTAAAGCATTGTAAAGCATTGTGAGTCACCTAAGTGTAAGTGTAATCTAATCAAAAACAGCCAAGCTGTAAAAAAAGGAGTGCGGCCCTTGAAAAGGCTATGGTGAAAAAAGATGAAATCCAAGGTGGTGGCCAAGAAATGGCTGTGATGGTAGGTTAATGGTAAAAATTTTAATAACGACAATTCAGGTGAATTTGGTGCCGCTTGGTCAATTGGCACAAATTCACCTGAATTGTCGTTATTAAAATTTTTACCATTAACCTACCATCAGAGCCATTTCTTGGCCGCCACCTTGGATTTCACATCTTTTTTCACCATAGCCTTTTCAAGGGCCGCACTCCTTTTTTTACAGCTTGGCTGTTTTTGATTAGATTTCACTTCTTTTTGTATTTGTATACCCCAAAGCCGGCCTATGGCCAGCTTTGGGGCTTTTTAACCTAATATATTTTTTCTTTACCACAGGAAAAAGAAAAAGATGAAGCAGATTTTATAAATACTTTAACTCATTCTGATTTTATCAGTAAATGTACAAATTATATATATAATGCATATATCAAGAGTTCATAATATAAAATGAGAGCATATATTTATTACATGTCAATTAATCTCCACAGGATAATTTTCAGCTGATTTCTCTACTGGGTGACTTGAAATGTAGCTGAACTCTCTACAGGGTGATCTGCTTGTATGTAGATGAACTCTTTACAGGATTCTCTCTACAAGGTGACTTGACTCTAGCTGAACTCTCTGCAGGGTTATCTGTTTGTAGTTGAATTCTCTACAGGGTGATTTGTTTGCAGCTGATGAACTCTCTACAAGGTAACTTCTTCTAGCTGATCTGTCTACAGGGTGACTTGTTTCTAGCTGGTCTCTCTACAGGGCGATTTGTTTGTAGCTGAATTCTCTACAGGGTGATGTGTTTGCAGCTGAACTCTCTACATGGTGGTTGCTTTGTAGCTAAACTCTCTAATAAGTGACTTCTTCTAGCTGAACTCTCTACAGGGTGATCTTTTCATAGCTGAACTCTCTACAGGATGATTTGTTTGCAGCTAAACTCTCTACATGATGATTTCTTTGTAGCTGAACTCTCTACAGGGTGATCTGTTTGTAGCTGAAATCCCTACAAGGTAACTTCTTCTAGCTGATCTTTCTACAGGGCGATTTGTTTGTAGCTGAGTTCTCTACAGGGTGTTCATTTGCAGCTGAACTCTCTACATGGTGGTTTCTTTATATCTGAACTCTCTACAATGTGACTTCTTCTAGCTGATCTCTCTACAGGGTGATTTGTTTGTAGCTGAACTCTCTACAGGTGATTTGTTTGTAGCTGAACTCTCTACAAGGTGATACTTCTAGGTGATCTCTCTACAGGATGACTTGTTTCTAACTGAATTCTCAACAGGGTGATCTGTTCATAGCTGAACTTTCTACTGGGTGATTTGTTTGCAGCTGAACTCTCTACATGGTAGTTTCTTTGTAGCTGAACTCTCTACAATGTGACTTCTTCTAGCTGAACTCTCTACAGGGTGACTTGTTTCTAGCTGATCTCTCTACAGGGTGACTTGTTTCTAGCTGATCTCTCTACAGGGTGACTTGTTTCTAGCTGATCTCTCTACATGGTGGTTTCTTTGTAGCTGAAATCTCTACAACTACAAGGTAACTTCTTCTAGCTGATCTTTCTACAGGGTGATTTGTTTGTAGCTGAATTCTCTACAGGGTGATTTATTTGCAGCTGAACTCTCTACAAGGTGACTTCTTCTAGCTGAACTCTCTACAGAGTGATTGATTTTTTTGCAGCTGAGCTCTCTACATTGTGGTTTCTTTGTAACTGAACTCTCTACAGTGTGATTTGTTTGTAGCTGAACTCTCTACAGGGTGATCTGTTCGTAGCTGAACTCCCTACAAGGTAAGTTCTTCTAGCTGATCTTTCTACAGGGCGATTTGTTTGTAGCTGAGTTCTCTACAGGGTGATTTGTTTGCAGCTGAACTCTCTACAAGTTAACTTCTTCTACCTGATCTTTCTACAGGGTGATTTGTTTGTAGCTGAATTCTCTACAGGGTGACTTGTTTCTAGCTGATCTCTGTACAGGGTGACTTGTTCCTGCTGAACTCTTTACAGGTAATTTGTTTGCAGCTGAACTCTCTTACATGGTGATTTCTTTGTAGCTGAACTCTCTACAAGGTTACTTCTTCTAGCTGATCTCTCTACAACATGACTTGCTTCTAACTGAACTCTCTACAGTGTGATCTGTTCATAGCGGAACTTTCTACAGGGTGATTTGTTTGTAGCTGAACACTTTGCATGATTGTTTCTTTGTAACTGAACTCTCTACAAGGTAACTTCTTCTAGCTTATCTCTCTACAGGGCAATTTGTTTGAGCTGAACTCTCTACATGATGGTTTCTTTGTAGCTGAACTCTCTATTAGGTACCTTCTTCTGGCTGATCTGACTACAGGGTGACTTGTTTGTAACTGAATTCCCTACAGAATAATTTGCAATGTAATATAATTGAGTAAATTATAAATGCAGCTGAATGCTTTATTAGGGTGACTGTTCTATTAGAGTATCTCGATCTCGCATTTGCTACACGTAATTGCCTATCGAATCATAACTCAGTGGTTTGTAATCCGATTCTTCTGTACTACTGCAAGGACTTTCTATGATGATTATTCCAGCTACATACTGATTTTCAGCTCATTGCTCTAAGCGGTTTGCCTGGTAGATACGAAAACTAATAGTTTTTTATTCATAAAAATCGATTGCGTAATTTTGACACAGGTCGGGTTTTGTGTCATATCTCCGTGGTCTTTATCCCGATTCCTTTCAAACCACAAAAAGGCACTCCTACGATGGTTGCTCCATCTACATATCAATTTTCAACTGATTCCTCAAAGGAGTTTACCCTGTAGGCGTGACAGACCTTCGACCTTATTTTACGCAAATAATCGGTCATAACTCCGTGAATATTCATCGGATTCCTACCAAAGTTGGTACACAGATCCGCCTTAATGAGCCCTTTAAGTGTGCCAATTTTCAGCCCGATCCGAGTACGTATTCGTGTTTTATGGCGAATTTTGCGAATGTGCGAAATGAAGAAGAAAAAAAACGAAGAAATTAAAACGAAATTTTGTTCGCTCGTATCTCGGAAATGGCTGGAGCGACTTTCTTTAAATTTGGTGTGTAGACTCCCCTTACTGGCCGGCACCTCTCTAGCAAATTTGGTTCCAATCGGATAAGGGATCACAGAGCTACATAGGTGTGAAAATTGCGTTTTCTTTCTTCCTGTTAATATACTCACGGGTGGCACGCCGGCTTCTTGGGCCGCACGACACATTACCGTGTGTCTTGATCAGTAATGATGAAATGACACCATTATTCCAGAACAGTTGTAATAGCTACTAGCTGTCATATAAGGGCACAGCCAGTAACTAAAAATATATTCTTTATATAAAGAACAGGAAAGAGAAGGATGCAACTACACATGATCAATACTTGCCATTAATCTTGTGTTTGAAATACCTTATTTTAGCAGTATAGCTAGTGTGCTTTACAGTCTCATGGCTCAAACTATAATGTCCAAACAGTAACAATGAAGAAAGGGCTTGAGAGGAAAAGTATACATTCACCATGCACTGTGTAGAGTACACATAGTATTACGTACACACCATATCAAGACACACGGTAGTGTGTCGTGCGGCCCAAGAAGCCGGCGTGCAACCCCGTGAGTATATTGACAGGAAGAAAGAAAACGCAATTTTCGCACCTCCGTAGCTCTGTGCTGCCTTGATGAAACAACACGAATTTTGCTGTGGACACTCCCTCCACCTTCAGCACTCCACATTCCAAATTTGAGCGAAATCGCTTCAAGCGTTCCCGAGATATGCGACTTCAAAAATTGGCTTAGTTTCTTCGTTTTTTTTTCTTCTTATTTTTCTTCCTCTTTTCGCACACTTACAAAAACTGCTATAAAACGCGAACGCCTTATCCGATCGCCTTGAACTTTGGCACACAGAAGGGGGGTATAAAGGCGCATCTCTGTACCAACTTTGGCTGGAATACGATAAACAGGCAAAGAGTTATGAGCGATTATTCACGAAACATAACACCAATATGTTGTCACGCCTACAGGGTAAACCGCGTATGGGAAGAAGCTGAAAATCGGTGGGTGAATAGGTTAACTATTGAACCTCAAACCTTTTGTGGTTTGAAAGAAATCGAGCTAAACACCAGGAAGATACAACGAAAAAACCAACAGTGTGTAACAATTACGCAATCGAGATTAGCTAATAAAAAACGACTGCTTGCCACGCCTACCAGGTAAACCACTTGGGGTAATGCTTTGAAAATCGCTGTACAGATGAAGTTATCATCTTAGAAAGGCTCTTCAATGGTGTAGAAGAATCAGACTTAAAGCCACGGAGTTATAACACGAAATCCAACTTGGTGTAGCAAGTGCGAGATCGAGATACTCTAATAGAGCAGTCATCCTAATAGAGCAGTCACCCTGAACAGAATTCAAGAGATCAGTTAGAAATAAGTAACCTGTATAGAGACCAGCTACAAACAAATCACCCTGTAGAGAGTTCAGCTACAAACAATTAACCCTGTTCAGACATCAGTTAGAAGAAGTTTTCTTGTAGAGAGTTTAGTTACAAACAAATCACCCTGTTGAAAGATCAGCTAGAAGATGTCACCTTGTAGATAGTTCAGTTACAAAGAAACCACCATGTAGAAAATTCAGCTACAAACTAGTGACCCTGTAGATACATCAGCTAGAAGAAATTACCTTGTAGAGAGTTCAGCTACAAAGAAACCATTCTGTAAAGAGCTCAGCTGCAAACAAATCACCTATACGGAATTCAGGTACAAGCAAATCACCCTGTATAGAGATCAGCTAGAAGAAGTTACCTTGTAGATAGTTCAGCTACAAACAAATCATCCTGTAGAGAGATCAGTTAGAAGAAGTTACCTTGTAGATCGTTCAGCTACAAACAATTCACCCTGTAAAGAGATCAGCTAGAAGAAGTTACCTTGTAGAGAGTTCAGCTACAAAGAAACCATCATGTAGAGAATTCAGCTGCAAACAAATCACGTGTAGAGAGTTCAGCTACAAACAAATCTCCCTGTAGAGAGATCAGCTAGAAGAAGTTTCCTTGTAGAGAGATCTGCTACAAACAAATCACCCTGTAGAAAGATCAGCTAGAAGAAATCACCTTGTAGAGAGTTCAGCTTCAAAGAAACAATCATGTGAGAGTTCAGCTACAAACAAATTGTCCTGTAAAGAGATCAGCTAGAAGAAGTTACCTTGTAGAGAGTTCAGCTACAAAGAAACCATCATGTAGAGAGTTCAGCTACAAACAAATCACCCTGTAGAAAGATCAGCTATAGAAGAAATCACCTTGTAGAGAGTTCAGCTACAAAGAAACCATCATGTATAGAGTTCAGCTACAAACAAATCACCCTGTAGAAAGATCAGCTATAGAAGAAATCACCTTGTAGAGAGTTCAGCTACAAAGAAACCATCATGTAGAGAGTTCAGCTACAAACAAATCGTCCTGTAGAGAGATCAGCTAGAAGAAATTACCTTGTAGAGAGTTCAGCTACAAAGAAACCATCATGTAGAGAGTTCAGCTGCAAACAAATCACCTGTAGAGAGTTAAGCTACAAACAAATCTCCCTGTAGAGAGATCAGCTAGAAGAAGTCACCTTGCAGAGAGTTCAGTTACAAAGAAACCACCATGTAGAGAGTTCAGCTGCAAACAAATCATCTGTAGAGAGTTCAGCTAGAAACAAGTCACCTTGTAGAGAGTTCAGCTAGAAGAAGTCACATTGTTGAGAGTTCAGCTGCAAAGAAACTACCATGTAGAGAATTCAGCTGCAAACAAATCACCCTGTAGAGAACTCAACTACAAACAAATTGCCCTGTAGAAAGATTAGCTAGAAGAAGTTACCTTATAGGGAGTTCAGCTACGAACAGATCACCCTGTAGAGAGTTCAGCTACAAACAAATCACCCTGTAGAGAGTTCAGTTACAAAGAAACCACCATGTAGAGAGTTCAGCTGCAAAAAATCAATCACTCTGTAGAGAGTTCAGCTAGAAGAATTCACCTTGTAGAGAGTTCAGCTGCAAATAAATCACCCTGTAGAAAGTTCAGCTATGAACAGATCACCCTGTAGAGAGATCAGCTAGAAACAAGTCACCCTATAGAGAGTTCAGTTAGAAGAAATTACCTTGTAGAGAGTTCAGCTACAAAGAAACCACCATTTAGAGAGTTCAGCTGCAAACAAATCACCCAGTAGAAAGTTCATCTATGAACAGATCACCCTGTTGAGAGTTCAGTTAGAAACAAGGAATCCTGTAGAGAGATCACCTAGAAGTATCACCTTGTAGAGAGTTCAGCTACAAACAAATCACCTGTAGAGAGTTCAGCTATAAAGAAACCACCATGTAGAGAATTCAGCTGCAAACAAACACCCTGTAGAGAACTCAGCTACAAACAAATCGCCCTGTAGAAAGATCAGCTAGAAGAAGTTACCTTGTAGGGATTTCAGCTACAAACAAATCATCCTGTAGAGAGTTCAGCTACAAAGAAACCATTCTTTAAAGAGCTCAGCTACAAATAAATCACCTGTACAGAATTCAGCTACGAACAAATCACCCTGTAGAGAGATCAGCTATAAGAAGTTACCTTGTAGATAGTTCAGCTACAAACAAATCTCCCTGTAGAGAGATCAGCTAGAAGAAATTACCTTGTAGAGAGTTCAGCTACAAAGAAACCACCATGTAGAGAGTTCAGCTGCAAAGAAATCACCCTGTAGAAAATTCTGCCAGAAACAAATTGCCCTGTAGAAAGATCAGTTAGAAGAAGTTACCTTTTAGAGAGTTCAGCTACAAATAAACCATTCTGTAAAGATCTCAGCTGCAAACAAATCACCTGCACAGAATTCAGCTACAAACACATCACCCTTTAGAGAGATCAGCTAGAAGAAGTTACCTTGTAGATCGTTCAGCTACAAACAATTCACCCTGTAGAGAGAGCAATTAGAAGAAGTCACCTTGTAGAGTGTTCAGTTACAAAGAAACCACCATGGAGATTGCTGGAATCAATATATGTGACTGGATTTGCGAAGAGGGGTCTTCCACACACATCCAATTCTGTAAACGTTGGAGACCATAACTCAGTGTTCCACTAACATATTAACCTGAAACTTTCACCATGTATTCAGCTATAGTGGTGCTCACCACTGCCCAACTTTCAAGGCAATAGCTCTTTCCAATCTGAAGTTATCAATTGTCAAAGTTGGCAAATTGGATGTGTGTGGAAGACCCCTTTCGCAAATCCGGTCACATATGTATTATAATATATAATTTGTACATTTACTGATAAAATATTTAAAGTACATCTACTTCATTTTTTTTTCTTCCTGTAGTAAAGAAAAAAACATAGGTTAAAAAAGTCCCAAAGCTGGCCATAGGCCGGCTTTGGGGTATACAAATACAAAAAGAAATGAAATCTAATCCAAAACAGCTAAGCTGTAAAAAAAGTGTGCGGCCCTCAGAAAGGCTATGGTGAAAAAAGATGTGAAATCCAAGGTGGCGGCCAAGAAATGGCTGTGATGGTAGGTTAATGGTAAAAATTTTAATAACGACAATTCAGGTGAAGTTTTGTGCCACTCCACAAAACTTACCTTAATTGTCATTATTAAAATTTTTACCATTAACCTACCATCACAGCCATTTCTTGGCCGCCACCTTGGATTTCACATCTTTTTTCACCATAGCCTTTCTGAGGGCCGCACACTTTTTTTACAGCTTAGCTGTTTTGGATTAGATTAATTTTGCAACCAGAGTCCAAAGTCACTTACATATACAACTAGGTTTTGGCCACAACTAACCCCCTTATAACATGACAGCGTAAATGCTGTGGTATCATTTGAGCTTATAAATTAGAGCTTCAAGGGGTTTGGGAGTGCAAACACTGTATGACATAAAATTTTATTAGCTTCAATTGATGCTAGATTCAGATAAATACAGCATGGAACTTTGGTACTGATAAAGCAAAAACAAACAGTTTTCTCAGATACTACAGCCTTGTTAACATATACATGCTAAAAAAATTAACTGTTTTACTTAGGCATGTCAACCCAAGCATCAATGTAGCAACAACTGAAAATACCCATTATAATATTAAACTATTTGACAGAAGTTGTTCTCAGAAAGTTATTAGTATATGGCAGGATGTTTGGAGCAATGGTAAGATTGCAGTGCAGAAGTCAAGAAAACACCACTGGCAACTTCTTGAAAAAAAGCATTATGATGGATGTTTTATTAGATTATTTTGATTTTTAGCAGCTTTTAGGTTACGTCTCACACCAAAAGTATACACCTCTTAGTAATTCTAAGTAAAGATTCCTTCTCTTTCCATCTTTTCATTGCCATGCATATGTATAAGATGCAATTGCATCTATACTGCAATTTCTAGAAGCTTCCTAGCTTATACATGGTAAAATTTTGGAGGGGGGTGCTTCAGCACCCCAAGCACCCCCTCTAAATCTGCCCTTGACTGTTAGGGGCACGTTTGGAAGTTTGATGAATTAAAATTTGACTGATTTGTCAAATTCATTGCCTTTTCTTTTGTTAAAAATTTCCTGTCGTACGGTATAGTTCATATAAATGTTATACAAAACTTGTTAATGTATATGGTACATAGTTAATGCAAGTACGTATTAATCACCTGATCTATGTATAGATCTGCAAGAACCCCATATTCCCATAATTATTATAAGTGCATGAGATTCTCAGGTATCACGTATTAGATAAAGTGTTCAAGCATCATAACTCCACAGAATAAAGTTATGACCACATATTTCTTACCTAAAGTTCAAACATCCAAGCAGCAAGAAGCTGCCTCTCGGTAGCCTTGTATGAAGGTAGCTTTTAAAGTAAACATTATCGCTAGAGTTGAGTCCAGATTCCAGAAACTGATAATGTATAGTGTAGCCTCCAAATTTCAGAATCATTGGTTACACCAACTAGTTGGATTTAGTCAGATGTTGCAAATCAATGTATGGGCAAGAAATATATTTAAATAATGTATTTCAATCTACAGAAAACTTGGGCTGGGCTTGGATACATCAAATATACAACATAGTGATAGTCTTCATACATGTCGGTGAATATACATGTTGGTGAAATTTCCAGTACAGTAATTTAAAATGCATTGATAGGACTTTTCGCTGACACATTTATTGAACTAATTAACAAACCAATTTGATAGAAGAAACATTTTCTTCGGTAATTTATGACCCAAATGGAATCAAAACAAAATCCTGTATGTATAAACATGTGTTTAGGATATTGTGAGAGCACTGTATACGTATGGTGTTTAAATATGTACGTACTTTTATAGAAACTTGTAAAGCTGTATCTGCTGCTTGTTCACTACATTTTTCAACCTAATACACACAAAGCCGGTATTTTCAATAGCTGGTTTGATTATTGGGTGCACCTAAAATTATTAAAATCCATGGGAAAATTACAAAAGCTTCACTTGTGGTGGTTAACCTGCCTTTATAAAAAGTAGATAATAAATTTTCCTTTCTATAAGCACACAATTTGGAACTTTTGTATGACATTAATGAGTCAGCAGCAAGCAGTCAAAGCCATTAACACATTGCTAATGAAACCACTACAATTTTTCTTGTCAACAGCAACTGACTCTGAAATGGTTTAAACGTCACTGTAGCTTATCAATACCACATGTTTACAGTTTGCAACTTGCACTTCTTGCAACTTGGTGGGCAAGAGACAAATTTTCTCAACGTCCATCTTTACAAGAGGTAGATATATATCAAGACACACGGTAGTGTGTCGTACGGCCCAAGAAGCCGGCGCGCCACACCGTGAGTATATTGACAGGAAGAAATAAAAAGGTCATTTTCACACATTTGTATCTCGGTGATACCTCATCCGATTGGAACCAAATTTGCTGCAGAATTGCCCGCCAGCTAGGGGAGTCTACATTCCAAATTTGAAGGAAATCACTCTAGCCATTTCCGAGATACGAGTGGCCAAAGTTTCGTTTTCTTTTCTTCGTTTTTTTTTTCTTCTTCTTCGTCTTTTCGCACACTTGCAAAAATTGCTATAACAAGCAAACGCGTACTCCGATCGCCTTGAAATTTGGCACACAGAAAGGGAGTCCAACGGCGAATCCTAGCATCAACTTTGGTACAACTCCGATGAATGGTTCAGGAGTTATGACCGATTATTCGCGTAAAACAAGATCTATTTGTTGTCACGCCTACAGGGTAAACCGCTTCATGGAATGAGTTGAAAATTGCTATGCACATGGAGTAACCATCGTAGGAGTGCCTTTTGGTGGTTTGAAAGGAATCGAGATTAAGACCATGGAGATATGACACAAAACCCAACCTGTGTCACAATTACGCGATCGATTTTTAGGAATAAAAAAGTATTAGCTTTCACGTTTACTAGGCAAACTGCTTAGAGCAATGAGATGAAAATCGGTGTATAGCTGGAATAATCTTCATAGAAAGTACTTGCAGTAGTACAGAAGAATCGGATTACAAACCACTGAGTTATGATTCGAAAGCCAACTCCGTGTAGCAAATGCGAGATCGAGATACTCTAATAGAACAGCCACCCTAATAGAGCATTCGGCTAATTTATTTACTCCATTATAGAATTTTATTACATCACAATTTATTCTGTAGGGAGTTCAGCAGCAAACAGTTAATCTTATAGACAGTTCAGCAAGAAGACAGTCACCATGTGGAGAGTTAAGCAAATATATGTCCTACAGACCTTCAGCACTTGTGCTGTAAAGCATTAATAAATAAACTAGTGTCCATTTGGTTCTACTTGGGGTACTTTGAGATAATGAGTTACTCTCTAGAATTCCTATGGATATAGTTACATGAAAATAACAAGGAGAAAACATCCTGACCACCTGGTAGACTCCTGTAAGCGTTTGAGCGTAAATCGGATGGCTGCAGGTTCGAGGCTACCTAGGTCCAGTCATGGATTTTTTCTCCTTTCTCCAACTTTTCAAACACACCTTAAGTAGCTAAAGTCTTTGAGCAGGCTGTAGGACCAGGTGTCCTACAGACCTTCAGCACTTGTGCTGTAAAGCATTAATAAAAAAATAAAAAATAAAAATCACCATAGAGATTCAGAACATTACAAGTCACACTGAAGAAAGTTCAGCTATAAACAAGTCATGCACCCTGTAGAGAATTCAGCTACAATTAAGTCACTCTCTAGAGAATTCAGTTACACAGAATTCAGCTACACACAAGTCACTGTGGAGAGAGTTCAGCTACAAACAAATTACCCTTTAGAGTGATCAGCAATGAACAAATCAACACAAATCTACCTGTAGAGAGATAAGCTAGAAACAAATCACCCTGTAGAGAGTTCAGCTACAAAAAATCACCCTGTAGAGACATCAGCCAGAAACTAGACTCAATGTAAGGAGTTCAGCTACAAGCAATCACCCTGTAGAGAGTTCAGTTAAAACAAATCAACCTGCAGGATATCAGCTACAAACAAATCACCTTATAGAGAGTTCAGCTACAAACAAATTACCCTGTAGAGAGATCGGCTACAAACAAATCAACCTGCAGAGAGATCAGCTAGAAACAAATCAACTTGTAGAGAGATCAGCTACAAACAAATCACCCTGTAGAGAGATCAGCTACAAACTACACACAATGTAAGGAGTTCAGCTACAAACAAATCACCCTGTAGAGAGTTCAGCTAAAACAAATCAACCTGCAGAGAGATCAGCTACAAACAAATCACCTTTTAGACAGTTCAGCTACAAACAAATTACTTTGTAGAGAGATCGGCTACAAACAAATCAACCTGCAGAGAGATCAGCTACACACAATTCAACTTGTAGAGAGATCAGCTACAAGCAAATCACCTGTAGAGAGTTCAGCTAGAAGAAGTCACCTTGTAGAGAGTTCAGCTACAAAGAAACCATCATGTAGAGAGTTCAGCTACAAAGAAAGCACCATGTAGAGAGTTTAGCTACAAACAAATCACCTGTAGAGAGTTCAGCTAGAAGAAGTCACCTTGTAGAGAGTTCAGCTACAAAGAAACCATCATGTAGAGAGTTTAGCTACAAAGAAAGCCCCATGTAGAGAGTTTAGCTGCAAACAAATCACCTGTAGACAGTTCAGCTAGAAACAAATCACCCTGTAGAGAGATCAGCTAGAAGAGGTCACCTTGTAGAGAGTTCAGCTACAAAGAAACCATCAGGAGGAGAGTTCAGCTACTGTACAAAGGAATCACCCTGTAGAGAGTTCAGCTAGAAGAAGTCACCTTGTAGAGAGTTCAGCTACAAAGAAACCATCATGTAGAGAGTTCAGCTACAAAGAAACCAACCACCATGGATGTAGAAAGTTTAGCTGCAAACAAATTACCTGTAGAGAGTTCAGCTAAAAACAAATCACCCTGTAGAGAAATCAGCTAGAAGAGGTCACCTTGTAGAGAGTTCAGCTACAAAGAAATCGCCACCTAAAGAGTTCAGCTGCAAACAAATCACCCTGTAGAGGGATCAACTAAAAGAAGTCACCTTGTAGAGAGTTCAGCTACAAAGAAACCATCATGTGGAGAGTTCAGCTACAAAGAAATCACCCTGTAGAGAGTTCAGCTACAAAGAAATCACCCTGTAGAGAGTTCAACTAGAAGAAATCACCTTGTAGAGAGTTCAGCTACAAAGAAACCATCATGTAGAGAGTTCAGTTACAAAGAAACCACCATGGATGTAGAGAGTTTAGTTGCAAACAAATAACCTGTAGAGAGTTCAGCTAGAAACAAATCACCCTGTAGAGAAATCAGCTAGAAGAGGTCACCTTGTAGAGAGTTCAGCTACAAAGAAAGCACCATGTAGAGAGTTTAGCTACAAACAAATCACCTGTAGAGAGTTCAGCTAGAAGAAGTCACCTTGTAGAGAGTTCAGCTACAAAGAAACCGTCAAGTAGAGAGTTTAGCTACAAAGAAAGCACCATGTAGAGAATTTAGCTGCAAACAAAGCACCATGCATGTAGAGAGTTTAGCTACAAACAAATCACCTGTAGAGAGATCAGCTAGAATAGGTCACCTTGTAGTGAGTTCAGCTACAAAGAAACCATCATGTGGAGTATTCAGCTACAAAGAAATCACCCTGTAGAGAGTTCAGCTAGAAGAAGTCACCTTGTAGAGAGTTCAGCTACAAAGAAACCGTCATGTAGAGAGTTTAGCTACAAAGAAAGCACCATGTAGAGAATTTAGCTGCAAACAAAGCACCATGCATGTAGAGAGTTTAGCTACAAACAAATCACCTGTAGAGAGATCAGCTAGAAGAAGTCACCTTGTAGAGAGTTCAGCTACAAAGAAACCATCATGTAGAGAGTTCAGTTACAAAGAAACCATCATGGATGTAGAGAGTTTAGCTGCAAACAAATAACCTGCACAGAGTTCAGCTAGAAACAAATCACCCTGTTGAGAAATCAGCTAGAAGAGGTCACCTTGTAGAGAGTTCAGCTACAAAGAAACCGTTATGTAGAGAGTTCAGCTACAAAGAAAGCACCATGTAGAGAGTTTAGCTACAAACAAATCACCTGTAGAGATTTCAGCTAGAAGAAGTCACCTTGTAGAGAGTTCAGCTACAAAGAAACCATCATGTAGAGAGTTCAGCTACAAAGAAAGCACCATGTAGAGAGTTTAGCTGCAAACAAATCACCTGTAGAGAGTTCAGCTACAAACATATCACCTGTAGAGAGTTCAGCTAGAAGAAGTCACCTTGTAGAGAGTTCAGCTACAAAGAAACCGTCATGTGGAGAGTTCAGCTACAAAGAAAGCACCATGTAGAGAGTTTAGCTGCAAACAAATCACCTGCAGAGAGTTCAGCTAGAAACAAATCACCCTGTAGAGAGATCAGCTAGAAGAGGTCACCTTGTAGAGAGTTCAGCTACAAAGAAGCCATCAGGTGGAGAGTTCAGCTACAAAGAAATCACCCTGTAGAGAGTTCAGCTAGAAGAAGCCACCTTGTAGAGAGTTCAGCTACAAAGAAACCATCATGTAGAGAGTTCAGCTACAAATAAACCACCATGGATGTAGAGAGTTTAGTTGCAAACAAATCACCTGTAGAGAGTTCAGCTAGAAGAAGTCACTTTGTAGAGAGTTCAGCTACAAAGAAACCATCATGTAGAGAGTTCAGCTACAAAGAAAGCACCATGTAGAGAGTTTAGCTGCAAACAAATCACCTGTAGAGAGTTCAGCTAGAAACAAATCACCCTGTAGAGAGATCAGTTAGAAGAGGTCACCTTGTAGAGAGTTCAGCTACAAAGAAATCACCACCTAAAGAGTTCAGCTGCAAACAAATCACCCTGTAGGGATCAGCTAAAAGAAGTCACCTTGTAGAGCGTTCAGCTACAAAGAAACCATCATGTGGAGAGTTCAGCTACAAAGAAGTCACCCTGTAGAGAGTTCAGCTAGAAGAAGTCACCTTGTAGAGAGTTCAGCTACAAAGAAACCATCATGTAGAGAGTTCAGTTACAAAGAAACCACCATGGATGTAGAAAGTTTAGCTGCAAACAAATTACCTGTAGAGAGTTCAGCTAGAAACAAATCACCCTGTAGAGAAATCAGCTAGAAGAATTTATCTTGTAGAGAGTTCAGCTACAAAGAAACCATCCTGTATGTAGTTCAGCTATATTTTAAGTCACCCAGTAGAGAGATCAGCTGCTAAAAAATATCCTGTGGGGAATAATGGGCATGTAATAAATATATGTATATAATTTGTATAATTACTAATAAAATCAAAAATAATTGAAGTATTGAAAAACTTCTATAAGTTCTTTTCTTCTTCCTGTGGTAAATAAAAAAACACATGGGTTAAAAAAGCCCCAAAGCCAGCCTATGGCTGGCTTTGCAGTATACAAATACAAAAAGAAGTGATATCTAATCAAAAACAGCCAAGCTGTAAAAAAAGGTGCGGCCCCCAAAAAGGCCACGGTGAAAAAAGATGTGAAATCCAAGGTGGCGGCCAAGAAATGGCTGTGATGGTAGGTTAATGGTAAAAATTTTAATAACGACAATTCAGGTGAATTTTGTGCCACTTGGTCTTGGCATCAAATTCACCTGAATTGTCGTTATTAAAATTTTTACCATTAACCTACCATCACAGCCATTTCTTGGCCGCCACCTTGGATTTCACATCTTTTTTCACCATGGCCTTTTTGGGGGCCGCACCTTTTTATACAGCTTGGCTGTTTTTGATAAGATATTCTGTATTGTGAAAAATTTTGGGCAGATGGCCATCTGATCCTCAACACCATGAACCCATATTTTTGTACACAACAAATTTTGTTATAATCTTGACACATTGTTTGGTGTCGTAAATATAAATACTTGCATATTCATATCCCAGGCTACATTATAGCAGTCTTGCTACACATAGAAGTCCTACTACAGATTGACTAATAGCTATAGTCCAAAGCTACTATATAGCTAGGTCACGCCTATTGAGGATTATTCAGTACTACATCATGATTTGGACTTACTTTATGAATGGTCAATTCGTTGGCAACTTAAGTTCAATATCTTGAAGTGCAAGCATATGCACCTTGGACCAGTGCATCACTATGGGCCATATTATTTGGACGGAACAGTTATTGGCAGTGACAATATTGATTCTTACAAAGACTTGGGCATTATCTTGGACCACCAATTTAAGTTCCAACTGCATACCACAGAGGTTGCTGTAAAAGCAAATCGATTACTAGGATTACTTAAAAAATCTTTTGATTATTTAGATTCTGATATGTTGACTAAATTATTTACAGCTTTCGTACGCCCAACACTTGAATATAGGGGTTTCGTTACTTTCACATCGTTTGATGCCCTACGTAAAATTACGTAACAACACTGCGCTATAGGCGCTTTTATAAAATAATAATTATTAAGCACACTGACACGCTTTATCAAACCTCGATTCTGGGGAGAGGTGACAGCAGCCAGTGGCCTGTGATGACGTGCTAGTAAGGGGTCTGCCAGGATAACAGAAGTGAGTTATGTATGCATGAGTAAGTATCACATCACCACCAAGATTATGGGGTGCCATTTGTCTCAAAACCCCAAAAATGGAGATCTAAACTAAATATCGTCGATATTTAGGCCAGGCCAAGTTGATTGACAGTTTATCGTCCGGGATATTTGAAAAAGTCATGCGGGCGGGAGGTCATTTTTCATATTTCATAATGTTTTTAACATGGAAAAACATTTAAAAAGTAGCTTCACACAGTTGCTAGCCACTTTAACAATGATTGCAGAGCTTATTTGATTACGTCACTGTTAATACTTAGCTATTCATTTATGCAATCTATCTTTAGAAATTCATTTATTGAAGGTACTAACGAGTCCAGGCTGGGAATAATTGTCACGTTTGTTGCATACACCATGTTTTAATATACAAAAACGAGTTCAGAAGAGTAAGCAATGATTATCACGTGAGAAATAATGAATTATGAAATTATTGCTCTATTCCTAAAAACCCATGCGGGCGGTGACGATAAACTGTGAATTAATTTGGCCTGGCCTTACTAAACATCGACGACATTTAGCTAAACATCGACGACATTTGCTAAATATCGACGACTTTTGCTAAACATCGATGATATTTACTAAACATCGACGACACTTACTAAACATCGACGATATTTACTAAACATTGATGACATTTGCTAAACATCGACGATATTTAACAATTCACCTACTTTTGCGTTTTAATTTTCTGCGAATCCTTCAGTATAATAATATTATAGGCGCTTATACTTGTAAATACTAATTGCTGATTAGCTGCTTGTGACTGTAGATGAACCATCTGTGGTGCTATGCGTGACTCATTATAGGCTTGTTTTCATTCGGATGAGTCCATGACCTTTAATGGAAATAATTGCTGCGCGTTTATTAAGATCAATGTTGCTGTCATTAGCGACGAGAGGAACTGATCTCATCTGTAACTAAGGATGTGAGGTATGAAGTTACCTTTTCAGTTGTAAATGTGACAATTTGTAAACTGCACGTGTTTCACTTTTCATCCCTGGGTGCCAATACTCTCAGTGACAGCATTATTGAATATAATGCTGTCCGCTGTCACCAGGGCCGCCTACAGGGGGGGGGCAACTGGGGAATTTTGCCCCTGGCCCCAGCATGAAAGGGGCCCCAGGAGGCCCCATGAAGGGCCCCCTGAATACCTGTTTAAAAGATCGATATACTCTAATAGAGCAGTCAGATCTAAATACTCTAATAGAGTAGTCACAGTATTCTTCAGAGGAGCAGTGTAGCAAGCTTATAGATAAGGAGATATGGTTGGTGATGGGTAGTTATTGTCATTGCCAGCAGGTTGTGACCTTTTATAATTTTTTTTTTTTTTGGTCTTCACCTTACAACTTGGGTCAAGGGCCCCACTTTTACTCTTTGCCCTGGGCCCCTTAATTTCTCTGGGCAGCCCTGGCTGTCACTGAGAGTATAATTCGGCTGAGTATAATTATTTAGTTGCATGAATCAAGTAGTGTTTTATTTAGTTGTTTATCAAGACACACGATAGTGTGTCGTGCGGCCCAAGAAGCCGGCGCGCCACACCGTGAGTATATTAACAGGAAGAAAGAAAACGCAATTTTCACACCTATGTAGCTCTGTGATCCCTTATCCGATTGGAACCAAATTTGCTGGAGACATGCCGCCCAGTTAGGGTAGACTACATACCAAATTTGAAGAAAATCGCTCCAGCCATTTCCGAGATACGAGCGAACAAAATTTCGTTTTAATTTCTTCGTTTTTTTCTTCTTCATCTTCTTCATTTCGCACACTTCGCAAAATTCGCCATAAAACACGAATGCGTGCTCGGATTTGGCTGAAATTTGGCACACTTAAAGGGCTCATTAAGGCGGATCTCCGTACCAACTTTGGTAGGAATCCGATGAACATTCACGGAGTTATGACCGATTATTTGCGTAAAACAAGGTCGAAGGTCTGTCACGCCTACAGGGTAAACGCCTTGAAGGAATCAGTTGAAAATCGATATGTAGATGGAGCAACCATCGTAGGAGTGCCTTTTTGTGGTTTGAAACGAATCGGGATAAAGACCACGGAGATATGACACGAAACCCAACCTGTGTCAAAATTACGCGGTCGATTTTTATGAATAAGAAAACTATTAGTTTTCGTGTCTACCAGGCAAACCGCTTAGAGCAACGAGCTGAAAATCAGTATGTAGCTGGAATAATCATCATAGAAAGTCCTTGCAGTAGTACAGAAGAATCAGATTACAAATCACTGAGTTATGATTCGAAAGTCAACTAGGTGCAGCAAATGCGAGATCGAGATACTCTAATAGAACAGTCACCCTAATAAAGCATTCAGCTGCATTTATAATTTACTCAGTTATATTACATTGTAAGTTATTCTGTAGGGAATTCAGCTACAAACAAGTCACCCTGTAGTCAGATCAGCTAGAAGAAGGTACCTAATAGAGAGTTCAGCTACAAATAAGCCATAATGTAGAGAGTTCAGCTCAAATAAATCACCCTGTAGAGAATTCAGCTACAAACAAATTGCCCTGTAGAGAGATCAGCTAGAAGAAGTTACCTTGTAGAGAGTTCAGTTACAAAGAAACAATCATGCAAAGAGTTTAGCTACAAACAAATCACCCAGTAAAAAGTTCCGCTATGAACAGATCACACTGTAGAGAGTTCAGTTAGAAACAAGTCATCCTGTAGAGAGATCAGTAGAAGAAATCACCTTGTAGAGAGTTCAGTTACAAAGAAACAATCATGCAAAGAGTTTAGCTACAAACAAATCACCCAGTAAAAAGTTCCGCTATGAACAGATCACACTGTAGAGAGTTCAGTTAGAAACAAGTCATCCTGTAGAGAGATCAGCTAGAAGAAATCACCTTGTAGAGAGTTCAGTTACAAAGAAACAATCATGCAAAGAGTTTAGCTGCAAACAAATCACCCAGTAGAAAGTTCCGCTATTAACAGATCACACTGTAGAGAGTTCAGTTAGAAACAAGTCATCCTGTAGATAGATCAGCTAGAAGAAGTCACTTTGTAGAGAGTTCAGCTACAAAGAAACCACCATGTAAAAGAGTTCAGCTGCAAACAAATCACCTGTAGAGAATTCAACTACAAACAAATCACCCTGTAGAAAGATCAGCTTGAAGAAGTTACCTTGTAGAGAGTTCAGTTACAAACAAATCACCCTGGAGAGAGTTCAGCTACAAACAAGTCACTTTGTAGAGAGATCAGCTAGAAACAAGTCATCCTGTAGAGAGTTCAGCTAGAAGAAGTTACATTGTAGAGAGTTCAGCTACAAAGAAACTACCATATAGAGAGTTCAGCTACAAACAAGTCACTTTGTAGAGAGATCAGCTAGAAACAAGTCATCCTGTAGAAAGATCAGCTAGAAGAAGTTACCTTGTAGAGAGTTCAGCTACAAATAAATCACCTTGTAGAGAGTTAAGCTACAAACAAGTCACCCTGTAGAGAGATCAGCTAGAAACAAGCCACCCGTAGAGAGTTTAGCTAGAAGAAGTTACATTGTAGAGAGTTCAGCAGTTTAGCTGCAAACAAATCGCCCTGTAGAGAATTCAGCTACAAACAAATCACCCTGTAGAAAGATCAGCTAGAAGAAGTTACCTTGTAGAGAGTTCAGCTACAAACAAATCACCCTGGAGAGAGTTCAGCTACAAACAAGTCATCCAGTAGAGGGATCAGCTAGAAGGATCACCTTGCAGAGAGGTCAGCTACAAAGAAATCACCCTGCTTCATCTTTTCTTCTTCCTGTAGTAAAGAAAAAAATGACAGGTTAAAAAGCCCTAAAGCCGGCCATAGGCCGGCTTTGGGGTATACAAATACAAAAAGAAGTGAAATCTAATCCAAAACAGCCAAGCTGTAAAAAAAGAGTGCGGCCCTGAGAAAGGCTATGGTGAAAAAAGATGTGAAATCCAAGGTGGCGGCCAAGAAATGGCTGTGATGGTAGGTTAATGGTAAAAATTTTAATAACAACAATTCAGTGAATTTGGTGCCGCTTGGTCTTGGCACAAAATTCACTTGAATTGTCGTTGTTAAAATTTTTACCATTAACCTACCATCACAGCCATTTCTTGGCCGCCACCTTGGATTTCACATCTTTTTTCACCATAGCCTTTCTCAGGGCCGCACTCTTTTTTTACAGCTTGGCTGTTTTGGATTAGATTAATACTTTACAGGACTGTAATGCACCTATCAATGTAATTCCCGACTACCACTGATACGGGCTAAGGGTAGGGGATGGTGGGGGAATTGATCGCTACATTTCTCCGACATAGTGGGGATCTATCTTCACTAAAGAAATTCACTCAGACAGCAAAGCTGTGTGCTTTCAGGTTAATTAGGAAGGAGTGTCTCGGGTGCTAGCTACTATGTTCGTACTAGAATCCACTCGAACTAACTCATCACTAGACCAACGCCACACAACCGTACAAATCCCCTCCTAGCCCCAGTATTCCCGGGGGTTACAAGTCGAGACTTGGTCGTGGTTTGCATTGCCAGTATGTCCCCAGTAGGTGGGGAATTGTAATTTTCAGTGATGCAAATCCCCACCTTTCCCCACCTCAGCCCGTATTAGTGGTAGTCGGGGATTACATTGATAGGTGCATAACAGATCAGTACACAAAATTAAACTAGTAAAATAGCTTGTTGTAATATTCATATGAATCTCAGCAGGCCACAATTTGAGTGCTCTTGCCAGGCCAGTACTTTTTATTTAGTCAAATTTCCCAACCAAACAATATAATATGGACTTGCCTGCAAAGATGAAATTCTGAGATCATTTCAACTTGTCAACTAGCTACACACAAGGGTAGTTCTAGAAATTTGCTGCCTGGTCTCCCAACTCAAAGGTAGAGCAACTTGTTAAGCTTGATTGTCAGTTGTGCATTATTGGTTGCATGCTTTTAATTCACCCTCAAGGAATTTTAATATTGGTAACTTAGATCAAGATACTCTAGTAGAGCAGTCAATATTAAATTACTCTGATAGAATCACCAACATTACAGAGAGGCAACAAGGATAATTGAAGAATTTTATTTGCTAGAATCATCCATGTAATTTATTTTATAGCAGGTACAGTGGAACCTCTCTTATCCAGGTAGTCTGGTATACTGTCCTTATCTCAGAAATATCCGTAACTGGTAAAGTTAACTGTTCTGCAATGTTACTATTGCTACTATACATTTTAGTGGGCAGAAGGGGAAGTCACTACAGAGCATTCGTGGTCACTACCCTGGGTTGTAAATTTTTTTATCACCTAGCAACCAAGTGGTAGTTAGAATCAACAAGCCACCTAACATGTAAACATCTTATTGTCAATAGACTACAGGCCACATGCTTGTGACTAATTTGGACTGTCTGGGCCTGGATAAAAGAGGTCCAGATAAGGGAGATGTCAAAGTTATTTCACAGGTCCCTTAGTCCTGTAGAGCAATGTGTGAGTCAGAGGCTGTACAGTTGAATTACAAAGTGCAAAATGATTCCAGTTTGTGTCAATGAACGCCTATCTACTGTATCAGTGTGAAAAGTTTAAAGTGAATGAGAATTTTTAATTAATACTTGGAAAGTACTGCTTCTACCTTTTGCTACCCTGTCAGTACTCAGCAGCAGGCTGCTACAATTTTCAAAGTCAATGGCAATAAATCATCACAGTTTTTTCCCAGTTTTAAGAGTAAACAATTTTCAAACATGAGACATATTGTGTGTAAATCAACAGCTGTAATTTCAAACAGCTATAGTGAATTTTTTTACATCTGTACAGCAAACTGAAAAACACACATGTGCATTGTGTGATGTCACTAAAGTCTAGCCTCACTATATTATGTTTTTTTGTTTTCTTTCCTTTTTAGTTGTCTCCTGGTATACACTCACAAACTTGATGTGGACATTCTGAAAATCACAAAAGAAACCCAAAACAGTACATTTCTGAGCTCTGATTGTGGATCATCCATAGCGAGTTGATGAGCAACTGCATACTAGGTAGACCTACATACGAAGCAAATACAGTGGAGTAGAATCTTACACTGACACTGCACCATTTTGTAATATGCTTAATTCTTTGTTCCACTACTTGAGAAACTTTGGCAATGGTGAAATTGATTGTCACCAAAGATCTGCTGTAGTGATTTCAATGGTTGCATACTTCATACTATTTTAATTAATAAAAGATTAAACATGTTAATGTTTAATATCAGTACAAAATACATAAGTACTGTACACATGTGTAACTCAGTGGTTTCCAAGCACAGATAAGATGTGCTTTATTACAAAAGGCCATCTAAGAATAGATGTAGGGTTGCTCGAACACTTTCTTTTTACTGTGTAGTAACTACAATAGGAAGGTACTGCTATAGAAGCTACAGGTGCACTTGTATTTTATAAACGCTAATATCTTTTAAAAATTAATGTGCCTGTGCCAATTATGTTGGCATGATTGTATATTAACAGGCTAGCAAAAGCATCAAGTATTATGCCAGCATATAATACAAGATTTTAAAGCAATGTGAATGTAAGAAATACGTGCAGCAAAACATGAACACACTATGCATAATGCTGCATTTGATATCAAATTTACAGTACTCTTATTTTTACAGTTTTTAGCTGATTTGATATACTTTAATAGAGCAGTCACAAAATATATTCTAATAAAACTGTCAGCTCTCAAGCACATTATTTAATTGCATGTGATGGGGCATTTAGAATGTAACAATATCCTCTCAACCAGTCAGTTTGGCTTCCACCAAAAACGTTCTGCTGATCTTCAACTACTATTAACTGTCCATGACTTAGCATCCAGTTTAAATGACAAAGCACAAACTGATTGCATACTGCTGGATTTCAGCAAGGCATTCTACAAGGTTTCCCATAAACTCTTACTGTTAAAGTTAAGGTACTATGGAATTACCAGAGAGACAATTAACTGTATTTGGTCTTTTTCAACCAACCATAAATAGTAAGTTTTTTGTGATGGTTCTATTTCAGAAGCTGTCAACGTTACCAGTGGAGTACCTCAGTGCTCTGTATTGGGCCCCTTACTGTTCTTGTTTTTATAAATGACTTTCCCAGCTGTATTAAATCTACTTGTCGCCTAATTTGCAGATGACTGTCTGTTGTATCGTATTAAGACATGTACAGATAGGTATCTTTGGAATAAGAAGGCCAATAGCTAGCTAGCATTCACAGTACATTAGTCACCTTGCATACCGTACGCAAGGAAATTTTGACAATAGAAAAATTTAACAAAATTGATGAATCAATTAAATTCATCAAACTTAAGTTCGTCAAATGTCTTTAAAAGTACAGGTTTTGTCTACAATTTTTTGATTTCGTCAACATTTTATTCATCAAATCTGCTGAAATGTGAATTCATCAAATTTTTCTTGTGTCAAAATTTCCTTGCATATGGTACAGCAGTGTAGGTAAAGTATACGAAGTGATGCATACACATTTTTAAAATGCTGTATTGATGTCCATATGAAGATAGGCTTGTGTATATATAAGACTGATTTTGTCACAAATATTTATTATAGTATGATAATAGTACATCACTGCACTAACAGGAAACAAATCTAGGTTGGCATATAAAAGTGTAAAAACAAAATACAAGAATGGGGTATGGTATCAATGAGACAGCAACTCATTTGCAGCCATATACATATAGTGCATTTTTGAGCTAGGTTTTGAAAATATGTTAGGTGGTTATTCACCTGGGACAGTCAAGCCCATGAAACAACTAATTTAAATTGCCACGTAATAACACTACATGTAGCTAAATGGGTAGTATCAAGACCAGTATAAACCAAGATTTGAACTGTACTAGATCCCTTCTTCTCCCTACCCAATTGGTCTGGCCACACAAGGCAACCCAACATACATCACGCATGCACAAATTAAAGTATGTAGCTGTCATTGTGCACAAATCCTGTATGCTATAGAGTCTCTAGACCCTCGTTCACGTGAGAGTCTGCCTCTGCCAGACTGAGTTCTGTCATTGGAACATTAAAAAGCGAAAAATGTGCAGTGTATATACATGCTGTCACATTTACAGCTTTAGAGGCCAACCCCATACCTCGTATCCTCACAGATGAGTTCCTTCCTCTCAGTCCTACTCGTCGCCAACACAGCAACATTGACCTTAATAGATGCGCAGCATTAAAGGAGGTACGAATGCCTAATGAGTCGCGTAGTACCACAGATGATTCATCTACAGTCGCAAGCAGCTAATCAGAAATTATTAGTATTGTACACGCCTATAATATTATTATAGTAAAGGATCCGCAGAAAATTAAAACGTGAAAGCAGCTGAGTTGCTGAATATCGTCGATGTTTAGCAAATGTCATCAATGTTTAGTAAATGTCGTCGATATTTAGTAAATGTCATCGATGTTTAGCAAATGTAGTCGATGTTTAGCAAATGTCGTCGATATTTAGCAAATGTCGTCGATGTTTAGTAAATGCCGTCGATATTTAGCTAAATCTCGTCGATGTTTAGTAAATATCGACGATATTTGGTTTAGATCTCAATTTTTGGGTTTTTGAGACAAATGGCACCCCATACAAGATCACCACTGTTTGCCTGGTTGTAATGTTATACGAAGTGTATATTTAGCCGGTACCGGTTTGCAAACACTAACGGCTATTGTGCCGGCACTAGTAGGTTGCCCCGAGCATTCAACTTTAGGGCACGCGTCTAGTAGGTTGCCCTGAGCATTCAACTTTAGGGGATGCGAAAAGTAGTTCCTTAGCGTTAGGGGTAGGCTAGGGTTCAGCTTTGGTTTCTTCTTCACTCTTGTTCACTTCAGTCGGATGTTTATAACGTAGAAACTAAATAATATGACTAGCTGCAGCACCGGTGGTATAATCGTTACAAACATTGCTTATGAGTACGGATGCCCGGGCTCGAACCCTCGCTTAGACAACTTTTTTTTTTCGCTTTCTTAGGTTTTTTGTACAAGTTTTTTTTTTAATGCACGTAACATTCTAAGTATTATACCCTCCACTGCCGGCAAAATAGCCGGCAAAACAGTGTAACCGGTACCGGCCAGAGGCGTAGCTAAGGGGGGGCAAGGGGGGGCATTTGCCCCCCCATCACTAAATGATTTTTTTTAAACCTTCGTCACAAGTTTACCAGTATTAAACTGACACGCAAATGACTGTAAATTATGTACACTACTACGCGGTATCACCAGGGGTTGCTAGTGAATGCACACACACAACATTCAACTCGCTCGTGAATCCATCGAACGAAAATATTAGAGACATGCTTCTATATTTAGCCTAGATTATTCGCGTGATAGAACATTTTTGAATCTAAAAAGAGTGACCCGCTTCTCCGCGGCAGGAGTCACAAGTGACAAAGGAGACCAGATGACGCTACGAACCTACTGCCTACGAGGTGATAAAGTGTTAGCTAAATAAATGTACCAAGTTTATTTTATCGAGTCGATCACACTGGACCTTTGTACGTACGGAAGTGCAGTCTGTTTTTACTTTGTCAGTCGGTCAGTCAGGTGGATCAGTCAAGCTTACAAGTTCTGCTAGCAAGACAGGTGTGATTTCGTGCAATACATGGCATTTCAATTCGCCGAGTGAAGTGAGTGAATACGTCATCCTGTCAGCAGTGTGCTAGGACTGCAGCACAGGCTGTGGCTACGTAAAGTAACCTGTATTTGCACTAAAGTATTAGCTCTACCGGACTGTGGATGAATTTGTTGGAGTACAGTTGTGGCACGTGCGATGATGCTCGACGAATATAGCTACCTCGATTTGAAGCAGTCAGTACTGAAATAGTTACGTAGCTAGTTCTTTAAGCTGTAATAATACAACATCGTATGTTGGCTAGCCCACCATTGGGTCATTAGCCTTTTTTGCAATCATGAATGATTTTGAGTGTTTCGTGGGGGTATGCCTGCCCCTCCATCACCTTCTGGCTAGCTACGCCCCTGGTACCGGCTCTATATAACCTGCCAATGTTTTATGCTACAATGCTATGAACAGAATTCTTAACATAGACATGGTGATAATTCCTTTAGTCCAGATATATTTCAACTTGCCTTGGTCAATTATAGTAGAGGGGCAGAGGCTACCATGCAGTTGCAGTGGTATTGATGGTTTTGCAGTGTTGGTAGTTGAACTAGACCTACAGGATCCCCCCCTCCCCTTAGAATTGCCTGTGAGCATAACTACGTAGCTAACAATATTATATAGTAAACAATATTAGCTGTAAATTTACAACAGGAAAATTTTTACAAAAGTAAAATTTGACAACTTGTCCAATAAGCACCTCAAAAGTCACTGTTTAGACCTGTTATTTTTTGCTTTTCGTCAAATTTTATTTCGTCAAAGCTGATTAATAATATTGTGAATTCTTCCAATTTTTCTTTCGTCAGTACTTCCTGTTGTATCTGTAAAATTTTGTTATATATCTGCATACCTAATCATCTGTGCAGCGCTGTCTGCCTTTCATTTGTGACAGTTAGCTATAGTGTGTGGGTCATGCCATTCTACAAGTGTATGTTATATATTACTCCACCGTTACTGAAGCTCAAAGCAGCCACTGAAATCAATTTATTGTCATGAACAGTGCTGTATAGGTTGAGTAACTGTATTGCTTGATTAAACACCTTAAATTAATTTTTAATATTTCATTGAATTAGTTAATACAGAAATATTGGCATTAAATTACATTTGCAATCTTTGCTGATAGTACAGTCTCGTGCAAGGTTTTGTATCCTGCCCCATGTTGTGCGTGCAGATAACCTTTGTTATTTTATACAATTAGGCACAAGCAGCTGTTACTTCATAACATAAACACAATGGACTGCTTATGTTGGGACTGGTGGGATACAGGGAATTGGGGATTCACCCATTCACCATAGGGACCTGCAATATATTAGTACAGACTGTCCCAATATTAAGTAAACTCAAGAGGGTTATCATTTCTGCCATTTGTTATCCAGCGTGTGCAAGTTCAACTCTTGCTCGTGATTAGATATAATTGAATCACTCCAGTCTAACAGTTAAATTTCAAGTACATTTACTGCAAAATGGTGTTACACTGCACACAATCAGTAGAGTCTGAGTTAAAAGACAAATCAAGTGAATCGCCTCAGTTGGTAGGCATCAAATCATCCTCCATAATCAGTAGCAAACAAATTAAGGTACAGCAACATGTGTGTGCCTTCAAAATACCAACTATACTGTTACAGTATGTACTAAATTGAAATTGTTTACAAGAACTTTGTTCTGTACACTGTCATTGTAAGGCATACCCACAGAACGTGGACCATGTCAGCGTGTCCAAGTGTGAAGTAATTTATTTAGCTGGTCTGCACTATATTGAACAGCGACAATTCAGCACGTGCACTATTCTCTTTCCCTACATCAGGACCCTTTCCTCCTTCACTAAGGCTTGAAACATGCTATTACTATGTAAAGCTGCTCCTGTACAACTGTAACTACTGTATTTATTAGACTGAAATGTTGTTTAAAAATCCATTGCTTTCGTATCATGTACAGCATAGCGTGTTTTGCACTGCTAGGGACATTAAGTACGTATAGGCTTCAGATGAAGTGATCCAATTCATGTATGGTAACCCAGGGGTTTAAATCAAGGTAAAGTGCAGTTGTGATTCTGTGTACAGTGAATATGTATGGGGTTTGTTGGAGAGTCAACTATGGAAAGGTTGTGAATAATACTTAATGGTGAAATCGTACTAAGAACCAGTAATGTCCCCTCTGTTGGAGAAGCGACAAGTTCCTGGTGATAACAATCTGACTGAGTGTACAAATGATAATTATGAAGTTGTAGATAATGACACTCTTGAACTGTCTAAACTTACATGAACATTATTGTTAGTGTCTCTATTGATTATGCATCCCCCCCCACTGGATGCATCAATAATTACAGACTGTCCAGTATAATAAATAAATAAATAAAGACATAATGGTTTGGTTCCAAATTCAGAAAAGAAGACCAAATGGTGTGTTTCCTAGTACATATAAAACAGTGAAATTGTCAGACCACATAGGACATTTGAAATAAAAGCTTCAGGGTGTTTTAGCAGGTTAAGCATTACTACGAATAAGCCACATTCCATTCATAAATTATTAGGGCTACCATCTGAATGTAATAGAGGTAACATACTGTACATGTTCTGTTACAGAAAGAAGTTACGGTAATATTGGATCTACTATAAAGATGTGATAACAAAGGGTTAGTTATTTGTACATAAAAAGATGTGATATTTAAACAACAATAATATGATCAGTTACAGCATGTACATAAAACTTGGAACAAAAAGTTATTGAACGATGTACCACAGTCTAGCATCACACTATTGCAAATGCTACAGCTCTTCAGCAAAAAAAGTCACCCTTGATGATAGAGTTCTATGTACAATATGAGGAGATACTGGCCAATTTCACCTGCTGTGCGAGTAGTCATGACTGACCCACAATTAGATGATGACATCATTGCTACCTGCATTAACAAAAACAAACAAAATAATTACTATTGTATTTCATTTTACAGAGTATGTCTAAAAAAACTTTGCAAAATGACATTTGTATTAGGAGAACGGCAGAATTCTACATGGAAAGTCACTACTGTCATCAAAATGAAGAAGTGAACACATACATAGCTACAGAAAGAAGCTCAGTCATTACTGATGTGCGTAACATGCATATGTGGGTAAAGCCCAGTGGGTTTTTCCCTGAATCATCTTGGTGCTGGATGGTTCAAAATTTTTACGTTTTGATTTCTTGTTGCTAGCCCTCACTCTCCATTGTTGTATTTAGTCTTTCATTATAATTGTGACTGGGCCTGCGAAAATAGGGCATGTGGGCACAAACTACACCCCGTAATTCTACAGGTCATGTCTCAATACTGAAACAGAATATTTGAATTCTGTAACTTGCATCAAAAAGCCAATTAAATAGTTACTATGAGCTGAAAATTGCATTGCTATAGCATAATGGCACAAAAAGGTATGAGTGATTGAAGTTTGAAAAAGTAGGCAAAAATCATGTGCCCACATGCCCTATTGTCGCAGGCCCGGTCACATATTCTATTCACTTATGAATGTAAGTTTTCAGGTAGTCGTGCTCCTGGACTTACGTATGGTTATTGTCTTGTATCTATGGTTACTAAGTATGTTGTTGGTTGTTTGGTAACAATGATAGATAGCCTGCTACAGTTGCTAGTGGTGCAAAACCCAGATGTTGTAGATTACAATGGGCAAACAGGGTATGGGTTATTTGGAGTATGGTGGAGGGGGTTAGACTGTGACTTCAGAATCACCTGTTTAATTGTAGTGCTAGGCTTATAAAACAAAACACTAGGGTATCACGTATCACTTACTAAGTCAATCTCAATCTGTGATTGTGGTCAAACTCACAGTCAACAGTCAAGACTACAAAATATCACTACAGTGGGAGATGGGAAGAAGTGTTAAAACACACAGTTACCTATAAATAAATATTAAAACTTACGAGATAGAAAAACTTAAAATGTTTCAAAGCTCTGTAACAATTTCACTGTGATTTCAATGATGTATCTTTCACAGTTGTAGATCAGAGGGGTAAGACAAGATCACGTGCACTACAAAGCACTAACAAAAATATTATATTAAACCATAGTCATACTACCTGTTGAAAGTAATAGATCATACAACAACGATTGTATTGTAATCATTGATGCCTACTGTTACTGTTGACATGAAAGTCATGAGACAAAGTGGCAGTAAAGAGGGATTTCTAGGGGTCTGGACATACTCCCCAAGAATTTTGAAACATAAGTGTGCCATGATTGAACCTGGAAATGATTTTAGAGAATGAGTGAGATCTGGAAATAATTAGCAAGCTGAAGGGACCAAATAACTATGTATATAATTATGTGCATGAAAGCAATGATTTGATGATTTTCAGTTTATAGTGAACTGTAAGAAAGAAATTAAAACTAGTAAGGGATTTTTTAATCAGAGTAGTAGACCATGAAATAAAAAATTTTTGAAAATGGCTATCTCAAGATGTATCTTTAGACTTTTAGTCAAATCCCTGTGGTAAATTGTAAAAGAGTTAAGAGGTACAGTACGTAAGTATACTTTCCTGTAGTAAACCTGGCTATTTTGTCTAAATTTTAGAACTAGCCCGGCCAATCACCATTTGCAACTAGCTTTTTGGCCACAACTAGCCCCCCTTTTTAGACCTTGCCATAACAGCAGCATCTTTCCAATCATGAATCACACTATTACAAGCAACAAACTAAATAGAGCAAAATATGTATCAAGCCTCTTCCTCTACTTTTTGTACAGGGTCTATTCAGTTCACATGAAATACTTTAAGTACTTGTGCAACGTTATTACGCATCCACGTGGTCTTGTCCTACTCCCCTGGTTATATAGATAGGATGTATTAAGAAATTTTAAAGCACAGGACTGGTGTGTTTGGTAAATGGATATAATAAACCTAAATAGCTTCAACACTTAAAGTAACAATGAAGGTGTATGGATTTATATCTAGCTGGCTCACATGGCCCAGACAGCAGCTTTCTTGGTTTACTATAGCTAGTTATACTAACGTTTAAAAATGCTAAATGGCCATATTGGATGTGGCCAGGGATGAAAACCTAACAATTATAAGCTTAAAACAGCAGACAAAATTTCAGGAAGATGCATTCAAGTCAGGTCAAAGCTGTAAGCCAAAGGCTAAGGTAAATTTTGTCTTTGACGCAGATCATCCAATAGTGAGTGCTTGTGTGACACCCCAGTGAAACAAACGTACACTATACTAGGTCCCTATTAAAAGATGGTCACCAGTAGGTTGAAATATCCCTGAAGTAAATTATCACCATGCTTGTGCTAAGAATTCTGTTCATAGCATTTTTAAAACAGTACGCTCAAGGATAATGGAAGGTAACAGAGGTGATGTGATACATAATGCATACATACCTCTGTTATCCTGGCAGACCAATTAGTCGCACATCATCTTCAGTCATCACAAGACTGGCTGCTGTCACCTATTGAGTTTGACGTGTTTCAGTGCTTTATCAATGTGCCTATAATGTAGTGTTGTTACATAATGGTATGTAGAGTGCATCAAACAATGTGAAAGTAACAAAAACTGTTTCAGAAATTGTAAGATTATGTGAGTTTCAGACCCTTGGGAAAGAGGCTACAGTATTATCCATTAGCTACAGTTATGCTATTCCTCTAGTAAAGAATACTTCAACTACGAACACTGCAGCAAAACCATCAACACCACTGCAACTGCATGGGACAATCTGAGCCTCTGGCCTTACTATAATTGACCAAGGCAAGTTGAAATATATCTGGAGTGAAGGAAATTGTTACCATGTCTGTGTTAAGAGTTCTGTTCTTAGCATTAATAGCGGTATTGCAGCATAAAACATTACAACCAGGCATATTAAAGTGATCTTGGTGGTGATGTGATATATACTGCTGCATACATTACTTACCTCTGTTATTCTGGCAGACCCCTTAGACACAGAACACTAGCTGGCTGCTGTTACCTCTCCCCATTAGATTCTATGTATCTGGTTTCAGTTTGATAAAGCGTGTCCTCACGCGTCTCAGTGCTTAATAATTATTTTATTAAAGCGCCTCTAACGCATTGTTACGTAATTTTACGTGGGGCATCAAACGATGTGAAAGTAACGAAACCCTTGAATGTAGTAACGCAGTATGGGGGCCTTTCTTTGTACTTGATCAAAGGAAAGTGGAGAAAGTCCAACGTAGGGCTACACGTTTATTGCCATCATTGAGAGATAAATCGTACGAAGAGAGACTAGCAGCACTGCAGCTACCATCCCTGGCTCACAGGCGTCATAGAGGTGATATGATACAGGGGCGGATCCAGGGGGGGGGGGGCTTTGGGGGCTGAAGCCCCCCCCTTCACATTTAGGCTTTACTTGATCAATATGCTGAGTATTATAATGAAATTTTGTCTTAGCATAATTATATGATCACTAATAATACAAATACTCATAAAACCACCTTATAAACATCTTTCCAAGGTATTATCAGTGGATTTATGCTAAAGTTTATGCAACAAGGACCCGGATCAGCATTGGAGGTGTACAAGATCGAGATACTCTAATAGAGCAGTCAGCTAACTACTCTAATAGAACATTCACTGGAAACATGTAGTTGGTTCTGTTTTTCCAAATCTGCCTGCACCTATACATACAATGAAGTACATTGGTTTGTTTAAAGGGCTTTATTCATCCACTTGTGTAGTTAATATATATGGCAATACTTAATTCAGGTACACAATTTCCATTGAAAATGCTCTCAGATTCAATCTTGTATTGTTCGAATTTCAAAATTTTCCACGTTCAACATTATTATTCTAACATGCACCTATTCAGTGTTGTGCAATTGTGAGAGGGGTGCATCATGTACTTGGTTGTCTGTACCTATCCATTAGCAAAATGCTTTAGAGAGCCATACCTATAATCTAAAGGCAGTATATGATATATCTACAGGCAGAAAATATTATGAATTTTATGTGGAAATGTCTCCTAATTGCAGTATTTTAGCATCTATTTTTCAAAAATTTCCTGGGGAGGCATGCCCCCAGACCCCCTAGTTCCAGCACGCTTCACATGCTGGGAAGTGTGCTTTGCACACCTCTACCCAAGAGATTAGTACCTTGAGTTAGCCCCCCCCCCCCCCTTTTATAAATCCTAGATCCGCCCCTGTGATACTACTTTACAAGATTATCAATAACTATTTCAATTCAGATTTTCCACTCTATATACCTACTCCGATACCACCATTACAAGGGGGACATCAGTTTAAGCTTTTCAAATGTCACTCAAGATTAAACTGTCGATCAAAATATTTTTTAATAGGTTAATTAATGATTGGAACGCTTTGCCTGCAGTTGTAGTTAAGGCCACACCAAGTCAAACCTTAGTTTCTGGTCACCCGCCCGCATGGTAAACCTGGAACCCTAGTTTATGAGGACTATTATTAATATTACAGGTGCTTAAGTGCATGTGACCCAGCAAGACACTTATTTTTTACTGCAAAAGATCGAGATACTCTAATAGAACAGTCAGGGATTCCAATAGAGCAGTCACACTACTCTTAACTCTAATATTAGGTATATATGCCACACTAATAAAATGTTTCTAACTATAGCTAGTTTTGTCCTTGATTATATAGCTGTTCAGATTATAACTGTTACCAATGCTTCTGTAATCAAAGTAATTTCAGTAGCATTAACTACTAGCCCATGCAGATGGGCCATATAGCTTAACTTTATAATTCAAATGTAGTCCTCTAATGATTAGTCTAGTAACTTCAAATTCCTTATCACTGAACACTGCAGGGGTATGGAAAGCCGGCAACATTTGGTGAACTTAAACTTAAACTTTTCCATAACTAAAATTAGATTGGCAAGTAGAAACCCTTATAGTTTAAACATTCCCAGATGATCACTAAAAAACACTTTTCTGGAGCACTCAATGACTCAAAACTTTGACAGTTACTTTTCTCAAGGTTACTGAATAGAAGGCTGGAAACACATAGCTAATGGGCTAAGACTTCACTTTTGAATGAAGAATTTCTGATGTGAAAATAGAAGTTAAATTTCATTTTGGATCATGATCATTTGAACAACTTAGCTATAAGTCATAGTAATATTTTCCTGACATAGCTAATGAGACATTTATTCCACTTTGAAAGCATAAGTAGCTACATGAGCAAAACATTTCCTATAGTATATTCTAAATAAATAAATAAATATACTTAAATGCTATACATCAGTGTATAGCTAGCCATGATCCATCAACAACTTTCCTAGTGCATTTTTTGCCAACTACTTATGTTGTTGGTTAAGTTTGACTAAAAACAAAATCAACATGAATTTGCTAAATTGAGCAAATAATAATACCATACAGTATATTGTCACAGTAGAGTCTATAGTCCTGAAGTCCTGATCATCCGCCCGCCCGCATCCATTTGTAGGCTTGGGAGTGACCAGAAACTAAGGTATGACTTGGAGTGGCCTAACGGTCATACATACATTGGCGTATAATGACAAATATTGTCTTTATGCCTAAAGACAAGATTTTACGCCAATCATTTCTTTAATCCTAAAGACAAGATTTTACGCCACTGTCATTGGCATAAAATGCATTGTGAAAGTAACTTTACAGGGAAGTGCACTATAAAGGGAAGATTTTACGCCAAGCAATTAAAAACAACCAATTCATGTGACTATCCTTACTAAGGCCCCTATTTGGTGATTATTAGTTTCTCATCCACCGCCCGCATCCTTCTTAAGCTACCGCATGGTAAGCCATTATTTACTCTGCGCATGCTCAGAAGAACACGTGATACCAAACTGTTATAATTTTTGTTGATGAACGCTACAATTCGCTATATATCACCAGGAGAACTGTTGTTTTCCATAGCAAATTGCTGCAGTGCCAGTTGCAATCGTGCTCTATCGACTTCATCAAAGCAGGCTTTCAGTTGACTGTCGAAAAACAGTTGGCGATCACGAAAAGTAGAATCAACTGGTAAAGGAAAGTTTGTAGTAAGAAAGAAAGACAATTTGGACAAGGTCTGTACATCAGCGTGTTAATATTATAAAATAATGGCATAATGGTAGGCATTCCAGTATCCGAGATTTTTTAATTAAAAAATTCTCCGTATATTCCCCAATAGAACCCTGGCACAAAATGACAACTCGTGTTTAACTTGGGATTGCTCCGTCGTCCGAGCTCCAATGAAGATGAAAATCGCTGTGGGGTTTGTCTACACGCTGATCATCATGAAAATCTTAGTTTTGTCGTGCGCGTTACATATAAGTAAGTTTTGTGTTGTTTTGTAATCTTTTCAAGCCTTGTAATGTATGTAGATTACTTTAAAACTTTTCAAAACGTACTGTCGGGTGGAAGGTAGTCACTGGTGCTTACTTTAAAGTGCGTAGTTACTTCACTCGGGTTAGCGATTTTCAGCTCCAGAGCAATTTTCTGATGGCTGTGTCATCAGCTCAAAAGTATAAACCACTTCAAAGTTGGCATAACAATGCCATAATTGAAACCACAACTCCACCTTAGGTATTGTTGCATCATTGTGGCACCTCCACTATAGTTGTTTACCTTTATAAGTTGCTAATTTGATGTTTTTACCGACTTGAGATAGCCACTTGCCTATGGGTATACACCATTGTATTGAGAAGTGTGTAGTAGGTGAAACATATTTGCTCACCACAAAGCATACAAAGATCGCTGAGATCCAAGAAGACCTGAAGTTACTCTCATTACATGTACAAACTTGCAGCTAGAAGCAACTGCAGTTTCAAGATAGTCCAGATTGCTAGATGACTTCCTGATTCAATTGTGCCATTTTTCCCTGTAAAATGTATGGGGAGCCCCGGAGAAAAAATGTACCTTTTTCAGTTTTTAAGCACTGTGCATGCCAAAATAGCTAATTCTAACCCAACAAACTATATATTTCTGAGATCAGCAATCAATACTCTATCTATTGAGCATATAAAAAGCCTGTTTTTCCAAAATTTTAAAATCGGTCTGGAATGCCTAATAATGGTAATACCCTCCCGCCCGCATCATAATAATTAGAAAGGCTGGATGAGAAACTAATAATCACCGAATAGGGGCCTAATCACGTGATGCCTACATAACTGTACCTGTAAGTGTCCGTATTCTACCGTTTCATCATGTTTTCACAGCTCACCACTAATGTGCTGCCGATGGGGCGGGCGCCGCCATACATCAATGAATACTGATAGCCTTTCTTTAACTGCTTCCTCCAGATAACACTTTCGTTCTATTGCAATAAAAAGAGTTTAGTAGCTGAGGCGATCTTTAAATAGAACAAATAATTGTGCGCATGCGTCATTTTTGGCGCAATGCTTCACGTTGTTACCTCGTGTGCGAAGCTGGAGTCGCGATATACAAGGTGCTTTTTAGTGATTACACAGTTGTCTAAGCTAATTTGTATTATAAACTTTGTAGACCTGGATAAAGAATGCATTAGCTGTAGCACAGAAAGTGAATTGGTGTACTGCAGTGACTGCTGTGAGACCAGATGCAACCAGTGTAATGTTCTTTGGCATAAACACCCAAAGCGACTTTCACATAGTTTCAATTTCCAGGTAAGTATGAATTAGCTCCTTACTGATGCAGTGTGTCGTTTGATATTGAACTCCAATAGAAGGCTAGTCATTGCAACGATGAAACATTAGACGCCTTTGCAGATTCTGGTGTTTTAATGGTAAGCTATTATTATTACTGTTGTCATTATATCAATATGTAATGAATACATTAATATTATTAAAAGAGCATTAGTCACACAGATAATGTTTAATAAGTAGCACTTGTTCTTCGCTAGGCCTACCGCTGTAGCAATACCACATTTTAGGACCAACTTGATGTGTGATATTTATAGCTGATACTATTGAGCTGTAACTGAAATTTTAACAGCTTGTAAACAATTACACAGCCACCTTTAGTTTGCAGAATATTGGTGACCTAGACTTCATGATATTGGTACCAATACAGGTGTAGTATTGGTATAGCCCTATTCTTTGACAAAATATATTGCTAGTAAAAGGCTATCACTGTTTACCTACTTGTTACAGGATTGATTTGAATTATTAGACAATGGCATGCAGAGAATGCTTTGATAATTGCAAAGTATGCAGGACTTCTATTTAGTTTCTTACTGGATAAACACCTAGCCACAAACATGACAAACATATTGCATTCTTTCAGCTATAAACACAGGCCATTGTCTAAATTACTAAGACATGCATTGTTAGGATTCTTCAGTGGATAAACACCCCTCAGGAATGATGTAATAATCACCTCAGCTCTGCCTTGGTGATTATTACATCATTCCTTCAGGGTTGTTTATCCATTGAAGAATCCTAAAACATATACCAGGTACCAGTACAAATTCATTTCATTGTCAGTTAGTTATAATCTCATGTAGAAAACTATAGGTTGTTTGTAGATTGTGGTATGTTAAGTATCTACATGGATAAGTCCCATTGTGGTAATGATATACTGCTAGTATGGACTGTAGTTTTGTACTGTTACCATCCCTATAGTATGGACCATAGAGCAGCATTCAAAGCAACAATAATATGATGCTTAGTGATGCACTGATAAGAGATTTTGTCAATTAGCTGATTAAAATTCACATAATATTATAGTGGCCAATACTGATGACCAATCCGATGTTTATGCTTACCACAATTCTATTTATATTAGGTAAAATTGTGATTTTAAAACACATTGTTAGGAAAACAGTATTATCCGGATCTGTAAAATTAATTGGCTAAGTAAATGGCTACAATTATAATGCAGAAATGTGGCCAATATACCAATGTCGAGTATTCACCAATTAATCAGTGCATCACTGAAGATGCTTTATTCTTTTGCCTGATGTAAAACTCTGCACATGTACCAGCATGTGATAGGACAGATACGAGACTACATAGCTTGAACCTGTGTGGTAAATTGTCATAGGGATATGTACATTACATGGCTTAGCTATATAGCTACATAGAGTTCTACTGTTCAGTTTACTTTAGTACAGTGAAATCTTGTTAATAGGGCCAGCTTTGGGATCCACAACAAGTGGCCCTATTAGTGAGCCTTATTGATGAAAACCTCATTTATCTGGCCATAAACAAAGTGGCCTTATTATCTAGGTTTTCAACAAATCAACAACTGGCTATAGTTGCTGTAACAGCTATATACATATACTACAGGTTTCATCATAATGCTTAGATAGGATTATTCATTACTTGGGGCATAATGGCTGCTAAAAGCATGAAGTACATTTCTAAACTATTGCCATAGCTTTTGGCAGATACTCAGGAGCAACAACTTTGCAGTGATACATTGACTGTCTGTTCAGCTGGCCCCTTTATTAAGGGAAAATTGTGTTAGTTTTACCAGTTTGATCCTGCAGTATGTGGCCACTGGCCTTATTAATGAGGGGGCCCTATTAACGAAAATTAAATCAATGGAATAGTATGGAAGATACATCTGGACTTTCTGGACCTGGCCACTATAACAAGGCAGGCATGGGGCCAAGTACATTTAAAAGTACTTAAGTAAAGTACAAGTACTTTTGAATTTTCCAAGTACAAGTACTCCAGCAGCAATCAAGAGAGTACTTAATAAGTAAAGTACAAGTACATGCTGGAAGTACTTAAGTAAAGTACAAGTGCATTTGCTATAACAAAATATATACTGTAACAAAATATATACTGTATTCAGTGTATTGTAGTATGTAAGTGTACCTAGGGGCATGGTACTTTCAGGTTTTTGTCAGCCATTCTCTCTCTTAAACAAATAGCAGCATTGCTTTTGTTTGCCGGAATGCTATGACATCATTAATCATGGCTACACAATACATAGTAAGGTTGAGGAAGGCACTAAAATAATTGCAAGACGTTGCTTCACACAATTTTGTTGTTCTCATTGTACACCCATTGTGTACAAACTATGTATAATGTGTGCAGTACTTACAAGTACGTAAAAGTACTTTAAGTACTCAAGTACATACAAGTACTTGAGTATAAGTACAAGTACATTGGAGAAATTAAGAAAGTATTTAAGTTAAGTACAAGTACTTTCAAATCTGTACTTAAGTATACTTAAGTATAAGTACTCATCTCATGTACTTGGACCCATGTCTGTAACAAAGTGACCTTATTAACGAGGTGGCCACTAAGTGAGGTTTCACTGTACCTATAGCCACTACATGCTTAGTACATATATATACAGGGTAGTAAATGTGATTACATGACATTATCAGGCTTACAGTGTATGTGCATGAATAGTGCTCATGTATGAAGTTTAATGCATGGTTTCCACTGCATTATGAATTTTTAGCTACTTCTGAGAAAATCTGGCCAATGCTACTTAGGTACCACAGTATAGGACATGTAAACTGTAATGAATCTAAAGACATGGGTTTCCACAGAAGGGACATACACAATAGGACAAGTCTAAAAACACACAGCGTCTAGTGCTACATATTCAGGTGTCTGTGAGATAATGTACAAATGATGTTAACTTAACACTTCCAGTTTGTAAAGTTTGTGGTATATATGTGACTGGGCCTGCAATAATAGGGCATGTTGGCACACAATTTTTGCCTACTTTTTCAAACCTCCATCACTCATAACTTTTTATAACATTATGCTATTGTCATGAACATTTCCACTCTTAGTAAGCATTTAATTGGCTTTATGATGCAAGTTACAGAATGCAAATATTCTGTTCCAGTACTGAGATATGACCTGTTGTGTAATGGGGTGTAGTTTGTGCCCACATGCCCTGTTTTCGCAGGCCCGGTCACATATGTTAAATAGTAACAAAAATGCACGCATGGTCCCTTCTATTAAGGTTTATTTACTGTTACTACTCCTCATATGGACTGTAGAGTAACATAACCTGTCCCACATACATGCATACATTTGCAGAGATTCACAACACAGGATAAAATGAGTTTCTTTAACTAACCAAAGTATACTACTTAGTACTATACATAGTTCACACCTGTGTTTGTAAGCTGCTGTTTTATTTACTTCGGTACCTAAGCGCTGCATGTCTTACCTATGCAAAATCTAACATTTGAAGGCTCCACACCCCTTTCAAAGATGAAAACCACACAACCAATCTTGGGTGATATGTTAATAGCCACCCTACAGTACCAGTAAACTCCACTGTTCCCAATTGCCCATGTTTTGAAGGAAATTCCAACCACTCAAACCTAATGTCACACTTGATTGTATCACGAGAGTGTGAGTGTTAAAAACTTGCTAATTAAAGGGCATGGAACCCATTTTGCTCACCACTGTTCACCCATGATGAACACAGGGTCATGTCCTTTAATTATTTAGTTTTTAGACATTTGGCAACATTATAATTAAACGTGGTCCAATACCACTTTTACTGATACTTCTGATACAAGTATTTGTACTGCCAATACCAATACTAAGCATTTAAGCCTAGACAAGTTTATTATAGAAATTTTACTGTTGTGATACATAGCTAGCTATAAAATATCACAGTAATTGTGCAGTTTTATTGATCTCAGTTCAATCAAGTTTCAAAATATTCATTGTATAATCAGCTAAACATGACGTACATCATTGTGTGATTTGAGGTAGTTTTCTTGTAAGCTTATTGATTAGGTAATTGATTGTGTGGGTGGTCGATAAATTCTACAATGTTTGTTACAGCCTTGCAACCATACCATTTCATGAGCAAGCAAGCCAATTATCAAGCAGTAATAAGCTTACTTCAGTGAGGAACAACTACACTGTCATTTGATTACAAAGGATTTACGTGCTTTAGTGTGTGGAGCAATTGTAGCAATACCTTGGAAAAGATAATAAAGGCTTTGTTTACACTACTTTGTTAGTCCAACTAAGTAATTTTGCTACTGAAAACTTAGCTAGAGATGGTGTAATAAAGTGGTGAGTGTCTACTGGTGGTATCTGTACCTTGTATTACCAATACCGATCCGATACCAACCAATACCACTGGTATTGATCCACCTTTAATTATAATTATATTTGGTAGCCCCTCCAGCACACCATCTGGCTTCCATCTTGATAAAAGATACATCCAACATATATATATACCTATGACCTATGTAGTATAAAATAGGTCTGTGAAGCTTGATTAAATACACCACAATGTAACAGTTTTAAACCAGGCGCGCACCCACAGCCGGCCGAAATTGTTTTCATAAAAAACGTGTGTGTACCTACCTATCTACCTATCTATGTTTCTCCGTATGCACCCACGTGAGCAAAATCATTAAATAATGGTAAAAGCAGCTTTTACGTAAGAAGTAAAAGCGAAATGAAGTCTGTATTAAACTTCTGCACAAGTGAACTTTGCTCTGAGGTGGTTTCTTTTCGGCGGACTGAAATACGGGTGTGGCAACTTTTGTAAACTACCTTCCCTTTGAGGTTTTCAGGTGTTTAGCAACTGAAAAACAACGGTGCAGGCTTCGTACACTACCAGGAACAGCCTATCATTTCGAGTTGAAAGGGGGCGTATCCCTTATGTACGTGAACGAAAATGAAGAGTAGCTTTGAGGCTTTGTCAAGAGAATTTGGGGGAAAAAACATGATGGTCAAACTATAAAACAGTTTAGAAGATACTTCTGTCCGTAATATGTTGGTAAATGCGGTTTGTTTGACAAGTGCTTCCTTAGCAGTGCATAGCAACGTAATTAAACGAATTATGGAATTTTCATGAATTATAAAATACGATAATTAGCTAATATTATTGCACAACCCAAAACTACCCTATTGTAAAATAGTAATACATAGTTGGTTAATTCATAGTAGCATATACTAACTGCATGGCGCCTGGTTTTTAGAAGTAGTACAACATCAACTTGTTTATTCTAACTGCTTGCAAGATTATCATTTCTTAGGGTTAGGGTGCTATTCTCAAGCATCTGTAATATGGTAGCCTCTAAGGTGAGTAAAATGGCAATATAATGCACATAAAAATTAATAATTCTCTGTTTAATAGTCTGGATAATTTATGTATTAACATAAAAGTAAACTATGGTGAATTTCTTATTATGCAGTGCATTTGAGCTTTCTTGCCTAAATATATCATTCAAAACCAGCCTCAATTTTTTGTTCCTGACAACTTGGCAGTATTGGTTAACTAATCATAGATAAGCACACAAATTTGGTGTCAATAAAATTATGCTAATTGTTTTACTTTCCAAATTATCTGATGTTGTCATGCAGTATTGTAACTTGGGGATGTTCACCATTGCTTTGGCTCAAAGTGTACCTTTTTATCAACCATGCACAGAAGATACTATTATCCATGATGCATGCATTCAGAGCTTTGATCATGTGTGTGGATTGATTGCAAAGATGATCCTTTCACTATGCAAAACAGAGCTGAAACTAAAGCAGAATGGCCACTTCGTGCATTAGTAGTTGACATTTCAGCCACTAATTTTGTTGTACGAGTATTAGTTGAAGCACTAGTATTTTGGGCATATAAGAAAGATTGAGGAGACATTGCTGTGTTTCACTATCCTAGTACTCATGTATTCCCTACTTCAGTCATGCATTGCTAGAAATTAAATATCCACTAGTACAACTGCATTTGTAATGACCTGCCATATTCCATTACATATTATTTACACGATCCCTACTATTTCCAAAGTTCTTTACACTTATAAAATAACATGGCAAGCTTATATACTCAATAGCAAAGTATACTTTAGTGATTCAAACATTACACAATGTATATAATGACTTTAGGACAAATCATCCAGCAGTGGTTCAGGCAGTACAGAATTTGATGATTTTGATATGATGCTATCTACATAATATTATGATCTTGATGAAGCAGCCAAAAGGTGTGTGCTTGCAGAATGTTTTCGTTTAACTCACTTTAAAGAATTTCAATGTAATGTTATTGATGCTGTCCTGAAAAGAAGAGATTCACTGGTTATTCAACCCACAGGAAGTGGCAAGAGCCTATGCTACCAATTTCCTGCAGTTTTCACAAAACGGCTAACACTGGTAATTACACCCACAATAAGTCTAATGCAATATCAGACAAATGAATTAGAAAAGTTGGGAATCTCTGTGGTATACTTGGGGTCAGCTTAAACAGACCCTAGTGCTGAAAGCAAGGCACTTAGTGCTGAGTCAAATACATCACTGGTCTTTGTAAGTCCAGAGTGGCTGTTTAATGACAAAGGCAACTATTTAAAAATTCAGGCACTAACTGGTACCAATAAAATCGGATTAATTGCTATAGATGAAGCACATCTTGTCTATGACTGGCAAGATTTCAGGCAAACCTATAGAAGATGCGAAGAATTGCATGCCTTGTTTCCAAATGTCCCACTTATGGCACTGTCTGCAACTGTTGTTCCTCAGGTTGAAGATGCATTAAAATCCTTCATGCATGATCCTCTGGTTGCAAGAAGTTCTGTTAATCGCAGTAATGTTTACCTGGCTGCAAAGGCATGCAATTTTAAAAGGACAGATGGATCCAAGAAATCTATTTCTCTAGACTCCAGAGACTTCAACAACTTTGCTGATCTTGTAACAGAATTGATTGAGGAACATTGCAGTATTGTATATACAGATTTTGCGTGCCATGTTGGCCCTGTTGTTCTAGCATTAAGAAACCGAGGTGTGCTAAGTATTGGTTACTATGGAAAAATGAAAGAATTAGAAAAGAGGGAATCTTACTGCAAATGGAAGAGTGGAGAAATCCAAGTTATAGTTGCCACACGAGCATTTGGGTTGGGAATCAACAAGAGTAATGTACGTTTTGTCATACGAAATGGTTTTCCCCCTTCTATTAGTGCTTGGGCACAAGAATTAGGGAGGGCAGGTAGGGATGAGGAGCAATCGTATGCATACATTCTATTTAGTGATCATGACATACAGCATGTGGGATTTTGGGCAAGGGATATGGCAAGACAGCATCGTACTAATGATATTGATGATTCTGCACATCAATTTAGTGCTGCTTTTCCATTTTCTTATGCACATCTTGCTGACACTTGCAGGAGAAAAGTGCTTCTGGAACTATTTGGAGAGAATAGTGGTGATATGACATGCCCAGAGCAATGCTGTGATGTTTGTGACCAGAAGATAGGTTTGCTAGGGGACAAGAAATTGGAATTGACTTTGTTGGTACAAGCTATGAACTGAAGAATGTAGGTGAAGTTAAAATTACTGAATGGATTAGAGGAGGGAATGTAGCTTGGATGCAAAATGTCACTCAATCAAACCCTTCTGCTTATGGGAAAAATCCAATTGGGCTGTCAAAAGAATGGTGGAGATCATTCATTCGTCAATGCTCTGCAGCAGGATACATCCTGCGCTTGGTTAAGCCCGCCACTTTTGGGGCAGCATCAAGTGTTCAAGGAGCTTATGTACAGTTAGAACCTACGTCAAAAGGAAGGAGTGCTGTAAGTGGTAAGCAACCAACTTTGTTACCGGAGATAAATGAGGTAGGCAAGTCAGTTAGTAAAACAAATGATGCACCAAAGATAGTGACAAAGCGCATTGGGAAAGGGAAGCATTTACTTCCAGTGCTAAAAGGCCTTTTAAGTGCAAATGAAAACTGGATACCTCTGGAAACTAAAGAAATGTATCAGTATCCTGGTTTGCATAAGAGTCTTGCTGGAAATGGTTTGCATTACACTGAAAATGTTGAGGCCTTGCCACACTTCAGTGATCCCCACTTTTTATGGTCAGATATCCAACTAAGTAAAACAAGCACCACTAAAGGAAAGCTAACAATGGAAATTGATTCAAAAGCAGAATATTTGAATTACTGGTTATCACATTGCAATGGTGTGACGAAATGTCAAGAATGTGACCATGTTTTACCCAAATCGCATTGCAAGAACAACTGTAAGGAACACCCTGAAGTTGGTTTAATCACCACCAAAGGATGCGCAGTAGAATTTATCTATGTTTATCCACAAAATGCAGAAGACAAAAGACGGTGGATTGGAGGATTAATCCGAAGTTCTGAGGTGGCACCATCACTGAATTTGCATAATCACCCTATAGGGCATAGCTTAAGTCACAAACTACCTGCTATGGTAGTTTCAGATATGGCCAGAACCCTAGAGGACAATCCATACTTGACCACTCGCCAGTTACAATGTGGTCAAGGATTAGGTTATCGACCTGGTTCAGTTGATATTTCTGGCAGTAGTTATGATCGCATTGATCACCACAGGAAGAAAATTTTACGAGACACATGTGTCTTATCAACTGTAGTTGGTGAAATGGAAAAGATTGCTGACAAAGTGGATAGTAAAGATGCTGCTAATGAAGGGTCAAGTGCATTGTCAGAGGCATATAAGAAGCTTGGAAGGCCTTACATGAGGGATTATGCTATTTCTTCATCAATCACCTACCAGTTTATAATGAGCCCATTGATGTGCAAACTATTGGCAGAAGCTGACTTCCTTGAAACGGACACAACGTATAATGAAAACACAGAGCTCACTTACCTTTTCAATGCCACTGTATTTGACTATAAAACAATGAAACGGGCAGTTGTGGCCCGTATGAGAGGTAACAAGGAGTCATCTGAATTTTATCGTTTAGCTTTCAAGCTAATGTTTGATACATGTCAACAGGAGCATCCCCATTTTAAGGTGGGTGAAACTCTTAAAGGAATCATAGTTGATTGGAGTGATACCGAATCCAAAGGATTGCGGGAAGTGATTGGTGAAGAAACTGCTGAATTGGTACTGAAAGGCTGTAGTGTTCATTGGACAAGATCTTACCAGCGAGTAGCGGAAAGGGTGAACTGCAGTGTTTCGAAGGGAAACAGAAGAGCAGCGGTTGAGGCTTTCTGCTTAATTGCAAAGAATATAATGATTGTAGCAGAAAAGCAGCATGTACTACAACTGTTTGATGTGTTGCATGATACAGGAAAGCTGTTATCAGTTGAACAGCTTCACATATCACTCTCTGAAGAGCAAATTGCAATTGTTTCTGGCTGTGATTGGTCTGGTGCCAAGCATTGGGTGGAATGGTGGACAAGAGAAAACCACTTACGGATGTTGAGCAAACCATTTGCGAAGATGGATTCAGGCATATGGAATAAGGCACCAAGAAACACCAATGGTGTAGAAAGAGCCAATTCCTTAGCTAAGGATGGTGACAGCAGGAAAAAATCTTTGTTTTGTGCAATGCAGTCTTTGCATGAAAAAGATAAGGTTTTTGCTCAGCAGTATATTGCAGCTGACGGTGGATCGAAAATAACCTATCGATCAGAAGCATCTGAGGAACAGCGAATGAAGGCTGCAGTCAAAAGAAAGGCACGGAAATGTGGCAGTAAGGATAGTGCAGCAAGTTTGGGACCACCAGATAAGAAACAGCATTTTGACAACAGCCAGCAGCAGAAAGGAACTAAGAAGGGTCAAAGTAAACCAGGTAGAAAGAATGAAAAATTGGTAATTGATAATGGAGGGAGACATGAAGTGGAAATTCGATATCATGATGGCGTATGGTACAGAGGATGGTTGTCAACTGTTAACCTTATCACAGGAAAATGGGTAGTCCGATTTTACGATGATGATGAGACTACAGAAGTTAATTTCCCTGACAAAGATGTGCGACTTGTCAATCAGAAGTAACTTGTGATTTTTGAACAGGACTGTTTACTTTTATCACTTTGTTAATGATTATTTAGTAGTTTGTCACCAAAGCAGTGTACTAACAATTGTATGCATTGTTAACCAAAAGTTGTTTGCATTATAATTAATTGGTCCTCTTATTATGATTATTAATTGAATTATTGCATCGTACCTTAATTAATTGTGGACATATAGTTAGTTGTATCATGATGCTGGAGTGCATAAACAATTGTTACAAAATAGCATTCACCGACTCCTATTATTGTATGCGTTTCAGCAGATATAAATTTATTGACATAAATCTATTGTTTCAGCTTCATGTGTCGTATACGTTTTCTACACTATTTATACATCTTTGGCAAATTATGTAAAACCAATTATTGTGTGTATTTGTTTTTGTTTTGTTTGTGTACTATATATTTCCCTGTTAAGCAATTAGCTATGTTTCTGACTCCTTTTATTTACAGGCCTGCATATAGCCTTATCACAGGTCCCTAGTAGGATAGCACTAACTATGTAATTTACTGTGTTTATATGGCTTTTCAAAATGACAGGGTGGCACCAAAAGGCATAGCCTGTACAAGGATGCTTTCCTACATGTGAGCAAAAAACAAGGTAGCGTAAGCAATCAATTATCAACACTCTTATTTCTGCAAGCACTACCTTTGCTTTAAACATTCCTCAGACACAAATTTGGCAAATGTATTCCACTTGATATTGTAGAGGTTTTCTGTACCCAAAGTTTGATGTCAATGGCTCCCTCCCTTGACCAGTAACAGCTGAAAAGGTGAGGAGTCAAAATAATTAGTTACCATCACCATGACTCAATTATCAGAGTTCACATATATTTGTGTTTCAAATACCAGAAGATTATCTGACCACTGGCTAAAATTCTAAAGCCATCAAAAATTTGATAAAAGTCTCAATGTAATTATGAGTTCCTAACCAGCATCCGTGCAAATTTTCAGCATGTAAACTTGTGTAACACAAGAGTTGTGAATCATTTTGTAAAAATGCACACAGATTGTATTCCACCCCCAACCCACCCCCACCCCAACCCCCAAACCAGTTCCCTACTAATGCAAAACCACCTCTTTGCTTTATTCATCATCACATACCAACCAAGACATGATTATGCATAGTTAATGTGCACACATAATTTATTCAATTGTGTGCATCAACAAAGAGTGACTAATGTCATAGTTTATGTAATGTAGCCACCCACCCACCCCCCCCACCCCCCCCCCCCCCCCAACCCCCCCCCCCCCCCCCCCCCCCCCCCCCCCCCACACTACAGATAATAAACACTACAGTAGTTGATAGCGGAGAGTATACTTGTGTTGCAAGTTTGGTAGATACATGGCTTCTGCACAGCTAACAGTCAATGGTAAGTCAGTGCTTGAAGTGTTTTCAAGACAACTATTCAGTACACACTCTTTCCATCCACTAAAATTATCTCCGATCTATGGCATGGCAGTTGCAATGATCACATGATCTGCTGCAAAGATTATTCTAATAAAAGCACATGCATTGCCATTGTACACACTGTTAATTATCATCCACTAATTTATTTTTATGTAAAATTAGGTAGGCATCACGTGATTAGTAAGGATAGTCATGTGAATTCTTTGTTTTTAACTGTTTGGCATAAAATCTTCCCTTTATAGTGCACTTCCCTGTAAAGTTACTTTCACAATGCATTTTATGCCAATGACAGTGGCGACAAGCTTGGCGTAAAATCTTGTCTTTAGGGTTAAAGAAATGATTGGCATAAAATCTTGTCTTTAGGCGTAAAGACAATTTCTGTCATTATACGCCAACGTCTGCATAACCGTAGTTAACGTAAATTCTGTAAATAATTTTAAATCCTTATTAGATAATCACTTATTTGATTCGAGATTTACTGTATAATGGTTAATTGTACTATTGTGTGCAGATCTGGTATACAGGCTGTGCCTTTACTGTTACTTTACTAGTAATCATAATCATAATCATAGTCATGTAATCTAAACTGCTTCATGCCTCGCCTTCATGGCGAGGAAAGAAACTGAAAGTGACAAACAAGAACGGACAGTTCATAAAACGTGAAATTTTTCTAAGTCAAAAGTGGGCCCAAAAAAAAATCCGCCCGGGGCCTGGTGCGTCGTCCTCGTCGTCCAAGGCGAGACTGGCCAGCCTAGGAAACGTGATGATAGTAAGATCTGGTGGTTGCAGCAGTCCAAAACGAGGTGAGAATGCTGCTTCAGAGAAGCACAATTTTACAAAACAACTGAATCCCACAATTGTACAATGATGACTGTAATATAACTGCTATGAAAATGTTTTCCAGTGGCCCGCCATGGTAGCAAGTCTCACATGACGGCATGTATATTCATCCAAACACAATGGGAGTAACGAGTAAGTATGATGACAAGTTGGCATGACTCCATTTGTAGAATCCAGATGAGTGGGTGTGGCTCTAGTATGTCTAAACAGTTAACAAACATTCCTGTTATAAATACGTGCTAGAGTTGCAATATAATAGTATAGTATTTAAATGCAATAATACATAGTCTCCATTGCATCACTATCAAACGACACTAAGTGGAGGATATTGTTGCATCTCTAGTATGCACACTCTATCGGTACAACCTGTCTTAATGGCCACCAATATAGAAAGACAACCTCTCTTGAAAAGCCAATTCCAATTGAGAATTTATACACTGCTACCTGCTTATTGGGTGAAGGTGGCAATAAACAAGTTCCACCGTAATTTATACACGTGATCTGATCCTGTATATTCTGTCAGTGGATGAGATCCACTTGGCCAGGACAAAATGTGACTCAGATGTCCTGGATGATCCATACTCAACCCACTTATGACCCAGTGACACAATGGAACTGAGTATTTATAGAGACTACAATTATATATATTTCTAAGATGTGTGGATGTGTGGACACATTACAACACATTACAACATGTACATACAAGACATGCTACGTACTGCTTTAGCATTTCAAGTCATAACATTATGCATGGGCCAGTCAGCAATGCTTCATAGTGCCCATCAGTAAACCTGAAGAAGAAAAGTTACGAAAAATAAAAATTCACATAAATACAATGAAATTTCATTAATATGGCCAGCTCTGGGACCAAAAAATTTGGCCTAAATAGCAAGGTGGCCTTATTAATGAGGTCATAAAGTACTGCTTAGCTATATTTGGGACCTACTAGAGGTGGCCAATATAACGGTGGTCTTATTAAAGAGGTGGCCGCTAAGTGAGGTTTCACTGTACATACAGTTTACAATGGTGAACAATATTAATGATTAACAATATACACTGAACCTTACTCAGGTCACTTCTTGTGGCAGATTGCTCTGTACACAAAATGACACATTCAGAGATTGTATTTAGATGTGTGATGGAGTAACACATAGTGACTTCAATACTCATGATGTGTCACTGCTAGGCAGTATCTGATATGGCAACCATACACACGGCACTGCCGATGCACAACATCGCGCTTGCTCGCGCACACAATTTTGCTCAAGATTTTGCAAATTGATAATTAAGGGGCATGGCAACTAGCTGTTTCGCTCGCAAGACTGTGTGGCAGCTGTTTCCCTTCTGTACAAGTGGCCACCAAGACAGGTCCACTGTGGATGAAAGCCAGGCATTAGATCTTTGGTATTTCATGTGCTGAAGGCATTCCAGGGCTTCTGGTAGTCTCAAATCTCACCACAGTTTAACTCAGGCAGTGTTGTGGTCACCACTAAACTACTGGAATGCTGTGTTATGTTCGTTTTATGCTTGGCTACTATATAGAACTGAAATGGATACTCTGAAATATATCCTATGGATAATGACATCATCACTTTCTTCATCAGTAGCTTATAAAGACCAATAGTGAAAATTTTTACGCTTTGGACTGACAGCGAACTGCCTAAGTCTGAAGCAGTGCCTTTGGTGCTCTAACAGATTGGCTGCCCCCTTGCTGCCAGCACTCACTGTCTCATACGCTGTCACACACTAAATCCATCTCTATAGCTAGTTAGAACAGCATGCTTCTTACCTTTTTTAAGGCCACAAAATACAGCCACCTCTTTAAAAAGCTAGGTCAGAAAATTTTGTCCCTAGGTGATGACCTTTTTTTTTTTTTGTCTTCAACCTACAGCTAGGCTGAAGTTGCGTCTGGATCCACCCCTGTTTACTCAACGCGAAGCTCAAAGGGGTAGTCTTGCTCGCTCGAGACTAGCCGAAACATAGCTCTCATCGCACGCCTCGGCTTTAATTAATCCGGGTCGATCCGGGTCACATCCGGGTCAAATCCGGGTCAGTGGGTCATCCGGGTCAGCAGTAGTAACCCGGTTTCAATGTTGGTCCCCTAGTATCAAGACACACGGTAGTGTGTCGTGCGGCCCAAGAAGGGGTATCACTCTTTTCACCCTATTTCATAACACTACAGAACTTAGACAAAAAACGGTGAACCAAAAAGGCGAAAAAAAAAGTGCAATATTGAAGGGGGATCGAACCCAGGATCCCAGTGTGATGGTCCAGTGTTCTACCAATTATGCTATCGCTGCTAGCTCCTTTGATTCCCTTCTTTTGTATCTAATAAATGTGACTAACGAAATAAGCTGTATATAGTAAGAAGAACCTAACCCTAAAGGTGAAGAAGAAACCAAAGCTGAACTCTAACCCTAACCCAAACGCTAACACTACTAGACGCTTCCCCTAAAGTCTACTACTCGTGGCAACTACTGGACGCTTCCCCTAAAGTCTACTACTCGCGGAAACTACTGGACGCATCCCCTAAAGTCGACTACTCGCGGCAACTACTAGATGCGTGCCCTAAAGTCGAAGAGAGAGAGCAACAACTACAGTAGGAAGTCTGGATGTTTTTGAGCTTAATATTACGTAAGGGTTATGAAAGGTGGTGAAAAGAGTAAAACCCCTCAGCAGGCGCGTAACACCCGTGAGTATATTGACAGGAAGAAAGAAAACGCAATTTTCGCACCTCCGTAGCTCTGTGCTGCCTAGATGAAACAAGACGATTTTTGCTGTGGATACTCCCTCCAACTTCAGCACTCCACATTCCAAGTTAAAGCGAAATCGCTTCAAGCGTTCCCGAGCTATGCGACTTCAGAAATTGGCTTAGTTTCTTCGTTTTTTTTTCTTATGTTTCTTCCTCTTTTCGCACACTTACAAAAACTGCTATAAAACGCGAACGCTATATCCGATTGCCTTGAAATTTGGCACACAGAAGGGGGTATAAAAGCGCATCTCTGTACCAACTTTGGCTAGGATACGATAAACAGTAAAAGAGTTATGATCAATTATTCACGAAAAATAACACCAATATGTTGTCACGCCTACAGGGTAAACCGCGTATGGGAAGAAGCTGAAAATCGATGGGTGAATAGGTTAACTATTGAACCTCAAACTTTTTGTGGTTTGAAAGAAATCGAGCTAAAAACCAGGAAGATACAACGAAAAAACCAACAGTGTGTAACAATTACGCAATCGAGATTAGCTAATAAAAAAACGACTACTTGCCACGCCTACCAGATAAACCGCTAGGGGGAATGGTTTGAAAATTGCTGTATAGAAGGAGTAATCATCTTAGAAAGGTTCTTCAATGGTGTAGAAGAATCAGACTTAAAGCCACGGAGTTATAACACGAAATCCAACTTGGTGCAGCAAGTGCGAGATCGAGATACTCTAATACAGTCACCCTGAAGAGAATTCAAGAGATCAGCTAGAAACAATTAACCTGTATAGAGATCAGCTAGAAACAAGTCGCCCTGTAGAGAGATCAGCTAGAAAAATTTCACCTTTTAGGGAGTTCATGCAACTATGGAAAGGGATAGTTCAGCTAGAAAAAATCACCTTGTAGAGTTCAGCTACAAAAAACTACCATGTATAGATAGTTCAACTACAAAATAATCGCCCTGTGGAGAGATCAATAGAAGAAGTTACCTTGTAGAGAGTTCAGCTACAAAGAACCATCATGTAGAGAGTTTAGCTGCAAACAAATCACCTGTAGAGAGTTCAGCTACAAAAAAATCTCCCTGTAGAGAGATCACCCAGAAGAAATTACCTTGTAGAGAGTTCAGCTACAAAGAAACCATCATGTAGAGAGTTCAGCTGCAAACAAAACACCTGTAGAGAGTTCAGCTACAAACAAATCTCCCTGTAGAAAGATCAGCTAGAAGGAGTCACCTTGTAAAGAGTTCAGTTACAAAGACACCATCATGTAGAGAATTCAGCTACAAACTAGTGACCTTGTAGAGACATCAGCTAAAAGAAATTACCTTGTAGAAAGTTCAGCTACAAAGAAACCGCCATGTAGAGAGTTCAGCTGCAAACAAATCACCTGTAGAGAGTTCAGCTACAAACAAATCTCCCTGTAGAGAGATCAGCTAGAAGAAGTTTCCTTGTAGAGAGTTCAGCTACAAACAAATCACCCTGTAGAAAGATCAGCTAGAAGGAGTCACCTTGTAGAGACTTCAGTTACAAAGAAACCATCATGTAGAGAATTCAGCTACAAACTAGTGACCTTGTAGAGACATCAGCTAAAAGAAATTACCTTGTAGAGAGTTCAGCTACAAAGAAACCACCATGTAGAGAGTTCAGCTGCAAACAAATCACCTGTAGAGAGTTCAGCTACAAACAAATCTCCCTGTAGAGAGATCAGCTAGAAGAAGTTTCCTTGTAGAGAGTTCAGCTACAAACAAATCACCCTGTAGAAAGATCAGCTAGAAGAAGTTACCTTGTGGAGAGTTCAGCTACAAAGAAACCATCATGTAGAGAGTTCAGCTGCAAACAAATCACCTTTAGAGAGTTCAGCTATAAACAAATCTCCCTGTAGAAAAATCAGTTAGAAGAAGTTTCCTTGTAGAGAGTTCAGCTACAAACAAATCACCCTCTAGAAAGATCAGCTAGAAGAAGTCACCTTGTAGAGAGTTCAGTTACAAATAAACCACCATATAGAGAATTCAGCTACAAACTAGTGACCTTGTAAAGACATCAGTTACCTTGTAGAGAGTTCAGCTACAAAGAAACCATCATGTAGAGAGTTCAGCTGCAAAGCAATCACCTGTAGAGAGTTCAGCTACACACAAATCACCCTGTAGAGAGATCAGCTAGAAGAAATTACCTTGTAGAGAGTTCAGTTACAAAGAAACCACCATGTAGAGAGTTCAGCTTCAAAGAAATCACCCTGTAGAAAATTCAGTCACAAACAAATTGCCCTGTAGAAAGATCAGTTAGAAGAAGTTACCTTGTAGAGAGTTCAGCTACAAAGAAACCATTCTGTAAAGAGCTCAGCTGCAAACAAATCACCTGCACAGAATTCAGCTACAAACAAATCACCCTGTAGTGAGATCAGTTAGAAGAAGTTACCTTGTAGATACAGTAGTTCAGCTACAAACAAATCACCCTGTAGAGAGATCAGCTAGAAGAAGTTACCTTGTAGATTGTTCAGCTACTATATAACAATTCAGCCTGTAGAGAGGGCAGCAAGAAGAAGTCACCTTGGAGAGTTCAGTTACAAAGAAACCACCATGGAGAATTCTGTAATAAATATATGTATTATATATATAATTTGTACATTTACTGATAAAATCAGATATTTAAAGTGCATCTGCTTCATCTTTTCTTCTTCCTGTGGTAAAGAAAAAAAAAACAGGTTAAAAAAGTCCCAAAGCCGGCCTATGGTATACAAATACAAAAAGAAATGAAATCTAATCCAAAATAGCCAAGCTGTAAAAAAAACCAGTGCTGCCCTCAAAAAGGCTATGATGAAATAAGATGTGAAATCCAAGGTGGCGGCCAAGAAATGGCTGTGATGGTAGGTTAATGGCAAAACTTTTAATAACGGCAATTTAGGTGAATTTTTTGCCAAGACCAAGCGGCACAAAAATTCACCTGAATTGTTGTTATTAAAATTTTTACCATTAACCAGCCATTTCTTGGCCGCCACCTTGGATTTCACATCTTTTTTCACCATAGCCTTTTTGAGGGCCGCACTGTTCCTTTACAGCTTGGTTGTTTTGGATTAGATCAAGACACACGATAGTGTGTCGTGCGGCCCAAGAAGCCGGCGCGCCACACCGTGAGTATATTAACAGGAAGAAAGAAAACGCAATTTTCACACCTATGTAGCTCTGTGATTCCTTATCCGATTGGAACCAAATTTTCTAGAGACGTGCCGCCCAGTTAGGGGAGTCTACATACCAAATTTGAAGAAAATCGCTCCAGCCATTTCCGAGATACGAGCGAACAAAATTTCGTTTTAATTTCTTCGTTTTTTTCTTCTTCTTCTTCTTCATTTCGCACACTTCGCAAAATTCGCCATAAAACACGAATGCGTGCTCGGATTGGGCTAAAATTTGGCACACTTAAAGGGCTCATTAAGGCGGATCTCCGTACCAACATTGGTAGGAATCCGATGAACATTCACGGAGTTATGACCGATTATTTGCGTAAAATAAGGTCGAAGGTCTGTCACGCCTACAGGGTAAACGCCTTGGAAGAATCAGTTGAAAATTGATATGTAGATGGAGCAACCATCGTAGGAGTGCCTTTTTGTGGTTTGAAAGGAATCGGGATAAAGACCAAGGAGATATGACACAAAACCCAACCTGTGTTAAAATTACGCGATCGATTTTTATGAATAAAAAAACTATTAGTTTTCGTGTCTACCAGGCAAACCGCTTAGAGCAACGAGCTGAAAATCAGTATGTAGCTGGAATAATCATCATAGAAAGTTCTTGCAGTAGTACAGAAGAATCGGATTACAAATCACTGAGTTATGATTCGAAAGGCAACTACGTGCAGCAAATGCGAGATCGAGATACTCTAATAGAACAGTCACCCTAATAAAGCATTCAGCTGCATGTATAATTTACTCAGTTATATTACATTGCAAGTTATTCTGTAGGGAATTCAGCTACAAACAAGTCACCCTGTAGTCAGATCAACTAGAAGAAGGTACCTAATAGAGAATTCAGCTACAAAGAAGCCATCATGTAGAGAGTTCAGCTCAAATAAATCACACTGTAGAGAATTCAGTTAGAAACAAGTCATCCTGTAGATAGATCAGCTAGAAGAAGTCACTTTGTAGAGAGTTCAGCTACAAAGAAACCACCATGTAAGAGAGTTCAGCTGCAAACAAATCACCTGTAGAGAGTTCAGCCAGGAAAAAGTCACCCTGTACAGAGATCAGCTAGAAACAAGTCATCCTGTAGAGAGTTCAGCTAGAAGAAGTTACATTGTAGAGAGTTCGGTTACAAAGAAACTACCATGTAGAGAGTTCAGCTGCAAACAAATCACCCTGTAGAGGGTTCAGCTACAAACAAGTCATCCTATAGAGAGTTCAGCTAGAAGAAGTTACATTGTAGAGAGATCAGCTAGAAACAAGTCACCCTGTTGAGAGTTCAGCTAGAAGAAGTTACATTGTAGAGAGTTCAGCTACAAAGAAACTACCATGTACAGAGTTCAACTGCAAACAAATTGCCCTGTAGAGAATTCAGCTAGAAGAAGTTACATTGTAGAGAGATCAGCTAGAAACAAGTCACCCTGTAGAGAGTTCAGCTAGAAGAAGTTACATTGTAGAGAGTTCAGCTACAAATAAATCACCCTGTAGAGAGTTCAGCTACAAACAAGTCATCCTGTAGAGAGTTCAGCTAGAAGAAGTTACATTGTAGAAAGTTCAGCTACAAAGAAACTACCATGTACAGAGTTCAGCAGCAAACAAATTTCCCTGTAGAGAATTCAGCTACAGACAAATCACCTTGTAGAAAGATCAGCTAGAAGAAGTTACCTTGCAGAGAGTTTAGCTACAAACAAATCACCCTGTAGAGAGTTCAGCTAGAAACAAGTCACCCTGTAGAGAGTTCAGCTAGAAGAAGTTACATTGTAGAGAGATCAGCTAGAAACAAGTCACCCTGTAGAGAGTTCAGCTAGAAGAAGTTACATTATAAAGAGTTCATCTACAAAGAAACTACCATGTACAGAGTTCAACTGCAAACAAATTGCCCTGTAGACAATTCAGCTACAAACAAATCACCCTGTAGAAAGTTCAGCTAGAAGAAGTTACCTTGTAGAGAGTTCAGCTACAAACAAATCACCCTGTAGAGAGTTCAGCTAGAAACAAGTCACCCTGTAGAGAGTTCAGCTAGAAGAAGTTACATTGTAGAGAGTTCAGCTACAAAGAAACTACCATGTAGAGAGTTCAGCAGCAAACAAATTTCCCTGTAGAGAATTCAGCTACAGACAAATCACCTTGTAGAAAGATCAGCTAGAAGAAGTTACCTTGTAGAGAGTTTAGCAACAAACAAATCACCTTGTAGAGGGTTCAGCTACAAACAAGTCACCCTGTAGAGAGTTCAGCTAGAAGAAGTTACATTGTAGAGAGTTCAGCTACAAAGAAACTACCATGTAGAGAGTTCAGCTACAAACAAATTTCCCTGTAGAGACAAACAAATCACCCTGTAGAAAGATCAGCTAGAAGAAGTTACCTTGTAGAGAGTTCAGCTACAAACAAATCACCCTGTAGAGAGTTCAGCTAAAAACAAGTCGCCCTGTAGAGAGTTCAGCTAGAAGAAGTTACATTGTAGAGAGTTCAGCTACAAAGAAACTACCATGTAGAGAGTTCAGCTGCAAACAAATTGCCCTGTAGAGACAAACAAATCACCCTATAGAAAGATCAGCTAGAAGAAGTTACCTTGTAGAGAGTTCAGCTACAAACAAATCACCCTGTAGAGAGTTCAGCTAGAAACAAGTCACCCTGTAGAGAGATCAGCTAGAAACAAGTCACCCTGTAGAGAGTTCAGCTAGAAGAAGTCACATTGTAGAGAGTTCAGCTACAAAGAAACTACCATGTAGAGAGTTCAGCTGCAAACAAATTGTCCTGTAGAGAATTCAGCTACAAACAAATCACCTAGTAGAAAGATCTGCTAGAAGAAGTTACATTGTAGAGAGTTCAGCTACAAACAAATCACCCTGTAGAGAGTTCAGCTAGAAACAAGTCACCCTGTAGAGAGATCAGCTAGAAACAAGTCACCCGTAGAGAGTTCAGCTAGAAGAAGTTACATTGTAGCAGTTTAGCTGCAAACAAATCACCCTGTAGAGAATTCAGCTACAAACAAATCACCCTGTAGAAAGATCAGCTAGAAGAAGTTACCTTGTAGAGAGTTCAGCTACAAACAGATCACCCTGTAGAGAGTTCAGCTAGAAACAAGTCACCCTGTAGAGAGATCAGCTAGAAACAAGCCACCAGTAGAGAGTTCAGCTAGAAGAAGTTACATTGTAGAGAGTTCAGCTACAAACAAATCACCCTGTAGAGAGTTCAGCTACAAACAAGTCATCCGGTAGAGAGATCAGCCAGAAGGATCACCTTGCAGAGAGGTTAGCTACAAAGAAATCACCCTGCTTCATCTTTTCTTCTTCCTGTAGTAAAGAAAAAATGACAGGTTAAAAGCCCTAAAGCCAGCCATAGGCCGGCTTTATGGCCGGCTTTGGGGTATACAAATACAAAAAGAAGTGAAATCTAATCCAAAACAGCCAAGCTGTAAAAAAAGAGTGCGGCCCTGAGAAAGGCTATGGTGAAAAAAGATGTGAAATCCAAGGTGGCGGCCAAGAAATGGCTGTGATGGTAGGTTAATGGTAAAAATTTTAATAACAACAATTCAGGTGAATTTGGTGCCGCTTGGTCTTGGCACAAAATTCACCTGAATTGTCGTTATTAAAATTTTTACCATTAACCTACCATCACAGCCATTTCTTGGCCGCCACCTTGGATTTCACATCTTTTTTCACCATAGCCTTTCTCAGGGCCGCACTCTTTTTTTACAGCTTGGCTGTTTTGGATTAGATAATATTATCTGCAGTTATAGGCAAACTCCCTTGTTTCACAACTTTTTAGCTGTTCCCTTGTTTCCCTACTTTGTTGTTCTGTGATCCCTAATCCAGCTAAAAATTCATAATTTTTCCTTCGGCTACTTGTATGATAGTTTTAAAAGCGTCAGTAATATTATTTTCTGGCATGGGTTTGCATCATGCAAAACAGTAAACACTCTGCTTGGAGTCTGTTAACTCTCGGTATTGTATATAGCATTGAGATAAACAGGAGTTTGACTGAATCTTACTACTAAAGCATCTTTTTAGCCAAACAAGGAAATGACACACTCATCCTATAGTCACCAAGTCTCTGCGTGGGTCAAGCAAGAAGTCTCTCATATATCAAATATTTGACATCACCATATCATTGAGACCAAAATGTGATAGGGAAATCTACTGATAGTATAAGGCTTGCCTGCTATTAAACATCTCCAGTTAGTGGCTCACATCTGTTAAATAAGCAGACACAACATGTGATTATTTCCAAAACATTTCACAGAGATTAGAGCATGTAACAAACATTTTAACAATTTTATTTTTATGTTGTTTACCCTTACCAGTTTTGAGTGATATTAAAATTTAAGTTACACATACCTACATGCATGCACCATGTGAAGGCAGAGAATATTGTTAGGGTAAAACATCTCTACATTAGATACCATTGCTGTCTTGGGGATTCATTATCTTAATATGTAGAATGAATAAATACTGCACTGTTGCTCAGATCACATGGAATTTAAATAGCTAGTGAAGGTCGGTTAAACCATCTGGCTATAGATTTTTCTACCATGTTTAGTTACTAATATTTTTAGATATATTGAAAAGAAGCCATCTAGTGTGACAAAATAGTGATACTACAAATAGCCAATCATATTCAGAAAATCTAAATGCTTGTGATTACCAGTTAAATGTTTTTGAGTGTACAATACTCTCATTACAAAAAATAATGGGTGATTACAATTAATTATATGGCAGGCACTTGCATCCACTTTTCAATATAATATAACCCAACAGTATCAAAATTGCACATGGTATTGCCACATTAAGTACTTGACTGTTATGGTATATAGCTATGTAGTTTTGTCTGGTAATCATCTCACAAAGAATATTAAAAAGGCTTCAGTTTTTCGTGTGTAAAACTTTAGCTGACCAAACATTGATTTGTTTACGTAGACTGCATTTGTTTGGAGTTTGTTAACTGAGGCTCTTTTAAATTAGCACTGAGATACATAAACAGATGATGATCAAGTGTGACTAAGTACAGTCTTACTAACACATCTCTTTATATAGCCAAACAACAAGATGTTGCGCTTAGCCAAATTACCTGTGGCGTGGGTCAGGCAAGAAATCACTCAAGTATTTGACATCACCATACCATTGAGACCAAAATGTGATAGGGAAATTTGCTGATACTATAAGGCTTGCCTGCCATTCAAAATCTCCAGCTAGTGGCTCACATCAGTTAAATAAGCAGACACAACATGTGATTATTTCCAAAACATTTCACAGAGATTAGAGCATGTAACAAACATTTTAACAATTTTATTTTTATGTTGTTTACCCTTACCAGTTTTGAGTGATATTAAAATTTAAGTTACACATACCTACATGCATGCACCATGTGAAGGCAGAGAATATTGTTAGGGTAAAACATCTCTACATTAGATACCATTGCTGTCTTGGGGATTCATTATCTTAATATGTAGAATGAATAAATACTGAACTGTTGCTCAGATCACATGGAATTTAAATAGCTAGTGAAGGTCAGTTAAACCATCTGGCTATAGATTTTTCTACCATGTTTAGTTACTAATATTTTTAGATATATTGAAAAGAAGCCATCTAGTGTGACAAAATAGTGATACTACAAATAGCCAATCATATTCAGAAAATCTAAATGCTTGTGATTACCAGTTAAATGTTTTTGAGTGTACAATACTCTCATTACAAAAAATAATGGGTGATTACAATTAATTATATGGCAGGCACTTGCATCCACTTTTCAATATAATATAACCCAACAGTATCAAAATTGCACATGGTATTGCCACATTAAGTACTTGACTGTTATGGTATATAGCTATGTAGTTTTGTCTGGTAATCATCTCACAAAGAATATTAAAAAGGCTTCAGTTTTTCGTGTGTAAAACTTTAGCTGACCAAACATTGATTTGTTTACGTAGACTGCATTTGTTTGGAGTTTGTTAACTGAGGCTCTTTTAAATTAGCACTGAGATACATAAACAGATGATGATCAAGTGTGACTAAGTACAGTCTTACTAACACATCTCTTTATATAGCCAAACAACAAGATGTTGCGCTTAGCCAAATTACCTGTGGCGTGGGTCAGGCAAGAAATCACGACAAGTATTTGACATCACCATACCATTGAGACCAAAATGTGATAGGGAAATTTGCTGATACTATAAGGTTTGCCTGCCATTCAAAATCTCCAGCTAGTTTCACATCAATTAAATAATCAGACACAACATGTGATTACTCCCAAAAGATTTCACAGAACTTAAACCATGTAACAAACATTAAAACTTTATGTTGATTGCCCTTCACTTCCCACACTGCAGTTTAATTTTATCAACAGGTATGGGGCACAGCAAAATTATTGTAGTAGTTGTGTAGTATAGTTATTGTAAATTATTGTGCCATAATGTTTGCTATTGTCTTTCTTTGTGTTTGTATGTTTAATTAGTTTTTTTTTTTTTGCATCACTCCAGCAAGGAGGAACAGCATTGTGAGCTGATTGTTGTGAGCATAATTATACAACCAAGTACTAAGAATAATACGAAACGCGGTTAAAATTACGTCATAAATAATAAATAAATAATAATAATAATAATTTATGTTTGAGAAAACTACTAGGCCTAGAGACATAAACTAACCGGGGATCGATTCGCCTGTGAACGAAGGTACAAACGTATAATCGTTGCGCCCGTTCGTGCTGATGACTTGACCATATGTGTCACAATATAACTCCCAGTACACCTGGCCTTGCTTAATTACAGATTGCGCGAAGGACTGAGAAGATGAGCGAATGTCCGTGAAGTGACTTCGGGAGAGCGAGAGGCCACTTTACACGTAGTCCATTTTACACGTAGTCCACTTTACACGTAGTCCACTTAGTCCACTTTACACTGGCGTAGTCCACTTAGTCCACTTTACACGTAGTCCACTTTACACGTAGTCCACGTAGTCCACTTTACACGTAGTCCACTTTACACGCAGTCCATCAAGCCCGGGTTAAAAAAAATAATAAAAAATAAAAAAAACTTTACACGTAGTTAAACAATTAGAAGATCACAAGTAGCAGGTCTGCACAAGTAGTGACTATTTATACGAATTCATTCTGACACTCCAAGCTCCTCTAGAATAGCTAATACGTTAACTCTAATATAGACCTTATCCGCAATGACGCAAAAGCACAAAATGGCGGCCGATAGTGTGGGCACTTTTGTACAGAGGGTATTGGGAGAGATGGTAGTTCGCTATGTTAACGTTTACATAATCATAGATAATAGTCTAGCAGGTATGGCTATAAGACATTACAATGAGTACGTAAAAGCGAGTTTTGGTTGATTTTCAAAATAACGCTAGATTCCTGTTCTTTCAGCTAATTTATCACCATATCTAGTTAGAGCTCGATTTCTCCCCACAGTCGCCCATACAAATTTTACGAATGTCCCCACAATTCAACAGCCATTTTATGTCTGTGACATAATTTCAGATAAGGCTCATTAGTCCTTGCATGTGTACTAGCTATAATAAGTATTGCATCACCTCGATTAATAAAAAATATAATTTGTAATGTTTACAATTAATCTTTACACCAGATCAGACTTCATATGCAATAAAATTTATTTTATAGTTTATAAATTAGACTAGTTTTGAAATGGCTTCATTCCTTTAAATACAGACTAACAGTTTCCATACACACAGGACACCACCAGTATGGCTGGAAAGTGTTTAGCTTTACTTACTGTTTCTATCTTGCTTACCATTGCAGCTAGTGACTCTATTTGTCCTAGCAGTGCTTTCCTAGAGAAGAGAAACAAAGCATTTGAAGATGTCAAAAATTCTATTAAAAAGGTAGTTGTGTTAGGTGGGGATGATGGTGGAAGTAAGACAGACAGGGAACTGTATGAGGATATTGCAGCAAAACTAAATAGGAATGCTACTGAGAGTGATTATGTACAGTACACAGTAGCAGTTGGTGAAATTGCCATAGCTGCACTTCAGTATTGTGAAGCATTTGACATATCCAAAATTACTACTAGTGACGTTATAACTCTGATCAATGCATTTACATCAAAACTGGAAGATCAGGAACTGTATGAAGCAAAGAAACTATATGGAAGTCTACTTTGTATAAACAGCAGGCAATCATCTAAAAGATCAACTCCTACAGAATTGCATGCATTTTTTAATTCACTGGATGGTAAAATGCTAGATGATTTACTCTTTTCAGTAGGTCTAGATGAGAAAGATAAAACAGTTGAGTATTCGCTGGCTTTTGTTGTAGATGACACTGGAAGTATGAGTAGTGAAATTGATGCAGTGAAAAGACTTATCTTTGGTTTTATTAGAACAGAGAATAAAGAACCAAAAAGATATATCTTAAGCACATTTAATGACCCAGCTGAAGGTAAGACAGTATGTACACTTTATAATAATAAATAAATGGAAAAAAAAAACACTCCCACTTGCATTTTTGTACATGCATGGTTTTAACATTAATCTATGAATGCAACAGAAAACATATGTTGCTTTAAAAAACTGAAACCTCAAGACAACAGCCAAGATCCAATTACATTTTGAACATAGTTACCTACATAATTATTAGCTTTTAATTTTTATGTGTATGTTCATGTATACGACAGTCTGGTGTATTACACTATGTATTCACTTTAACATACTTTTATTTTTCAAATTATGTGCCTTTTAGAAAATGTAGAATATGTATCTCACAATTGAATTTGTTACATTTATGTATGTGTAATTTAGAAAACACAGGTCCATTTATATTCAATGCAAGAGTTAAAGAGGACCTTGTACTATTGAAGGAAAATGTCAGTGCATTACGTGCTCATGATGGTGGAGACTGTCCGGAATATGGAATGACAGCTATAATCGAAACACTCACAGAAGTGCTCCCTTACTCAAATATCATAGTACTAACGGATGCAGCTGCTAAAGATGATCAATATAAAAAGACAATTATTCGAACTGCAAAAAGAAAAAAGAATTCTATACACTTTTTTTTAAGCTCTAGTAGTTGTGTTACCGCAAATACATCTCTACAACACTACAGAGACATTGCTAATGAAACAGAAGGCATAGTAGTTAACAGCATCACTGATTTTGATATTTTAACCAAGTTTTCTAACAAGTTACGTGCAAAACTATCAGTTGCACGTGTATCTGACTTAAGAAAGCGTTCGTCTACCATATCAATTACATTTTATGCATCAGTATTTACTGAATCGATTGACATTCTATTTACTAAATTTAGTACAAACATTGCAATTACCATACCAGAAGGAAATACAATCTCAGTAAGCACATTGGGCTCAGTAGCTTCCTACAGTGATGATAAGCCATCCCCAGGAAAGTATACAATTAGTTCAAGCAGAGAATTTGAATACAGTATTCTTCTGAACTCAAATTTAGATGTTTTATTTGAACACTATGGAATTAAAAGCATCAATCAGGTTAAAGGTATGTACAACATACATATACATAGTTTGCCATGCCAACTCACTGTAGACAAGCATGGATTATGTAGTTTTCATGCATTCATAACTACCTGTAGGTAATGCCTGGACAGTAATGAAATGTTGGAGATTTTCTTTGTAAGGGACATCAACTATTCTAAGTTTGAGTCCACTAGTTCTGGTACAAACCAACAACAACTTAAATGTGTGTTGCATTTTGCAATTGCAAAAAAGCGCATTGAAACTCACAAAAAGCAAGTACACATGCAAGTACGTGTGTAGTAACTGTATACTGTTATTATTAGAAGGTGTGCATTTTAAAAATATTTGCCAGAAACCAGAACCAAAGAGTGTCTTCAGTATGACCAAAAATGCTTCCAATAGGTTGCTATGAAATTTATTTACAGTAAAACATTATTTAGTGGAAGTTTCTACTGCCTAACTGACTTACTTACTAATGCCTTCAGACAAGCATACCTAGATAACAGCTATGGCTATGGACTACTGTTCGATGTTGCTTCAACCTCACAGGTGCCTTTTGGTATACCGCAATACATAAAATGTACTCGTCATGGACTATCTGTGTACCATTTATCTTTACTGGCAACACATTTGTCAAGGTGTCAGTAAGTCATAGCAACTGGCATGTGATAGTTTTCTTATGTATTGTATGCATTTTCTGTAGTGACTAGATTGATTAAAGTTTCATTGATTGTTTCATTGATTTAAACTCCACCAATTAACCATGGCCATGCATTCCTCCTTGGCAGAGAGAGACACACACAATGGTACACTACACAATATATAAACATACACAATAAAATTCCAACAACAAAACCTACATTTAATACACATGCATGACACTACAACGTAAAACATAAAAATAATTAAGTTGATGTTCATAAAGGGTATAACCAGACAGAGTAAATAGTATAAATGGTAAATTATTTCATCATATAGTTGCTTTACAGTTGGCCAAAACTAGTCTTGGGTCTCATATGTGACCGGATCTACGTACAAAGCCTTTCCAGTTGCATGTACTAACTTGATTGTGAGTATGGTACCAGCCAGAAATTTGGTCACTTTAATAAATTACACCCCTACCTTAGCACTATTCCTGGATGTAATTTTAAGACAATAGGTTAAACACAAGATGAGTTATGACTCGTCAAACTTGGAAAGGCTATCAGACCCCTTTTCGCAAATCTGGTCTCACATACGTATATATGATCTGATCCAAACTCAAAATTAATGATGGCTCAAAAGAAATTGCAGTACAAGTAATATACTGGCGATGCATCATGATCAGTGCTCTGTACTGCAGGAAGAGCACACAACTGAGAAATTACCAGAGTACGTATATGCCATCATCTTAAGGATATGTAATGGTAACTGACAATGATGATAGTTCATCAAATACAAGTAATAGCTCCTCTTCTTGCAAACATTAGCAACATGAGCATCCCAGTCCAAATGTGAATCAAAGTAAACTTCCAAAATTGGCTTGTGCCAATTAATTATGCTACAGTAGCATAATTTCAACCGTATTAGGCTAGCAAAATCATCCAGCATTATGCCAGTATATTAGTATGATTTTTCAAGATTCTAAATTAATACGTATGTGCAATGCATGTACCAAAAATGCAGCAAAACATGAACTCACTACTACATTTCATATCAAGAAAATGTGTGGTGTTATTATTTCTTAGCTGATTATATTATTATTTTACTTCATGGAAATAAGATCAAGATACTCTAATAGAGCAGTCACTTACTTTAATCCAACAGTCAGGAAAGGCTGATAAAACAGAGCAAAGTCTTGATTTTGAAAGCATAATTTTGGGAATAATTGGATTTTTGAGCACTACTCAGAAGCATAATAGGCTATTTTCAAATTATTAATTGTCTCAAGCCTACTCCTAAAATACTTGTGAAAATCTACACATTTTAAAGGAGTGCCATTTTAAATATAAATACACAGGCATAGGTGGAACTCTAAGTTTTTGTTAAACCATGTAATACTAGACTTGCTCATGTAAACCTGCATCCTACTTGTACTGATCCGTTTAGATAAGGATGGTAAGTCATTACTAATAACTAGCTGCCACTCTCACTAGTATCCCCACAGCAATGACAGCATATTGAACAAGAGCAAGGATCCATACTGAACCACAGAAGGCATGTGATTTACATAGATAAAAAGAACTCAGGGTGCTGCCTTGAGAAATATCTCGTTTGACAGCTCCCCAGTCTGTAAACAGGGTACCACACTTTACTCATTGATAACATTGCTAAGGTAATCCTGAAACCACTATAATACAACACCATACCCCTAGCTGCTCAAGCCTCCTTAATACAAATCATGTGATCCAGATAATCAAATGCTTTCCTTGAAAGCAGCAAAGACAACCAAACCTTAGTCTAGTGCATCAAATATAGAACCAATAGCAAGTAAAAGAATCTGATCAGATTTTCTTCCGCTGCAGTAAGCCCCTTGATGGTGACGAAATACATTTAAGCTATTGTTTCATATCAAAAATCTTTCTCCAGCAATGTTTCACTGTTAAATCTTAGCATTTAGGTATTTAGAATACAACTGAAACTTTTAGAAGTAGCTGTAAAGGTATCATACAGTACAGTAGTACTATATATGTGACCCGATTTGTGAAAAGAAGTCTTCCACCCACATTCAATTTACCAATTAACTTTGACAATCCATAACTTTAGATTGGTAAAATCTAATGACTTGAAATGTGGTCAGCAGTGAGTACCAACATAGCTGAATGGATGGAGAAAAATTCAGGTTTATATGTTACTTGAATTTATGGTCTTCCAAGTTAAAAGAATTGGATGTGTGTGAAATATATACCCCTTTTTACAAATCTGCTCACATATTAGGATCATGAAATTCAAGCTTTTTCGGCCAAAAATATCACCCTATAACCAGCCTCACAATACTTTCATGGCACCTTGGCAGTGTTGGTTAGGTATAACCAAGCCCAAAAGTGCCTTTAGTATGTACGACATGAAATGCTTCCAAAAATGTGGGTACGAAAATTTTAAAAAAAAATTATTAGTGGAATTTTCTACTGCCTGACTGACTAACTAATGCCTTCAGACAAGCGTAACTCAAGAACAGCATAGGATACATGCTTCATTTTTTCACTGTTTGATATTGCTTCAGTCTGACAGGTACCTTTAGGCATACAGTACATACAATGCATGCTTCATGGATTTAATTGTGTGCTTTTTGTGTCCCAATTATCTTTGCTGACAGTGCAAGGTGCCGAAAATTTGACGAACATTGTATGAGTTTACTGTTGTGAGTGGATTGATTGCAGATGTCCTTCTCCTAGTGTTCTTCATTTGTAATGCTGCATAACATAGCGAAAAGTGGCCACTTTACTAATCCAATAATCGATAGTTGGACACGCATTCAAATGAAAACAATAAACCTGGCACCATCCCTTCCATTCTAATGTAGCATTTGTGGGTTCACCAGTCATAATAATGTTAACAAACAAGTATAAAGAAAAATTAATTTTAAGTTTGATTAGGGATCATATATAGAAAAAAAGTAGTGAAACAAGGAGGTAACCTATGTACACCTGAAGATATACTAGTGGACATTCTATCCTGATTCAGTCATGGATATTGATCAAAGTAAGGATTTAATGTCCACTAGCATGTAGGTGACCTCCCTTTTTTCACTACTTTTAACTATAATCTGTAATCAAACTTGCACTTTTATACTTGTTAAAATATGAGCAGTAATAATAATAAAACAATAATTATTTTAGAGGCACCTATTTTGTGTAAATGATTTAGATCAATTAGAGTTTTGATTTGAATTTAGCCTTCCACCAGCCAGCAATGCCATTCTTCTTTGAAGCAGAAACACACCCAGCATACATGTACATACAGAAAAATAAAGAAAGGGAGAAAAAACAGTTACGAGCACACATATACCAACACAAACGGAAGTAATTGCAGCTTATGCACACAAATTTAAACTAATTACACATACAAACTACTATTTAAATCAGTTCAAGTGAAGATACTGGGTAGCAGTTTCAGTTGATTTTCCAGTAGAGGAAGGTAAATAGCTAAGTGTTTGCAATAAATGCTTCTTGATTGTTTGCAGATTTGCTTGAATTTAAGAAAAACTTGTCAGCAGTGCATAACATCCAGGTTCTTCCAAAATGGGTTCCACAAAATCCTTTTAACCCCCTGGATCCACCCTAGCATTACAATTAATACTTTAGTAGGGTTACCAATGTAAAAGTTGACATCTTCAAAATTATTTGCTACTCTTTTACAGAGTCTTGCTACTATTTCAAGTAGTTATCAAACCACAATCTGCACACGGAGTATCCATCTGGTGATGCCTGATCTCATAATCACTGCATCCAGCAACCTCTACTTCACATTATAGATATTAACGGAATCCATCCAACAGATCTCCAATTTTACATTCCTGGTTCAGCACAAAGCTCAAACAAAGTAGCCAACACCATCACCATAGACTCCGCTCTAGCACAAAATATCCATGATTATTTCAATGCACCACCGTGCACCCCAGAAAATCAGTGTGCGTGTTCAACTCACATGTGTACAAAGTGACTACTAACACCCATCAGCAATTGGAAGCAAACAATCTCACCGCCACTCGAGACCTGGCTTCTATTATGCAATATAAATGCATTGTAGTGGCTAATGACATTTTGATGAATTCCTAATGTGTATGGCTGCATCCTAGTGCACAGTGCAATGAATATGATGTGCAACCACCAATGTATTCCAGTATGGATTACTATAGAATATCACGTGATTCATACTTATTGGTGATGCATATCTCAAGCGATGAGTTGTAAAAGTAAGAGATACCCAGTGTTATATACTGAATTAGTAGGTTGAGAACTGGGGCCATAGTTTTAGAGCTTCGGGGGCCCCCTTAACCCCAGGGCCCTAGGCAGCTGCCTATTGTACTTTGCCTACCCTTAAGGCAGGCCCTGATTTGGTATTATATTATAAAGCGTCTCATCTGATTTTGAATAAAATATGATTATGATATGATGATTGATCAAGAAACTCGATTGGAAGACAATACTATAAGCTCTATGATAATAAAGTTGGCTGTTGCTAGTCTTCCAGCAATCACATAAATAAAAATAAAAATTAGACGAAAGGGGTCCTTAAATGAAAAAAAGGCACAAAATCCTCGTCTGGGAATGCAAATCTGGGATCTCCAGTACTTAAGCCCAGAGTTGTAGCCACTATGCTACGTGGCTCCCAGCTACCCACTTCCCTTAGTTTCTACCTTATATGTGTCCAAATGGAGTAATTAAGGTGAAAAAGAAACCAACCAACCCTAATCCTAAGGTTTGCCTTTGAACTACGATACTTGTCATTACCCTAAAGTACAAGACCCGAGACAAACTACTGGCCATGTACCCTAAAGTTGAATACTTGGGGCATACTACTATGCGTGTGTCAACCCCTATAGCTTGTGCATGTGTTTGATAGTGAAAGAAATCTAGTGGACTGCCAGAACAATAGCCCCGGAAAAAGTTTCTGGCTGCCAGAACAATAGCCTTTTTGTTAATCAAAATTGGGTGGTGGTAGAACAGGATTACTTACTGTAATAATAAGCATAGAAACAGTGATACAGTGTATTGACTATATAAATAAGTGTAGGAAAATAACCATATCTGCATGCATGTGGACTCGCCTGAACTATATACTCAAGTGATCACTCAAGTACCTTTGACCCTCAAAAGGCTCTTAACTGACAAGTATGAAGAAGCAGCAGCAGCAGTAGCAGCAAGGGAAACAATTAAAGCCACTGACAGTAGAGTCAAGCAATAGCCTGGGCCTCTATTTGAGACCAGGTATTTATTGTCCAAAGATGCTGGAAACCCCCCTGGCTTATAATCTAGACAGGTGTTTAATGAAATAGTATATTATAAATTGAAAAATAAAGTAGAGATCCAAGTGATAAAAAGTAGTGAAACAAGAGAGGAATGATGGTATAGCTATTACAGCATAGTTCGGTTGGAAATCCTTTGCCATGGTATAGCAATTATTTTGTGTTCAATGCCAAAGTAGGGATTTCCCACCGAGCTATGCTGTAATAGCTACCATCTTTTATCTCTTGTTTCACTACTTTTTATCGCTTGGATCCCTACTTTATTTTTAAAAGTTATGATTTTTAATATAGTAGTTTGTTTAGCTTTTTGTTAAGGCACACAGCTACCTATAAACATGTGACTGCTCTATTAGGGTGACTGCTGCATTAGAGTATCTCCAGTCAGCCTACAAAGATGTGCCATAGATTATCGAGAGAGGGGATAGAAAAATTAATTTTACATGCACTCCTTACCTACAGTTCCATTTACACCATTTTAAAACTCTCTTATAAATGCTTGTAGATTTCTTCGGGATGTACAGTAGCACAAGGTGACTTCGTAACTTGAAGCAGAGCTGCCTAATCATTGTTATCGAGGACAGTAAGCCGTGCCACAAATTCACACTTCAAAGGGCATGAATTGTTTTGAAGTTGAACATGTTTTGCCGCTTTCAGTCATAACAACCAAAGGGCTCTTTCATCAAAGTTTTAATATGTTTTGGGGTGTATGGCATTCATCAGTGAATGGTTACATCTGTCAATGGTTACATCTGTCAAGAATTATCCAATTCCATTCCTGTCGCTGGTAAGGTGTACCACCAGCTTGTGGGCTGGTGTAGGTCAGGAGTGCGCACAGGAATAAAACTCGACTAGGCAGCGGATAGTGGATGGAACGCCTAGATACACAAGTGAGCATTACCAGAGAGTACTATAAACCATTTCGTTCCACTAGATAGTGATAAAGAATCGCGTGGGGCTGATTGTTAAAACAAATTTTAATGAATAGATAGGTCATGTGATAATTGTCAGTCAGGTGGAACTTATTTATTTCCATTAATGCACCATGGAACGTGTGTTGTGGCTTTCATTAATTGATCATTATGCACATACCATGGTGCAACAAAGTTTGTAACAAATTGCTGGAATGTGGTTTGTGGTTTGCTGGTATGAGCTTGTGTTGTGGCTTTCAACTTTTGTAACAGATTGCTTGAATGTACATATGCATGTGGTTTGTGGTTGTCATTGATTATGTATATGAGTTGGGGTTGTTCCACAGAGCTTGCACAATATTCAAATGTCTGCATGATGACACTAGGTTAAGTGAGACCTGTAAAAGAACAAGCAGGCACTGAACTTAACCTTAAATTAAACACACATACAACTAACTTGGAACATCAGTCACAACACCAAAGACACTTGCTTGGATATCCTCATGGCTTAACTATGGAGTGACATGTGTAATTAACCGGCACTAAACAGTATCTACAACACAATTTTCTTTTCTGCAAGAACTTTTTAGCACAAAGTAAAGGCACTACCATCTCTCCTACAAGAGCATTTCACAAGAGATGTGATATTAACTTGAGTACAACTAATATGTGGTGTATGTTTGTGAACATGTGTGTATAGTGTTTGCACATTTTGTGTGCTTCTTGTGCTTGTATATGATGTAAGCGTGTGTTTGTATGTAGTGAAATATAAATAATAGTTCGATGTTTATGATCTCTTTCATAACCCTTAGCAAAGCATCTGCAAACCAAGTTGATAGGTTGTCCTCATGGCACTATGGCAGTGGTCATAGCAGGTTTTATTCATTGACAAGTACAGAATGATTGATATACTCCAATAGAACAGTCAAACAATAAATACTCTAATAGAACAGTCAGGCAATAAAATACTCTAATAGAACAGTCATTGAACAATATAGCTGAATATTTACATCTCTGTCTGAAAACACTCCTAGATCCCAGATGCAATCTCAGAGTGGCTATTTCAAGGTGGTGGCATTCCCCAAGATCACCTAGAAAAGCATGCTTTGCAAATAAGTGCTTTACACACATCTTTGGTTACCGTTATTGCTTGGCATGACCAGTAATTTCCACTGGCCCTTGTCCTAAGAAAAAATTAATAGCTACTAGAGGAGTGCATGTTATATGCTCACCACCTATCAGCAGATTTCTGTTTGGTTGCAACACCTCTACAAGGCAGAATTCATCATACAATCTCCATGGCTTGAACATTCGGTCTGTAAATTATATAACTGACAAAAATTTGTGATATCCCTCCCACAAATACTTTTGCTGTAAAAAAAGGCACATCCAAGAAACTACAAGTATCTGTAACCCCATGTAAAACAGATAAGCTGTAGAAAAACACTCCATGAAATTAATGGGTAACTGAAAGAGCTGATATCTACAGCGGCCAAGAATCAATAATGTTACTACAACTGACAATGATTACCAAAGAACCCCTTGGCTGTAGAACAGGTAAATAAAAGTAACTGGCAACCAAAACAACTGATATCTGAAGCGGCCAAGAATAAAAGTTAAGTTGATACAACTTACTACAATTATAAACTTGCAACATTGAATCCTAATCATTCAGCTGTGTTCTATACATTCACCCCTGCTACATCCTAAATTAATTCTTTGTAACTCTAATTGGCTGGTAATTTGGCTGCCTTTTTTTCTTTACTCTGACTATTGAAAAAGGTGGCCAAATTACCAGCCAATTAGAGGTACAAAGAATTAAATTAGGATGTAGCAGGGGTGAATGTATAGAACACAGTTGAATGACTAGGATTCAATGTTGCAAGTTTATAATTGTAGTAAGTTGTATCAACTTAACTTTTATTCTTGGCCGCTTCAGATATCAGCTGTTTTGGTTGCCAGTTACTTTTATTTACCTGTTCTACAGCCAAGGTGTTCTTTGGTAATCATAGTCAGTTGTAGTAACATTATTGATTCTTGGCCGCTGTAGATATCAGCTCTTTCAGTTACCCATTAATTTCATGGAGTGTTTTTCTACAGCTTATCTGTTTTACATTGGGTTACAGATATTTGTAGTTTCTTGGATGCACCTTTTTTTATAGCAAAGGTGTTTTTGGGGGGTTGGTAATACTGTGAAGACCTGTACTAGAGCGTAGTGCACAGGTCACAACGTACATACAAGTGCACAAATTAAATAATTGCTAGTTTTTGTTTGAACTCATCAATGTCATTGGAGTCAATCACATTTTGGGGTAGATCATTCCAGATTTTGATTGCCAAAGGGAAAAAAGGAGTCACATAAGAATCAATCCATGTCATTGGTTGCATAAATCTCATATTATGACCTGGTAATATGTACAGTGGATATAGATGTCAGAAACGGATTTGCTGGGATATCAACAAGGTGGTTAATTATTTTAAACATCATTTTGGCTTTCATTTCATCTCTTGCATCATGCAAGTGTAGGGCAATTAAGTTCTGTAAGCATTTGCGTGACACTAGTGTAACGGGAGTAGTTGTTGGTAACAAATCTAGCTGCTTGTCGTTGTGTTCTCTCATCATATCAATATCCCTCTTAGTATGAGGTGCCCAGACAACAGCTGTATACTCTATAATTGGCTTAACCATTGCTTTGTACAACCTATCTTTAATTGTTGGTATAAAATTGTGGAAGTTACGCTGAAGAAAACCTTTAGTTCTGTTAGCCTGGAAGTTTTTTTGTGATGAGCGCGACGCCATCACCAAAATTAATAATAATTAATTATATCATACTACCTATACTCCATAGTAAGATTGGACAACCTATCAAAGCTTGAGAGAGAGAGAGTTGTGGCCCAAAAGAATAACATTACGAATTACGATAGCGAAAAATCAAAGATATTTCGTGTTATTTTCACTAGAAGAGATGGATGAAATTTGCTTCCACTCTAGTGTTTCTTGATTAGACCTACCCCTACACATGACTATAGTTTGCAAGTTGATTTGAAGATATCGATTTTTTGGTTTGCGGACACTAAGTTACTCATGTAAGTCTGCTGCTTTATTAACCGGGCGCGTGCCCACAGCTGGCTGTATTCCAGATGTGGGAGCATGCCTGCTTTACTGAAATCATTTTCGTAAAAGTGTGTGTGTGTGTGTGTGTGTGTGTGTGTGTGTGTGTGTGTGTGTGTGTGTGTGTGTGTGTGTGTGTGTGTGTGTGTGTGTGTGTGTGTGTGTGTGTGTGTGTGTGTGTGTGTGTGTGTGTGTGTGTGTACCTATCTACATATCTACCTATCTACCTATGTTTTCCATACACACCCACATGAGCAAAATCGTTAATGGTAAAAGCAGCTTTTGCATAAGAAGTAAAAGCGAAATGAAGTCTGTATTAAACTTCTGCACAGGTGAACTTTGCTCTGAGACAGTTACTTTTTGGTGGACTGAAATACGGGTGTGGCGACTTTCCTCAGACTTTGTAAACTACCTTCCCTTTGAGGTTTTAGGGAGAAGAAGACAAGGATGCTCAGCATGATGAGCTTGTGCAGGCTGCTGTAGATGTCTTTGTCCCCCTGGTGGTTGAGTCCTTGGGTTTGTGGTCTGCTGCTAGTCAGCCTGTCTTGCAGGATATTGCTTTGAGGACAACCACCAGGAGTGGCATTTCTCATGGACTTGCGTACTGCCATCTGCTAGAACAACTGTCTGTTTGTCTGTGGCACCACAATGCCCGCACATTTTTACCCTTTTTTAGCCTGTTGCCTGGCAGTCCTCTGTGGGAGTTGAACTCTGTTTCATGCTCCCATTCCCTGCAGTTTGGTCAATAGTCTGCAGGGCTTTCTTCTTAAGGCCCCTGTCCTGGGGTTGGCTGTGTGTGTGCTGGCAGTCCATGTGGTGTTTCGTAGGCCTGTGTAGGCTTTGTAAGCTTAGCTGCCTTTTTCTGCTTTTTGTCTTTTATATAAATTAAATTAGGTTTAACTTCTAGCTAGAGATTGGGGAGGATAGGGATTGTTTAACAAGCGCTTCCTTATGCACCTATCTATGTCAAGCCCCACCTACCCCAGGTCGGGCAGAGGTGGGGATTGGTGGAGATTTGCAAAAGCTAAATGACCAATTCCCCACCCTTGGGGACAACTTTGAGTTACAAAACCCCTACTAATTCATATTATTTACCTCGGGAATCACTAACAATATGATGAGTATTGGTTTTTATTTTATTTTTTATGTTATTTAAACAGGGAGACAGCATCACAAAGGCTGTTTTTCAGCTGTGCCCTGAACAAGCATACAAAACAATATAGGTATATATATACATCCAATTAAATATGACTTAAATAAGTTAGCTTAAAGCTATTTAATGAGTTCATCTCGATGATTGAGGTAGGCAGGCTGTTCCATATAGTTGTGCCACGATAATATAGACTTCGTTTGCAATTTGTGTCGCAAATGCCCCTACACTGGGGACGAGTTCGGGTGACAAATCCCCACCTGCTGCCTGATCTGGTGTAGGTGGGTGTGACATTGATAGGTGCAATAGAAGTGCATAGCAACATAATTGAATGAATTAGAAAATTTCATGAATTACGAAATACAAGAATTAGCTAATAATATTATTGTACAGCCCAAAACTACCCTATTGTAAAATAGTAATACATAGTTGGTTAATTCATAGTAGCATATGCTATCTATGGTTAATTCCAGATGAGTTAGCTAGCTGCATGGTGCCTAGCTTTTTGAAGTAGCACAACATCAACTTGTTTTAGTAAAACTTATACTCGAATTTACCAAAACTTCTTGTAAAATATAGCAGTATAAAACACTGCGTGAAATAGGTTAGAGGACTTAGATACTATGTTATAATAGTCTACCAGTCTCTTTAAAATAGAATATTATGGAAAAGTCTTGGCAGGAGCATGCATCAAAAATAATATTTGTGGTGCCTTATATATTGTCTGTGTGGTGCAATTGAGGCCACACCACTATTACAGTAACAGTACTGTGGTATTCATCTAGCAAGTAGCCAATAAGCTTAGATTGAATGCTTACATATGCAGCTGTTAATGAACAAATTCAGTATAGTTATTGATTGTATTCATATAACTACAATAACTATGTCCAACTGAAACCAGACTAAATATGCTTCGATCTAGATGTCATTTCTTAGGTGATAATTACATGTATAAAAATTTCCTGGGGAGCATGCCCTAAACCCCCCCCCCCCCCCCCCCTAGCAATAGCGTGCTATGCATATTGAGTGTGCTTTGCACACTATCTACCACTTACCATTGATGGCCCACTCAACCCAATTTGGCCAAAGCCATCCCTAATTTTGTGGAATTTTCTGCTAACTGCCTGACTGACTGAATTACTAATGCTTTATTAATTCCTTTAGGCAAAGGTAACTCAATAATGGCTAAGGCTATGGGATTGATGTTTCACTGCTAGACGTCACTTCAGCTGGACAGGTGCCTTTTGGCATACCACAGTGTGTGCAATAGAGCATACTATCAGTATAGACACATCATAGACTTAGCTTTTGTCCTCCTTTGTGTTCTAGTTTTTTTGTTGACAATGCAAGATGTAGATTTGCAGTGATGCAATACAGCTCCTTTGTGACTAGCTACGTAGCTATTGTACCTATCATTCATTTTCTCTGTAGTGATTGGATTGATTTCAGCCATTCTTCTCATACTGTTTTTCATTTGTAATGCTGTGCAAGAGGCAGAAAATAGCTGGACAAAGCATAATGACCACGTTTCAGTAATTGATTGTTGGGGTTGCAAGTTTAGATCCAAAATAACTTTTATGGCATGCCAGGTGCCATTCTTTCATTAATTTTGATGTGGTATGCATGGGTTTATTAGTCATAATTATAAGAAGTAAACAAGTAGAAGGATACGTTAATTGGATTAGGGATCAAAGAAAAAACAGTGAACCAAGGAAATAAAAGCTAGTTAAAAAGAAACAAGAGGTTGCCTATGCTTGCAGATATATGTACTAGTAGATATTTAATTCCTAATTCAGTCATGCATGGGTATAGACTGAAGTATATATACAGGGATTAAATATCCACTAGTACACCCATAAATCTGCAGATAGAATCCACCTCTTGTTTCAGAAATTTTTAGCTATTCCCTCGTTTCACTGCTTTTTTATTTGTGATCCCTTATCCAACTTTAATTTCCCAATTTCTTTCTACTTGTTGAGAGTCATAATTATGTATGCAAGTGTGCATACATCCTTAATAGGGTGTATGGTACATTTACTGTACATACTGTCGATTACTAAATGCACATAATAATTATTGTATTTATAATAGGGAGCAAACGGTGTACTACTGTTCTTAACATTACTGTGTTTTTCAGGAGAATACATTAGAGTAGTAGTATCATCTACTCAATTCAGCAAAATCAAGATTACAAGTCCAGTAGTGCTGCAGCTGTTATCTACAACTGGTGCACTGTTAAATGAGACAACATTGACTGTTTGCAATGGAGTGTTTGCAGGGTACATTACTGTTCCTGGAGTTCGTTATCAATACAAGCTAGAAGGGTTTGACTACAAAGGATATCCGTTTTCTAGCCAAAAATCTTCATTGTATAATCCTGTTCCTACCCCTGTCACACCAACTTCTGTTCCTAAAACAAATACATGCCCTTGTGAAAATGGTGGTACTTGTGTTAAATTCACTCGATTTGGACGAATATTTACAAGTTGTAAATGTGCAACTGGATATCGTGGAAGATTGTGTCAGGAAGGTCAGTACAAACTACTTAGTCTATGTACATTCTTTAATATAATTTAGTAAATGACTGCATAATTTGAATGCAATTATTATAGCATATACATTGTCGTAAATAAAATATGCACATAGAGTAAAGAATTTTATATTTACAATAATTACAGGCTAAGGATCTACAGTGTATGAGTGATGAGAGCACTGTTTGATTGAAGGCTTTCATTTGTAATGATAAGGTAATTATGATTTCAACGCTATCCATGCATCAATGTATGTAGCATTTTGTTTAATCAATACATGCATGGTATAGTGCACTGGCATTCTTTACCGCATGACATCTTGATGTCACAGGAATAGTTTGGAGAGTAATAGAAACATGCTAATGAAATAGCCTCTTTAGAAGGTACAGTAAATAGTGGAAAGAAAGAAGTAGAATGGAAGGAAGTAGAAGTATAATAATACAGGACTTTGCTTTTATATTTGTTATCTTTGCAATTGACTTTGTCCAGCTTGCAATTGAATTTGTCACTTTTGCAGTAGAATTTGTTGCTTTTGCAATTGAATTTTACATGTTTGCAGTAGAATTGGGCACTATTGCATTAGGTTTGTGAATTCAGTTGATAAGGTGATCAATTCAATTTCTGCAAAAGTGACGAATTCAACTGCAAATGGGACAAAGTCAATTGCAAAGGTGACAAATTTAATAACAAAGACCTGTAATACAAAGTACTGATCAAAAACACCTCTTTTGTGGTTTACATTGTTATTTCAACTTATCTGGCACATCAACACATTAATACTATTAAGTTTTGTATGAACAATCAACAGGATTTAGATAAAAGTTAAAACTTGCAACTAAATCCATAATGGAAGATACAATAATTAATTCCTAATTTATGGCTAGCCTTAATTTGCATCAACATTGTCTCTTCTCCAGAGCATACTATTTTTCATTGTCCACTAGGAAGGAGAGGCCTCGCACCAAATTTGATTGAATTTGCTCAATTCATTACCTAGATGTGATTGACAAAAGTTTTGATTTTTTTGTTTTTTCTGATTTTTAAGGGGCTTAGAGGAGACAGAATTTCTTTCTTCTTTTCACACACTTTACAATAATTGTTATAAAACACAAATACATAACTTGATTACTTTGTAATATGGTGCAGATGAAGAGTATCATACAGTATGATAGTATTGTATTGTAGGGACCACAAAAGAGTAGGTGTGGCCCACGAAATAATATCACCAAAAAACAGCCTCAATTTCCCCTGGCAATGATGAGGCAGTATTGGTTAGGTAAAACTAAGCCCAAACAAGCTTTCAGATCGACCCGAAATGCTTTCAACTAGTTGCTATGGAATTTATAAAAAAATTATGGAAATTTCTAGTAACTGACTGACTGATGCCTTCAGACAAGTGTGAGTTGATAACGGCTAAAGCTGTGGACTTGATTTTTCACTTTTCAACATCACTTTGGCCCGACAGGTGCCTTTTGGCATACCGCAGTATGTACAATGCATTCTTCATGGCATTACCAGTGTCCTCCTTTGTGTTCCATTCATCTTTGCTGACAGCGAAAAGTGTCGATTTGGCAGTAGCTCATGATGGCTTGCTTTCGTAACAGAAATCGTCCGTACTTTTATAGTGGCAATTTTGTTAGCAGAGATGCTTTTCAAACAGTTCTTGATTTGTATTGCTGTGAAACGGGTTGAACATAGCCAACAACAAAGCGTAATGGATACTTCACTTTCAGACGATGATTGATATAACTGGGGCATGAGCACCATTTCCTTCTTTTGGTATGCCTGGATTGCAAAGCTGCTTTTCGAACAGTTCTTAACTGCGTAACAGGTTGAACATAGCTGACAACAAAGCATAATGGATACTTACTTTTCAGATGATAATTGGGGCATGCAGTGGTATATCAGATATGGTATGCGTGGGTTCACCAGACATAATAATTATTTACAAAAAAAAAGTTAAACAAGTACACAGGAAAATTTGAAATTTTCAACTAGAGTAGGGACCATAGCACATCAATAAAAAGGACTGAAACAAGCTGGAATAGTGCACGATATTAAATCACAGTAAAACAATAGGAAGTGTTATATCCCAACTGTGCTCAAATATAAGGGAAATGCACAGTATGGATATAACACTTCTTATTATTGTGATTTAATATCATGCACTACTCCAGCTTGTTTCAGTACTATTTATTGATGTGCTATGGTCCCTACTCTAGTTAAAAATTTCAAATTTTTCTGTGTACTTAAAGAACTTTACTTATCAATACACATTTTCTTAGAAAAGATTGAAATAATTATTGTGACAGCTACATGGTAAAACTTACATGGGAATTAATTGCTTGAATGTTGGTTTGTACATAGAATAACTGTTGTAGGAGTGTCTTTTGAATAACAAAGGAATAATAGCTGCTGCATTGCAAAGTAAACTAAGATGATTATTAGCTAGTAGCTGAAAACATATATAATGGCCACTTTACTTTTCAGTAATTAATAGTTGGGGCATGTGTTCAGACAAACAATAAGTATGGTGCCATTCATTTTTTAATGCAGTCACCAGTCATAATTATGTTTATCATCACCGTAAAAGGAGTAAAACAAGAGAGCTTGTTTACACCTGTAGATATACTAGCGGACATTTAATCCATAATTCAGTCTAGATATAGCTACTGTACCCATGGCTAAATTATAGATTAAATGTCCACTAGTACATCTGCAGGTGTAGGTGACCTCCCTTGATTCTATATGGTTATGATCCTTAAATAAGACTTAAAGTTCCTAACTTTTTCTTCTACCTGTATAAATAAAAGTTCTAGTAGTTTGTAATTTATAGTTTCACAAGTGAAATTTAAAGATTCTATATTAATTTTGTTGTATTAGAAGTCCTCAAAAATGTGTGCTGTATAATAATATCTAAACCAAAACAGCCAAGCTGTAAAAAAAGAGTGCGGCCCCCAAATAAGGCCAGGATGAAAAAGATGTGAAATCCAAGGTGGCGGCCAAGAAATAGCTGTGATAGTAGGTTAACAGAAAAAATTTTAATTACGACAATTCAGGTGAATTTGCGTTGCCTCCTCCACTAAGATTCGGCACCAAATGCACCTGAATTGTCGTAATTAAAATTTTTGCCATTAATCTACCATCACAGCCATTTTTTGGCCTCCACCTTGGATTTCACATCTTTTTTCATCCTGGCCTTTTTGGGGGCCGCACTCTTTTATTACAGCTTGGCTGTTTTGGTTTAGATATAACTTCTTTTTGTATTGCAAGCCACAAAGCCGACCATTAACTGGCTTTGTTGCTTCCTTCTAACTTGTTTTTTTTCTTTTCTGCAGGAATTGTGGAACAAAGGAAGAAATGTTGTGTACAGTTTTTTGTCTGATTAAACATATTTGTATATTTAACAATGAAAGATAATCATACTGTAGGTAATAAAGTGACTTCTTATACATAACTGAACTGTAGCTGAAACTCCCATTGTTTGTAGCTGAACTCTTTTCAGAGTGACTTGTTTCTAGCTGAACTCTCTACATGGTGATTTGTTTCCAACACATATTTTTACAAGATGATTTGTTTGTAGTTGATCCTTATAAGGTAACTTGTATCTACCTGATTTCTCTACAGGGTGACTTGTTTGTAGCTGATCTCTCTACAGGGTGATTTGTTTGTAGCTGAACTCTCTACATGATGGTTTCTTTGTAGCTGAATTCTCTACAAGGTAACTTCTTCTAGCTGATCTTTCTACAGGGCGATTTATTTGTAGCTGAATTCTGTACAGGATGGTTTGTTTGCAGCTGAACTCTCTACATGGTGGTTTGTTTATAGCTGAAATCTCTACAAGGTGACTTCTTATAGCTGAACTATCTTACTGTATCTACACAGTAATCTTTTCGTAGCTGAACTTTCTATAGGGTGATTTGTTTGTAGTTGAACTCTCTACAAGATGATTTGCTTCTAGCTGATCTCTCTATATGGAAACCTGTTTGTAGCTGAACTCTTTACAGGATGGTTTCTTTGAATATAGCTGATCTCTCTACAGGGTGACTTGTTTATAGCTCAACTCTCTACAAGGTAATGAATTGTATTTACAGCTGAACTCTGTTCATTTGTAGCTGAGCTCTCTACAAGATGACTTCTTCCAGCTGATCTCTCTACAGGGCGATTTGTTTGTAGCTGAGTTCTCTATAGGGTGATTTGTTTGCAGCTGAATTCTCTACATGATGGTTTCTTTGTTGCCAAACTCTGATGTAGGTGTAGCTGAACTCTCTACAGGGTGATTTGTTTGTAGCTGAACTCTCTACAGGATGGTTTCTTTGTAGTTGAACTCTCTGCAAGGCTATTTCTTCTAGCTGATCTCTTTACAATGTAACTTCTTGTAGCTGATCTCTCTACTGGGTGACTTGTGCCTAGTTGTACACTCTACAAGGTGATTTGTTTGTAGCTGAATACTCTATATGGTGATTTATTGTATCCAAACTCTCTGCAGAATGATTTGTTTGTAACTGAACTCTCTACAGGATGGTTTCTTAGAAGCTGAATTCTCTACAGGGTGATTTTTTTCTAGCTGAACTCTCTCTAGGGTGATCACTTCACAGCTGAACCCTCTACAAGGTGGCTTCTTCTATCCGATCTCTCTACAGTGTGATTTGTTTGTAGCTGAACTCTCTACAGGATGCATGATTTGTTTATAGCTGAACTCTCTTCAGTGTGACTTTTAATGTTCTGAATCACTACAGCGATATATTTGTAGCTGAACTCTCTATAGGGTGACTTGCTTTTTGCTGAACTGTCTATAAGATTAACTGTTTGCAGCTGAACTCCCTACAGAATAAATGTAATAGAATTCTCTAATGGAGTAAATAAATTAGTTGAATGCTCTATTAGGGTGACTGTTCTATTAAAGTATCTCGATCTCTCATTTGGTACATGTAGTTAGCTTTCGAATCATAACTCAGTGGTTTGTAATCCGATTCTTCTGTACTACTACAAGGACTTTCTATGAACATTATTCCAGCTATACACCAATTTTCAGCTCATTGCTCTAAGCGGTTTGCTTAGTAGGCGTAAAAACTAATACTTTTTAAATTCATAAAAATCGATCGCGTAATTGTGACACAGGTTGGGTTTTGTGTCATATCTCTGTGGTCTTTACCTAGACTCCTTTCAAACCACCAAAAGGCACTTCTACGATGGTTACTCCATCTACATAGCAATTTGCAACTCATTCCATAAAGCAGTTTAGCCTGTAGGCGTGACAACAAATCGATTTTTTTTTTACGCGAATAGTCGGTAATAACTCCCGAATCATTCATCGGATTTGCACCAAATTTGATGGTAGGATTTGCCTTTGGACTACCATTTCGTGTACCAAATTTGAAGGCAATTAGAGTACGCGTTTGTGTTTTATAGCAATTTTGCAAATGTGCGAAAACACGAAGAAAAATAAACGAAGAAAAAAACCGAAACTTTGGCAGCTCGTATCTTGGTAATGGCTGGAGCCATTTCCTTCAAATTTGGTATGTACACTCCCCTGGCTGGCGGACATATCTGTAGCAACTTTGGTTCTAATCAGCGTTGAAACCGGGTCGGGTCATCCAGGTCTGACCCGGATTGGATCACGTGAGAAACGAAATTGTTCGTTTGACGACGTGGAAACGTATAAACGCTATCGCGTAGCTCTTTCGTGAGCCACGCCCACTTATCACGTTACAAACATTCGCTCAGCCACACCCATTTATTAGTAAGTGCACGAAACTGAGGGTATCTATTGTTAGTAGGTAATGACCTTTCTTTATTATTATTTATTTATTTATTTTTTGGTCTTCAACCTACAGCTAGGCTGAAGTTGCAATTCTAAAAGTCTGGATCAGCCCCTGTTTACTCAACACGAATCGAACGCTCAAAACGTAGTCTTGCTCGCTCGAGATTAGCCGAAACATAGCTCTTATCGCACGCCTCGGCGTTAATTAATCCGGATTGCTATCCGGGTCAGTGGGTCATCCGGGTCAGCAGTAGTGACCCGGTTGCAACGCTGGTTCCAATCAGATAAGGCCACTCCAAATAAATTCTCTGTTTTCCGTCCACCGCCCGCATCTGGTTACTGTCAGCTCTAAATTGTTCCATTATTCCGTATTCTTCCATTATTTTCCGGTTATCCTTGCATTCTGACAGACTCGGCGAAAGCTATCTTGAAACAGTGTCAGCTCACGTGTCAGCAGTGCTATCACGTAGGCACAGACTTCACATTTGTGCTATTTTGCAACTTAAAAAGGAAAGAACAAGCTTAAGCATGCTTTTATGCAGCTTTTTATGGTTTTGATAGGAAAATAATGGCTTGAAAAGCTGCCAATATTATAATGAAATAATGGAAATGGACCGCCCGCCTGCATGCAAATATTCCTGAGTCCAGGACGGGAAACAGAGAATTTATTTGGAGTGGCCTAAGGTATAACCGAGATACTAAAGTGTGAAAATGACGTTTTCTTTCTTCCTGTCAATATACCTATAATGTGGCGCACCGGCTTCTTTGGCTGCACGACATAATCGTGTGTCTTGATATGCTGGAATATATGATGCAGGCCCACCCATTAGATTAACTGACTGCTCTATTAGAATATTTTGATCTTTTCTTGCAAGCATTCATTGTCTAACAAAAATTCGGATGCGGGTGTTTCCAACACTTATATGTCCACTGATGTAATCATGATTTCTTATAATATGTCATCCACAAACAAACATATTCATATGTATTTAATATCTAATCCAAAACAGCCAAGCTGTAAAAAAAGAGTGTGGCCCTCAAAAAGGCTATAGTGAAAAAAGATGTGAAATCCAAGGTGGGAATGGCTGTGATGGTCGGTTAATGGCAAAAATTTTAATTACGACAATTCAGGTGAATTTGCATTCCCTCCTCCACTAGGATTCGGCACCAAATTCACCTGAATTGTCGTAATTAAAATTTTGCCATTAACACTACCATCACAGCCATTTCTTGGCCACCACCTTGGATTTCACATCTTTTTTCACCTTGGGGGCCGCACTCTTTTTTTACAGCTTGGCTGTTTTGGATTAGATTTCACTTCTTTTTCTATTTGTATACCCCAAAGCCAGCCTATGGCTGGCTTTGGGGCTTCCTCCTAACTTGTTTTTCTTTTCTTTTCTGCAGGAATTGTAGAACAAACTTCCCCTACCTTACTCAATTGCTTCAATTGCCTCTTGTAAATGGTGGAATGCACACTTCAGCACAGTATAATTGTACAGTGAAGCCACGGTCTGCAACTGCAAGCAGCATGTCACTGGGCTAGGGTTTCTGCAACAGGCCACAGTTTTCAAACATCGGAGGCTCTGCAACCCAACCTTTTATAATAAATACTACAAGTAAATGGAGCGTCATTCTCCAGCCCACACAATGATGGTTGAGAAAATTCAGTATGTAAAATCGAGAGGCTGTAATAGGTCTAGCCTGTGAAACCACATTCTACAACTTCATTGTTTCCATGTATTCTTTTCTAATGAGCCTGAGTGAACAAAAATTAAACAGATGAAAATGTATCTTTTCACATCTTTTTCATTGCAGCAGTTCTGTTAAGTGGCTTACGTATAATCCCTTTTTCATATTGGCACATACACACCTGCTATTAATGATAGGATTACAGGTGAATCTTTGGATTACTTGTGTGTTTGCTTCTGCAGTAAAAAGAAGAGCTGCAATGTGTGTGCAGGCTTCTCCAATTCCTGCCACAATGCCATACAGATACAGCATGCGTGGACATACCACTTCTTCTGAAGAATTTAAAGGACAATTGTACTAACTCTGGGAGTGCCTCACAAGCAATGCAAACAAATGAATACTGTGTCTAGTAGCTAGCTCCTGCGTCCTGCCTTGGTCACTCACCCAACTGTTAACAAAAGAATCATTTTTTGTATCCATCCAGGCTTTTTTAAGCCTTAATTTAGTAGCTACAATAGCTAGGAGTTCAAAATCCAATAATTGTAAATGATATCATAGCGTAGGTAATGTCAGGCCACCCCCTCAGGCTACTCGAACCATTCAACACGCAAGACACTTGTGCTATCTTCTGACTACCAACTTTTGTATGCACAAACAGACAGTAGGGGTCTTCTGAAGCTTTTAACAGTCTTTGCTTTTCATCACGCCTCTCCCTTGTGTCACCTTCCAGCTCGGAAACGAATAGTACCTTGATACGTTACACTCATTTCACGCCTTCTCCACTCAACGTGGCGGCTGGCAATAGAATTATTTGTGACTGAATTTTGGAAAATCACCCATATGGGCGCACGTGAAATAATTAGAATTTTCATGTTAAGTAGGTTGCTAATAAGAGCAGGGCACAGTTTTGAAAATATTTCAAGAATTTTCTTGTAATTTAGGGTATTTAGAATGGCTTTAAACCATTAACAAGTAGATGTACACTATAAAGTTTGTGATTTGATCATTAAATATTTTAAGTGTCAAGTGCACCAATATGGGTGATTTTCCAAAATTTTGTCACATTTTCCTCCCTGGCGTGTAGTCATAATTACCATGCCCCCTTGGATAAGCTCTATAAAATGCGAATGCCATATCCGATTGCTTGAAATTTGGCACACAGAAGGGGGGGGGGGGGGGGGGTATAACAGCGTATCTTGGTATCAACTTTGGTTGGAATACGGTAAACAGGCGAAGAGTAATTAGCAATTATTCACGAAAAATAACACCAATATTATGTTGTCATGCCTACAGGGTAAACCGCTTATAGTAAGAAGCTGAAAATCAGTGGGTGAATAGGTTAACTATTGAACCTCGACCTTTTGTAGTTTGAAAGAAATCGAGCTAAAAACCAGGAAGATACAACGAAAAAAGCAACAGTGTGTAACAATTATGCAATCAGAATAGCTAATAAAAGATGACTATTTGTCACGCCTACCAGGTAAACCGCTTGGGGTAATGCTTTGAAAATTGCTGTACAGATGGAGTAATCATCTTAGAAAGGCGCTTCAGTGGTGTAGAAGAATCAGACTTAAAGCCAGAGTTATAACACGAAATCCAACTTGGTGTAGCAAGTGCAAGATCGAGAGAGAGAAAACCATAAGTTTTATTAACACAGTAACAGTATAATTATATCCTCGGACACATGCTACCACAAATAGGGAAAAATAAGTCCCACAAGTGGGCATGGCAAGGGTAACAAAAAAAATAAACAGTATTACATGTACACTCAATTAAAAGGACAAATTAATTATATTATACAAATACAATGTTCAAGTCTCCACACACCATTCCTGACAGTCCTTTACCATAAATATCCACCTAGAGGAAGAGATTGATATCGCTGCCACTGAGTCAAAAATCCTTTTACTTCTAGATTTAGTGATCGTAAACTCATTTTGAATGAAATTCACACAGTTTGTATAATATGACAATGAAATTGGTAGATAGTGGCCTAGTACACCCATCTCAATTGTATCGTAATAGCTAGCAATCCCAAGTCGATCTAATTCAGCCAAGAGTAGCTGATAATATTCCTTCCCAAGCTTACGGTCTCTTAAAGATTCGAGATGATGGACAGAGTCCAAAGGACAGGTAAGCTCTAGTAAGGCCACTGAATTACTTCTCTGATTGTAAATCACAGTATCAGGGCGGTATGGAGTAATAAGAAGAGAAGGTGGGATTGTTGCCTGGGGAGAGTTGCCCCGCAATCCAGGTAAGTCAGCATAGATCCTACGCTGATCAGCCAAAACTTTAGAAAGTTCAGTGATCAAATTGCCCAAAACTTGGTTGTACCTATATGTGTCGCGGCCCTGTGTTACGCTAATAGAGCAGTCATCCTAATAGAGCAGTCACCCTGAAGAGACTTCAAGAGATTAGCTAGAAACAAGTAACCAGTATAAAGATCAGTTAAAAACAAATCACCCTGTAGAGAGTTCAGTAACAAACAATTCACTCTGTAGATAGATCAGCTAGAAGAAGTTACCTTGTAGAAAGTTCAGTTACAAAGAAACCACCATGTAGAGAGTTCAGCTACAAACTAGTGACCCTGTAGAGACATCAGCTAGAAGAAGTTACCTTGTAGAGTGTTCAGTTACAAAGAAACCATCATGTAGATAATTCTGCAATAAATATACGTATTATATATAATTTGTACATTTACTGATAAATTCAGAACTATTTAAAGTATTTAACATCTTCTTCATCTTTTTTTCTTGTAGTAAAGAAGAAAGATAGGTTAAATAAGTCTCAAAGCCGGCCTATTTGGGGTATACAAATACAAAAGAAGTGAAACCTAATCCAAAACAGTCAAACTGTAAAAAAAGAGCGCAGCCCTCAAAAAGGCTATGGTGAAACAAGATGTGAAATCCAAGGTGGTGGCCAAGAAATGGCCGTGATGGTAGGTTAATGGTAGAAATTTTAATAACGACAATTCAGGTCAATTTTGTGTCAAGACCTAGCGGCACCAAAATTCACCTGAATTGTTGTTATTAAAATTTTTACCATTAACCTACCATCACAGCCATTTCTTGGCCGCCACCTTGGGTTTCACATCTTTTTTCACCATAACTTTTTTGAAGGCCGCATTCTTTTTTTACAGTTTGGCTGTTTTGGATTAGATATTCTTTACTTGTCAATCCACTGGCAGCTGGCATGGCAACTTGAGACTAGTGTGCCAGCTGGCAACACTTTCAAAAGCAAAGTATCAGTTACAGTTCTTTGTCTAGATTGCTGCACCTGGTTGATTAATGGGCAACATGGGCTAGCAGTTTTGATCAGTGGTAAATAGAATCATCATACCATTTCTATCACCTTCACGGAAAACTCGCCCATTATATGATTGTCTCTTCATTCAACATGGATTCTATTCCTGGTAAGTGCAAGACTTAGGCCTTGTAGTATTCTCAAACGTTATTATATTTTATTCATTTCATTGTTGGGGCGAGCCTGAGTGAGCCCCACACTAGTGATAAACTTTGTATATCGGTACCATATATGATAAATTACTGTAGAAATCAGAAAGCCCCACACTGGTGGAAAACTTTGTATGTCAGTACCGTATACAATAAATTACTATAGAAATCAGAGAGCCCCACACAAGTGCGAAACTTTGTACGTCAGTAATGTACGCATACGATAATTTACTATAGAAATACATGTACACGCTACCAGGAAAGTTCGAATATATACTTCGTGCCAAGAGTGTTAATTTTTGGAATTAACTATATGTCCTCGTGTGCAAAACATGTTTTTTTACTTTGACAAACAGAAAATGTAGCTACAACATTCTATTTCATGGACATAGCTAACTACGTGAATCAACACTGAACACTAAAACGATGGATAGACAAGAGAGAAATCGTAGTAGAAGAAGAGAATCATAAAGGCAAAGAATGTCTCAAGAAACAGTAGAACAGAGACAGGAATGACTTGCCAGAAGAAGAGAAAGAGATAGAGCAAGACATGCAAGTTTGTCCTCCGAACGTCGACAAGCAATACTACAGCAACAAAGAAGTAACTATATGATTTCTCAACATTTATTTTCACATACTTCATCACCTCTAATGAATCATTACTAATGACACAATCACAACCTACCTATGAACATCATAACATATTGCCTACTCCATCACCTTCATGTAAAATTTTATTGACACCATCACATATTATCTAACAAGCTACCCAAGGGCCGTAGCCAGATTTTTGTCTGGGTAGGTTCTTTTAGAAGAAAAGTGGACCTTTTATATGACATGATTCAGATTATATTAGGGTGTGCGCATTCAGCATGCAAAGCATGCTGAAATTAGGAGGGTCTGGGGGCATGCCCCCCCACCAGGAAAGTTTTAGAAAATAGATACTCTAAGGTTGAATTTAGTGGCATTTCAATCAATAAAATTGTGACCGGGCCTGCAAAAATAGGGAATGTGGGCACAAACTACACTCCACCACTTAACATCTCATATCACAGTACTGCAATAGAATATTTTCATTCTGCAACTTGTATTGTAAAGCCAACTAAATGTTAAATAAGTGCTGAAAATTTCATGGCCAACCAATAATGGAATACAAAGTTATGATGCATCAAAGTTTGAAAAAGTAGGCAATTTTCATGTGCCCACATGCCCTATTTTTGCAGGCCCGGTCACAAATAACGATTTTTTAGGTAAGCTGAAGACCAGCTGTATGGATGATATCTGGAAAAATATCTCTGCTACTGTAATAATTATACCATCTGCACATGCATGTGTCTAAATATAATATATAGGAATGTCACAGTTAATAAGAATAAGAAAGATTGAGCACTCTGCCATGATCAATAGGGGCAGTGAAGCAGAACAAAGTGTCTTAAACAATGAAATTTAGACATTGCAACATGGATGCTATTTGTGGGCTCTGCATAGAGGGGCTTGTCCACCAAAATATTATATTTTAATGAAAGCTCGGTTTAGACAATCTACATGTAAATTGAGTAGCTTTTAAAAGAAAATGTAATTGTGACTGTTCTATTAGAGTGATTGTTCTATTAGAGTGGTTGACTGTTCTATTAGAGTGGTTGACTGTTCTATTATAGTATCGATCTTGCATTGCATTTAATACAAACACTGAATGATTAATCGGGGCACTTAATTTAGCTTCTTATTAGTGGTATCTAGTAAACTGTAGCTAATGAACTTTTGCTCCTGAAAATTTGGACTTGTATACTAACATTGTGGACCTTTTTGGTTAAATTATGAACTTTTTTGCTAAAATTGTGGACCTTTTTTCCAAGAGGGCAGTTCTTCAGAACCCCCCAAACCCCTCCTGGTTACGGGCCTGTACCCTGGTAACTAATAACTTAACAGGAACTCTAGACTTTTTCAGCAAAGATGAGTGGGACACAAAAAGGACACCTAGTAAGTCCATGAAGAATGCATTGTACCAAGAGTATTATACTCTTGATTGTACATACTGCGGTATGCCAAAAGGCATGTGGCTGGCTGAAGCAACATTGAACAGTGAAAAAATCAACCCCGTATCCTTAGCCATTATCAAGTTATGCTTGTCAGTCAGTCAGGCAGTCAGTCAGTCAGTAGAAAATTTCTTTTAATACTTAAAAAAATTCTGTAGCAATTAATTTTGTTGAAAACCTTTCGAGTTGATCTGAAATCTTGTTTAAGTTTAGTTTTACCTAACCAATACAGCCTCATCATCGTCAGGGTAAAGTGAAACTGGTTTTTGGTAATGCTTTTTCATGGGCCAGTCCCACTCCTTTGTGGTCCCTACTATACAGTATGATAGTATTGTATGATACTGTATATCAAGACACACGGTAGTGTGTCGTGCGGCCCAAGAAGCCGGCGCGCCACACCATAAGTGTATTTACAGGAAGAAAGAAAATGTCATTTTCACACTTTTGTATCTCTGTGATAGCTTATCCGATTGAAACCAGATTTGCTGCAGGATTGCCCGCCAGCTAGGGGAGTCTACATTCCAAATTTGAAGGAAATCACTCACGCCATTTCCGAGATATGAGCGGCCAAAGTTTCGTTTTTTTTCTTCGTTTTTTTTTTTCTTCTTCGTCTTTTCGCACACTTACAAAAATTGCTATAAAACGCAAACTCGTGCTCCGATCGCCTTGAAATTTGGCACACATAAAGGGAGTCCAAAGGCGAATCCAAGCATCAACTGTGGTGCAAATCCGATGAATGGTTCAGGAGGTATAACCGATTATTCGCGTAAAACAAGATTGATTTGTTGTCACGCCTACAGGGTAAACCGCTCCATGAAATGAGTTGAAAATTGCTATGCAGATGGAGTAACCATCGTAGGAGTGCCTTTTGGTGGTTTGAAAGGAATCGAGATTAAGACCACGGAGGTATGACACAAAACCCAACCTGTGTTACAATTACGCGATCGATTTTTAGTAATAAAAAAGTATTAGTTTTTACGCCTACTAGGCAAACCGCTAAGAGCAATGAGCTGAAAATCGGTGTATAGCTGGAATGATCTTCATAGAAAGTCCTTGCAGTAGTATAGAAGAATTGGATTACAAACCACTGAGTTATGATTCGAAAGCCAACTCGGTGTAGCAAATGCGAGATCGAGATACTCTAATAGAACAGTCACCCTAATAGAGCATTCAGCTAATTTATTTACTCCATTATAGAATTCTATTACATTACAAGTTATTCTGTAGGGACTTCAGCTGCAAACAGTTAATCTTATAGACAGTTCAGCAAGAAGTAAGTCACCCTGTGGAGAGTTAAGCTACAATTATATCACTGTAGAGATTCAGAACATTACAAGTCACACTGAAGAGAGTTCAGTTATAAACAAGTCATGCACCCTGTAGAGAGTTCACCTACAATTAAATCACTCTCTAGAGAATTCAGCTACACACAAGTCACTGTGCAGAGAGTTCAGCTACAAACAAATTACCCTATAGAGAGATCGACTACAAACAAATCAACTTGTAGAGAGATCAGCTACACACAAATCAACTTGTAGAGAGATCAGCTACACACAAATCAACTTGTAGAGAGATCAGCTACAAACAAATCAATGTGCAGAGAGATCAACTACAAACAAATCACCCAGTAGAGAGATCATCTAGAAACTAGACACAATGTAAGGAGTTCAGCTACAAGCAATACACCCTTTAGAGAGTTCAGCTACAAACAAATCAACCTGTAGAGCGATCAGCTAGAAACAAATCACCCTGAAGAGAGGTCAGCTACAAAAAATCACCCTGTAGAGAGATCAGCTAGAAACAAATCACCCTGCAGAGACTTCAGCTAGAAACAAATCAACCTGCAGAGAGATCAGCTACAAACAAATCACCCTGTAGAGAGTTCAGCTAAAACAAATCAATCTACAGAGAGATCAGCTACAAAGAAATCACCTTATAGACAGTTCAGCTACAAACAGATTACCCTGTAGAGAGATCGATTACAAACAAATCAACTTGCAGAGAGATTAGCTACAAACAAATCACCTTATAGACAGTTCAGCTACAAACAGATTACCCTGTAGAGAGATCGATTACAAACAAATCAACTTGCAGAGAGATCAGCTACAAACAAATCACCCTGTAGAGAGATCAGCTAGAAACTAGACACAATGTAAGGAGTTCAGCTACAAGCAAATCACCTTTTAGAGAGTTCAGCTACGAACAAATCAACCTGCAGAGAGATCAAATCACCTTATAGAGAGTTCAGCTACAAACAAATTTCCCTGTAGAGAGATCAGTTACAAACAAATCAACCTGCAGAGAGATCAGCTACACACAAATCAACTTGTAGAAAGATCAGCTACAAACAAATCACCCTGTGGAGATCAGCTAGACACTAGACACAATGTAAGGAGTTCAGCTACAAGCAAATCACCCTGTAGAGAGATCAGTTACAAACAAATCAACCTGCAGAGAGATCAGCTACAAACAAATCACCTTATAGACAGTTCAGCTACAAACAGATTACCCTGTAGAGAGATCGATTACAAATAGATCAACTTGCAGAGAGATCAGCTACAAAAAATCACCCTGTAGAGAGATCAGCTAGAAACAAATCACCCTGTAGAGACTTCAGCTACAAACAAATCAACCTGCAGAGAGATCAGCTACAAACAAATCACCCTGTAGAGAGATCAGCTAGAAACTAGACACAATGTAAGGAGTTCAGCTACAAGCAAATTACCCTTTAGAGAGTTCAGCTACAAACAAATCAACCTGCAGAGAGATCAAATCACCTTATAGAGAGTTCAGCTACAAACAAATTGCCCTGTAGAGAGATCAGTTACAAACAAATCAACCTGCAGAGAGATCAGCTACACACAAATCAACTTGTAGAGAGATCAGCTACAAACAAATCACTCTGTGGAGATTAGCTAGAAACTAGACACAATATAAGGAGTTCAGCTACAAGCAAATCACCCTGTAGAGATTTAAGCTGCAAACAAATCACCCTGTAGAGATTTAAGCTGCAAACAAATCACCCTGTAGAGAGATCAGCTAGAAACTAGACACAATGTAAAGAGTTCAGCTAGAAGAGGTCACCTTATAGAGAGTTCAGCTACAAAGAAACCATCATGTAGATAGTTCAGCTGCAAACAAATCACTCTGTATAGAGTTCAGCTAGAAGAGGTCACCTTATAGAGAGTACAGCTACAAAGAAACCGCCATGTAGAGAGTTCAGCCTCAAACAAATTACCGTGTGGAGAATTCAGCAACAAACAAATCGCCCTGTAGAGGGATCAGCTAGAAGAAGTTACCTTGTAGAGAGTTCAGCTACAAAGAAACCATCATGTAGAGAGTTCAGCTACAAAGAAAGCACATGTAGAGAGTTTAGCTGCAAACAAATCACTTGTAGAGAGTTCAGCTAGAAACAAATCACCCTGTAGAGAGATCAGCTAGAAGAGGTCATCTTGGAGAGAGTTCAACTACAAAGAAATCACCACCTAAAGAGTTCAGCTGCAAACAAATCACCATGTAGGGAGTTCAGCTAGAAGAAGTTACCTTGTAGAGAGTTCAGCTACAAAGAAACCATCATGAAGAGAGTTTAGCTGCAAACAAATCTCCGTGTAGAGAGTTCAGTTAGAAGAAGTTACCTTGTAGAGAGTTCAGCTACAAAGAAACCATCATGTAGAGAGTTCAGCTACAAAGATATCACCCTGTAGAGAAATCAGCTGGAAGAGGTCACCTTGTAGAGAGTTCAGCTACAAAGAAACCATCATGTAGAGAGTTCAGCTACAAAGAAAGCACCATGTAGAGAGTTTAGCTGCAAACAAATCACCTGTAGAGAGTTCAGCTAGAAGAAGTCATCTTGTAGAGAGTTCAGCTACAAAGAAACCATCATGTAGAGAGTTCAGCTACAAAGAAAGCACCATGTAGAGAGTTTAGCTGCAAACAAATCACCTGTAGAGAGTTCAGCTAGAAGAAGTCATCTTGTAGAGAGTTCAGCTACAAAGAAACCATCATGTAGAGAGTTCAGCTACAAAGAAAGCACCATGTAGAGAGTTTAGCTGCAAACAAATCACCTGTAGAGAGTTCAGCTAGAAACAAATCACCCTGTAGAGAGTTCAGCTAGAAGAAGTCACCTTGTAGAGAGTTCAGCTACAAAGAAACCATCATGTAGAGAGTTCAGCTACAAAGAAACCACCATGGATGTAGAGAGTTTAGCTGCAAACAAATCACCCTGTAGAGTAGGCACCCGCGTATTATGCTCAAAATTGTACCTATTATGCTATGCTGCACTGCTCAAAATTTTTACCTATTGTGCTCAAATTATGCTCAAGCTTTATGCCTCATTTCCCATGTTTTGCTAATAAATTTGCACATAATAAGTGGCTGAACCACATCTTTGCTCTTCAAAACTGCATGTGACAGAAAAGATCGATATACTCTAATAGAACAGTCAGCTTCCTGATTGTTCTATTAGAGTTATTGACTGTTCTATTAGAGTATAATTATCGATTTTTCTGTGATATATAGTTTGACCATCAAGGATTTGTAGTATGGCTGAAATATTCTTCCTATTATGCTAGCATTATGCTCAATGCTTTCAGGCACCTATTATGCTCATAATTATGCCAGCATAATCGGCGGGTTCCTACTGTAGAGAAATCAGCTAGAAGAAGTCACCTTGTAGAGAGTTCAGCTACAAAGAAACCATCCTGTATATAGTTCAGCTATATTTTAAGTCACCCAGTAGAGAGATCAGCTGCTAAAAAATATCCTGTGGGGAATAATGGGCATGTAATAAATATATGTATATAATTTGTATAATTGCTAATAAAATCAAAAATAATTGAAGTATTCTATAAGTTGTTTTCTTCTTCATGTGGTAAATAAAAAACACATGGGTTAAAAAAAGCCCCAAAGCCAGCCATAGGCTTTGCAGTATACAAATACAAAAAGAAGTGATATCTCATCAAAAACAGCCAAGCTGTAAAAAAAGGTGCGGCCCCCAAAAAGGCCATGGTGAAAAAAGATGTGAAATCCAAGGTGGCGGCCAAGAAATGGCTGTGATGGTAGGTTAATTGTAAAAATTTTAATAACGACAATTCAGGTGAATTTTGTGCCACTTGGGGGATCAAAATTCACCTGAATTGTCGTTATTAAAATTTTTACCATTAACCTACCATCACAGCCATTTCTTGGCCGCCACCTTGGATTTCACATCTTTTTTCATCATGGCCTTTTTGGGGGCCGCACCTTTTTTTACAGCTTGGTTGTTTTTGATTAGATCATTTTTACTGTGTGGTATACTGATTTCCCTACCCATATCAAATACAAATGAAAATTAATATCATACAAGATTGAATTACTATAATAGAACAGTCATTACATGCAGTGATACATCACTATAAAAATGTGCATCCCATTTACTGTATTGACATAATTATGTCTTCTTGTATTTGTACATTTAGCACGCTTTTGCTCAACTCTTGCACCTCCTCGTCATGGAAAAAATACATGTTACCTGGGTGATGATGGAAAGCCTAATCCTGGAGACTCTTGTAATGTTTCATGCAATGATGGCTATGACCAAATAGGTGGTTTTACTAGGACATGTACAGTTGATGGAATATGGATTGGTAGAGGAACTGTTTGTATAAATAGAGGTGAGTAATTGAAGCTTATTAACTCGCTGTGTGTATAAAATAAAACCACACATATTAAAGCAAAAGTGATCTAGCTCATGATCAGAAGTTGCGACATTTCCCTAAATAAAATTACACCTGGAACAGGGCTTAATGGGAGGCTTTGCCTAGTCTAATATCAAGCAACCAGAAGTCCCAATGCCCATTGTGCCAGTAAAGGACTTTTGGGCATTTGCATATGCATCTGTGCATGAGTACAGTGTTTACGTGATAGCTAGGTTTATCATTCATTTGTTGTGACCGGATTTGTGAAAAGGTACTTTCACAAACAAGATTTTACCCATTTTTTGAATTTTAAAGCTTTAGAACTTTTTGATGGTGGAATATAATTGCCTGAAAATGTTCATAAGTGTAGCTAGATTATCTGGCTGCACTTTAATACTAAGTGCAAGTTAATCAGTGTGAGGAGTCAAGTGTTACATCATTGTGGTTGCTGGTATGTAAACGTGTGGAAAAGATACTTTTCACAAATCCAGTCACATTTACTCCTTTGTGTTATTGAACTTGCATGCCTTCTGCATTATTGCATGTAATTGAAGTCATATGTACTTTGATACAGTGGTGGATTCAGAGGGGCAAAGGAAGTGTGCCCCCCTTCCCCTCACAAAGTTCCATACGCAAGATTTAGGCTCTACTTGGGGTACTTAGAGATAATGAGTTACTCTCTAGGATTCCTATGGATATAATTACATGAAAAATAACAAGGAGAAAACATCCTGACCACCTGGTAGACCCCTGTAAGCGTTCGAGCGTAAATCGGATGACTGCAGGTTCGAGGCTACCTAGGTCCAGTCATGGATTTTTTCTCCTTTCTCCAACTTTTCAAACACATCTTAAGTAGTTAAAGTCTAAGTAGCTAAGGTCTTTGAGCAGGCTGTAGGACCAGGTGTCCTATAGACCTTCAGCACTTGTGCTGTAAAGCATTAATAAAATTTAGATACTGTACTAGCGCAGTCAGTCAAATACTCTAATAGAACAGTCACTGCATGTAACACTATTTACACTGACAAGAATCTTCCACTGAGCATGAACACTTGCATCTACAGCATTAACGTATGGGAACACTTAGCTATGCAGGGCCATAGCCAGACTTTTATCTTGGTAGGTTCTTTTAGAAGAAAGGTGGACCTTTTTATATGGCATGATTCAGATTATATTATGGTGTGCGCATCCAGCATGCAAAGCATTCTGAAATTAGGTGGGTCTAGGGGTATGTTTCCCCCAGGAAATTTTTTGAAAATAGATACTAAAAGGTTGAATTTAGTGAAATTTCAGCCAATAAACAATTTTTAGATAAGCTGAAGACCAGCTGTATGGATGACATCTGGAAAAATATCTCTACTGCTAGTGTAATTATACCATCTGCACATGCATATGTCTAAATATAAATAATTAATATATTGGAATGCCACAGTGAATAAAAATGGGAAAGGTTTAGCACTCTGCCATGATCAACAGGGGTAGTGGAGCAGAACAAAGGGTGTCTTAAACAATGAAATTTACACATTGTATGGAGTTGAAGCATGGATGTTATTCATGGGCTCTGCGTGGAGAGGCTTAAGCTTGTCCACCAAAATCTTATATGAAAGCTCGGTTTAGACAATCTAGATTTAAAAAGAAAATGTAATTGTGACTGTTCTATCAGAGTGATTGTTGTATTAGAGTGGTTGACTGTTCTATTAGAGTATCTCGATCTTACATCACATTTTAATACAAGCACTGAATGAGCTACTCGGAGCACTTAATTTAGCTTGTTATTAGTGGTATCTAGTTAACTGTAGCTAATGGATTTTTGTTCCTGAAAAGTTGGACTTGTATACTAAAACTGTGGACCTTTTTGGTAAAATTGTGGACCTTTTTGGTAAAATTGTGGACCTTTTTGGTAAAATTTGGACCTTTTAACTGAAATTGTGGACTTTTTCAACAGGGCGGTTCTTCAGAACCCCCCCCTCCCTCCCCCCCCCAAAACCCTCCTGGCTATGGGTCTGCTATGTAGCCTGCTAGGAGTTTTTGCAGATTTGATCCTTTGTATGTCATTTGTGTCATTCTATTATAACAATTTACTTTAGGCTCATAACTGAACTTAAGACTATCACTGCTCACTACATGCAGCTCTTGGTCATTGTAGGCCCTATGATTTACATGTACATATTTGTGTATAAAACTACTTTGCATCAAATATTTCAGTCGTGTATCTTATAAATACTTTTAAGTTTCTGGGTAGGCCCCGGCTGATTATGCCTAAAGCACCATAGGTGACCAAAAGCATCAAGCATAATGCCAGCATAATAGGCATGGTATTTAAAAATTTATTTAAAATGCAGAATACGTTCACCTGAAAGAAAGCAAATAATCACTGCCAATAGTATTACTTTGGATCCATCCCTGTGATATACAGTGATAAATCAGCTATCCAGCCAAACAGTCAGCTAGTCAGTCATGAGTCAATTAGTCAGTCTAGGAAATAGTTAGACACCCATGATAAGTGTCTTCAAGGATTTAAAGTACCTGAGGTGATGTCAACAATTATTGAGGCACAGCTGAGGTAATTATTGATGGCCATAATGGTTTTTAAATCCTTGAAGATTGAAGATGGTTTAATACACTCAACTATAACATTGCTAGCTACAGAAATTGATCTGTTACAATCAGTTCGTAAACACACACACACACATGCGCGCGCGCGCACGCACACACACACACACACACACACACACATACACACACAGATATAGGTAGATAGATAGTCATCTGATCTTGTTTCCTTACTTTTTACTGCTGGTTTGACACAGCTGGGTTGTGAGCAACTGTAGTGCTTCATGATAATAGGAGGAATGGTATTTGTACATCTTCACCTTCTTTGGACATACATGTTTTGTGAAATTATTAACAAGAGGTTAATTGTACTACGTAGACATATTAAAAATTTATAATAAGAATAGGGATCACTAAAAAAAACCATAAAACAAGAAAGGATTGCTGGTGTAATCAACACACTAGTCTAAGATTCATGGTAACCACATTTGACTCTGTCTACTTTGCATCACACTAGCAAATGAGTCTAAATAGGGATTTATGGGTTCACTCGACAAACCATCAGTACTATCACTTAGCTATCTGAACTATCAGAGTGCTTGTATGGTCGCTTGTAGCATATTGCAATCACTCTCTTACAGGAATAAGGATATGGACGCTATAGATTAGTAAGGAGTGCTGCTTCAACCTTAACTAATGCTATAATGAAGCCCAAACGAGTTCACACATTAAAATCCTGTAATTTAACTGTTGTATGGCTTCTTTTCAGTATATAGAACTGTTAATGGTGAAGAGAATTTAGAAATTTATCAAGGTGAGGTGGTTGCTGATCTGTGGATTACAGGCTCATTAATATGTAGGTCATGGACACACAGAAGCATAGCTAAATAGATTTTAGCATAAAATAGTTGGTAACTTTTGCTGTAAATGAGTGAAACAAAATAATAGATGAATAATAAATGGCAATATTTTTTTTTGTTTTGTCACAAAAGTGTACATACTGTTTCCTTTTCATTTGATACTCACTTAGTCTAGTGTACATATACTCATTGCAAAGAACAACCAAAGAATTGTTTAAAGTTGAAGGATGCATTTTAAGGTGTTTTTTTTAGTAGCGCATTTTATTTAGAATGAGTTTTTTTAAAAACATGGGTGATCCCTATTATGAACCCACTATTGTGGTTTTACGTAATTACTGTGGGTCTCATTGTGGTTGTAAACAACTGCACTATTGAGTCCAGGTGTTACCAATGATATCAGATTTCTTTGTAAATATGTAGGGGACTCCACACATCAAAGTGAACTCTGCATAACGTTGTCTAAGAATACATGTTTTAAATTAGCTTTTACAGAAACAATATTTTATTCTAATGACATACTTCATCATACAGTAGTATTATAAATGTGTGACCAAATATTTGATAATCGTTGATCTACTGTACTTATATTTGCCTACTGTATAGTTGCTTGTCCACTACTTGACGCTCCTTCTAATGGTATAATTGATTGTATTCTGGGAGGTGGTGGAGAACCAAATCCCGGAGAATACTGCAGTTTCTCATGTGATGATGGTTATGAGCTTCATGGAGATACAACTAGAACATGTGGAAATGATGGAAATTGGAGTGGAGATTCCAGTGTTTGCACAAAGAAAGGTACAGCAATTACATACATAGTGGCCTAACTCACAATGCACTTGGTTAACTGGTTTAAGGATGCAGAAGTTACAAGTATACTAGAAAACATACGCCTTCAACTTGACAAAGGAGGTGTGTTAACTGTAGAAAACAAAGGCGTTGCAACAGAAAGGGTCAACTTGGCTTCACATCTGAAATGGAATATTTTAAGGGGAGCTCTGGGGTTCCTCCCCTGGGGAGCATTTTTTGAATGGATAACAATGAATCCACAAACTGTGCCCTTAGGCAGTAACATTTAAATGATAGTGTGTGTGTGTGTGTGTGTGTGTGTGTGTGTGTGTGTGTGTGTGTGTGTGTGTGTGTGTGTGTGTGTGTGTGTGTGTGTGTGTATGCATGTGTGTGTGTTGCATCTATCTAGCTAAATCCTACCCATTGCTGTTTATGCAGGTTATAAACACTATAAACCTATTGTAATAGCTCTAATCAGTCTTCACTCCAGATATAACTAATAAGCCCGAGTCAAAAATTTGCCCCAAATTCTTTTAGGAATCTCCCAAAATTTCCACATATGTGACTGTCTCTTGGTAAACCATTCTTATCGACCATTAAAAGTGTCGGTTTTAAATATTCAGAGTGTTGTAGCTGGCCAGTGGTGGTAGCTATGCATACCATATTTTCACACAGTTTGCAGCAATTTCCTACCTTCCAGATCATCCACTAAAGAAGTAGCCAACAGCTAAGTTTCCCACCATTTTAGATAGTTTTTAAACCGAGGTTGTCTGTATCAGGCAAGCTCCAGAAGGGTTGGAGGTGGGGGCCCTGGAAGGCAGGCAAGATGGTATTCAAAAATTGAAAAGGAATGTGTTGAGATGAATTAGGCCAAGTTATGGGCCATTCAGGGCTCAAAACTGGTTAAAATGAAAGGAAATTTACAGCACAGGTCATTGTCCAACAGCACAGAGCTGTACAGCCACACAAAGCCATCTCCTGGTTGGCCAGGGCCGCATCAAGACTCCAGACCACTCGATGGCACTCGTACAGCTTGCCACTGTGCTTTAATAAAAAAGCAGCCAGCAAAAACAGACCACTTTACTCTGGTCGATAGTGGCAGTGAAATTTGATAGTGCATTCATTATTAAGCTTTGTGTTTGTGTGAAAAAATCAAACTTCCTGTTTTGGGCGATAAGAATGGTTTTCGCAGATCCTGTCACATATTATGCTCTTTCAGTGTTCTCATTATGCTTACATTATGCTCCTACTGTATGTTAGCAGCATTTCTAAAAATTATCTTGGAACTTTTCAATCAGTGATTGCTCTATTAGAGTATTTCACTATAAAGTGAATAAATATATGTATTATATATATATAATTTGTACATTTACTGATAAAATCAGAAATATTTAAAATACATCTGCTTCATCTTTTCTTCTTCTGTGGTGAAGAAAAAAAAGATACGTTTATAAAGTCCCAAAGCTGGCCATAGGCTGACTTTGGGGTATCAAGACACACGGTAGTGTGTCGTGCGGCCCAAGAAGCCGGCGCGCAACCCCGTGAGTATATTGACAGGAAGAAAGAAAACGCTATTTTCGCACCTCCGTAGCTCAGTGCTGCCTTGATGAAACAAGACGATTTTTGCTGTGTACATTCCCTCCAACTTCAGCACTCCACATTCCAAATTTGAGCGAAATCGCTTCAGGCATTCCTGAGATATGCGACTTCAAAAATTGGCTTAGTTTCTTCGTTTTTTTTTTTCTTCTTATTTTTCTTCCTCTTTTCGCACACTTACAAAAACTGCTATAAAACGCGAACGCGTTATCCGATTGCCTTGAAATTTGGCACACAGAAAGGAGGTATAAAGGCGCATCTCGGGACCAACTTTGGCTGAAATACCTTAAACAGGCAAAGAGTTATGAGCGATTATGCACGAAAAATAACACCAATATGTTGTCACGCCTACAGAGTAAACCGCGTATGGGAAGAAGTTGAAAATCGGAAGGTGAATAGGTTAACTATTGAACCTCAAACCTTTTGTGGTTTGAAAGAAATCGAGCTAAAAACCAGGAAGATACAACAACAAAACCAACAGTGTGTAACAATTACGCAACCGAGATTAGCTAATAAAAAACGAATACTTGCCACGCCTACCAGATAAACCGCTTGGGGTAATGCTTTGAAATTCACTGTACAGATGGAGTAATCATCTTAGAAAGGCTCTTCAATGGTGTAGAAGAATCAGACTTAAAGCCACGGAGTTATAAAACGAAATCCAACTTGGTGTAGCAAGTGCGAGATCGAGATACTCTAATAGAGCAGTCATCCTAATAGAGCAGTCATCCTAATAGAGCAGTCACCCTGAACAGAATTCAAGAGATCATTTAGAAATAAGTAACCTGTATAGAGATCAGCAACAAACAAATCACCCTGTAGAGAGTTCAGCTACAAACAATTCACCCTGTTCAGACATCAGTTAGAAGAAGTTTTCTTGTAGAGAGTTCAGTTACAAACAAATCACCCTGTTGAAAGATCAGCTAGAAGATGCCACCTTGTAGATAGTTCAGTTACAAAGAAACCACCATGTAGAGAATTCAGCTACAAACTAGTGACCCTGTAGATACATCAGCTAGAAGAAGTTACCATGTAGAGGGTTCAGCTACAAAGAAACCATTCTGTAAAGAGCTCAGCTGCAAACAAATCACCTATACAGAATTCAGCTACAAACAAATCACCCTGTAGAGAGATCAGCTAGAAGAAGTTACTTTGTAGATAGTTCAGCTACAAACAAATCACCCTGTAGAGAGATCAGCTAGAAGAAGTTACCTTGTAGATAGTTCAGCTACAAACAATTCACCCTGTACAGAGCTCAGTTAAAAGAGGTTTCCTTGTAGAGAGTTCAGCTACAAACAAATCACCCTGTAGAGAGATCAGTTAGAAGAAGTTACCTTGTAGATTGTTCAGCTACAAACAATTCACCCTGTAAAGAGATCAGTTAGAAGAAGTTACCTTGTAGAGAGTTCAGCTACAAAGAAACCATCATGTAGAGAATTCAGCCGCAAACAAATCACGTGTAGAGAGTTCAGCTACAAACAAATCTCCCTGTAGAGAGATCAGCTAGAAGAAGTTTCCTTGTAGAGAGTTCTGCTACAAACAAATCACCCTGTAGAAAGATCAGCTAGAAGAAATCACCTTGTAGAGAGTTCAGCTTCAAAGAAACAATCATGTGAGAGTTCAGCTACACACAAATTGTCCTGTAGAGAGATCAGCTAGAAGAAGTTACCTTGTAGAGAGTTCAGCTACAAAGAAACCATCATGTAGAGAGTTCAGTTACAAACTAATCACCCTGTAGAAAGATCAGCTATAGAAGAAATCGCCTTGTAGAGAGTTCAGCTACAAAGAAACCATCATGTAGAGAGTTCAGCTACAAACAAATCGTCCTGTAGAGAGATCAGCTAGAAGAAATTACCTTGTAGAGAGTTCAGCTACAAAGAAACCATCATGTAGAGAGTTCAGCTGCAAACAAATCATCTGTAGAGAGTTAAGCTACAAACAAATCTCCCTGTAGAGAGATCAGCTAGAAGAAGTTACCTTGCAGGGAGTTCAGTTACAAAGAAACCACCATGTAGAGAGTTCAGCTGCAAACAAATCACCTGTAGAGAGTTCAGCTAGAAACAAGTCACCCTGTAGAGAGATCAGCTAGAAACAAGTCACCTTGTAGAGAGTTCAGCTAGAAGAAGTCACATTGTAGAGAGTTCAGCTACAAAGAAACTACCATGTAGAGAGTTCAGCTGCAAACAAATCGCCCTGTAGAAAGATTAGCTAGAAGAAGTTACCTTATAGGGAGTTCAGCTATGAACAGATCACCCTGTAGAGAGTTCAGCTACAAACAAATCACCCTATAGAGAGTTCAGTTACAAAGAAACCACCATGTAGAGAGTTCAGCTGCAAAAAATCACCCTGTAGAGAATTCAGTTACAAACAAATCACCCTGTAGAAAGATCAGCTAGAAGAAGTTACCTTGTAGAGAGTTCAGCTACAAAGAAACCACCATGTAGAGAGTTCAGCTGCAAACAAATCACCTGTAGAGAGTTCAGCTAGAAACAAGTCACCCTGTAGAGAGTTCAGCTAGAAGAAGTCACATTGTAGAGAGTTCAGCTACAATGAAACTACCATGTAGAGAGTTCAGCTGCAAACAAATCACCCTGTAGAGAGTTCAGCTAGAAACAAGTCACCCTGTAGAGAGATCAGCTAGAACAAGTCACCTTGTAGAGAGTTCAGCTAGAAGAAGTCACATTGTAGAGAGTTCAGCTACAAAGAAACTACCATGTAGAGAGTTCAGCTGCAAACAAATCACCCTGTAGAAAGTTCAGCTATGAACAGATCACCCTGTAGAGAGATCAGCTAGAAACAAGTTACCCTGTAGAGAGTTCAGCTAGAAGAAATTACCTTGTAGAGAGTTCAGCTACAAAGAAACCACCATTTAGAGAGTTCAGCTGCAAACAAATCACCCAGTAGAAAGTTCAGCTATGAACAGACCACCCTGTTGAGAGTTCAGTTAGAAACAAGGAATCCTGCTGAGAGATCACCTAGAAGTATCACCTTGTAGAGAGTTCAGCTACAAACAAATCACCTGTAGAGAGTTCAGCTACAAACAAATCACCCTGTACAGAGATCAGCTAGAAGAAGTCACCTTTTAGAGAGTTCAGCTATAAAGAAACCACCATGTAGAGAGTTCAGCTGCAAACAAACACCCTGTAGAGAACTCAGCTACAAACAAATCGCCCTGTAGAAAGATCAGCTAGAAGAAATTACCTTGTAGGGATTTCAGCTACAAACAAATCACCCTGTAGAGAGTTCAGCTACAAAGAAACCATTCTGTAAAGAGCTCAGCTGCAAATAAATCACCTGTACAGAATTCAGCTACAAACAAATCACCCTGTAGAAAGATCAGTTAGAAGAAGTTACCTTGGAGAGAGTTCAGCTACAAAGACACCATTTTGTAAAGAGCTCAGCTGCAAACAAATCACCTGTACAGAATTCAGCTACGAACAAATCACCCTGTCGAGAGATCAGCTATAAGAAGTTACCTTGTAGATAGTTCAGCTACAAACAAATTTCCCTGTAGAGAGATCAGCTAGAAGAAATTACCTTGTAGAGAGTTCAGCTACACAGAAACCACCATGTAGAGAGTTCAGCTGCAAAGAAATCACCCTGTAGAAAATTCTGCCAGAAACAAATTGCCCTGTAGATAGATCAGTTAGAAGAAGTTACCTTTTAGAGAGTTCAGCTACAAAGAAACCATTCTGTAAAGAGCTCAGCTGCAAACAAATCACCTGTACAGAATTCAGCTACAACACATCACCCTGTAGAGAGATCAGCTAGAAGAAGTTACCTTGTAGATCGTTCAGCTACAACAATTCACCCTGTAGAGAGAGCAATTAGAAGAAGTCACCTTGTAGAGTGTTCAGTTACAAAGAAACCACCATGGAGATTTCTGTAATCAATATATGTGACCGGATTTGCGAAAAGGGGTCTTACACACACATCCAATTCTGTAAACATTGGAGACCATAACTCAGTGTTCAAGTAACATATTAACCTGAAACTTTCACCATGTATTCAGCTATAGTGGTGCTCACCACTGCCCAAAGTTCAAGGCAATAGCGCTTTCCAATCCGAAGTTATCAATTGTCAAAGTTGGCAAATTGGATGTGTGTGTGGAAGACCCCTTTTCGCAAATCCAGTCACATATGTATTATATTTATAATTTGTACATTTACTGATAAAATATTTAAAGTACATTTACTTCATCTTTTCTTCTTCCTGTAGTAAAGAAAAAAAACATAGGTTAAAAAAGTCCCAAAGCTGGCCATAGGCCGGCTTTGGGGTATACAAATACAAAAAGAAATGAAATCTAATCCAAAACAGCTAAGCTGTAAAAAAAGTGTGCGGCCCTCAGAAAGGCTATGGTGAAAAAAGATGTGAAATCCAAGGTGTCGGCCAAGAAATGGCTGTGATGGTAGGTTAATGGTAAAAATTTTAATAATGACAATTCAGGTAAATTTTGTGAAGTGGCACAAAAATTCACCTGAATTGTCGTTATTAAAATTTTTACCATTAACCTACCATCACAGCCATTTCTTGGCCGCCACCTTGGATTTCACATCTTTTTTCACCATAGCCTTTCTGAGGGCCGCACACTTTTTTTACAGCTTAGCTGTTTGGGATTAGATACAAAATTACAAATACAAAAAGAAGTGAAATCTAATCCAAAACAGCCAAGCTGTAAAAAAAGAGTGAAGCCCTCAAAAAGGCTATGGTGAAAAAAGATGTGAAATCCAAGGTGGCGGCCAAGAAATGGCTGTGATGGTAGGTTAATGGTAAAAATTTTAATAACGACAATTCAGGTGAATTTTGTGCCAATTGACCTTTCAGCATAGCCTTTTCGAGTTTGCACTAATTTCACAATGCTTCATGCCCGCGGGCACCCCCAAGCGTATATATTGATATTATTATCTAATCCAAAACAGCCAAGCTGTAAAAAAAGAGTGCAGCCCTCAAAAAAGGCTATGGTGAAAAAAGAGGTGAAATCCAAGGTGGTGGCCAAGAAATGGCTGTGATGGTAGGTTAATGGTAAAAATTTTAATAACGACAATTCAGGTGAATTTTGTGCCAATTGACCAAGCGGCACCAAAATTCATCTGAATTGTCGTTATTAAAATTTTTACCATTAACCTACCATCACAGCCATTTCTTGGCCGCCACCTTGGATTTCACCTCTTTTTTCACCATAGCCTTTTTGAGGGCCGCACTCTTTTTTACAGGCTTGGCTGTTTTGGATTAGATAATAATATCAATATATACGCTTGGGGGTGCCCACGGGCATGAAGCATTGTGAAATTAGTGCAAACTCGATTGATTTTACAGCACTGAAAATGTCACTTGCACTTCAGAACAGTGGTAAAAAGTAAGTAGTAGTTCTTAAAAGGCTTTAGCTAATGTTTAGTGTAAGGCCAGTCCAAGGCTCCAAGTTGATTCACAGTTTATTGTCACTGCCCGCATGGGTTTTAGGAATAGAGCAATAATTTCATAATTCATCATTTCTCACGTGATAATCATTTTTACACTCTTGAACTGATTTTTGTATATTGAAACATGGTGTGTGTAACAAATGTAACCATTATCCCAGCCTGGACTTGTTAAAACCTTCAGTAAATGGATTTCTAAAGAGAGAATGCATCAACAAATAGTGACATAATCAAATAAGTTTGCAATAATGAATAATGAAAAACTGATGACTCCCCGCACTCATGGAAATTTTTGTGGATGAAAAACAAGTAATCAAGTTTGCCTGGCCTTATCTTGTATGGTTTGTAAGTTATAGCAGTTAGAAGTAGTAGATTAGAGACTCTATAAATATGGGGGTGAGGGGATTAGCTAATTAATTTTTGTAACTTCATATCATTGAATGTTGTATGTGTGACTGCTGTAGCTTTATGTGAAGTACGGTATTTACTTGGTTGAACACCGCACTTTTAAGAGTACATAGCTGTACTTGAGTGGTGCCACAATCAATAGATAAATTCCATAATAAGCCTTTATAGCTCATCAAGGCACACGATAGTGTGTAGTGCAGCCCAAGAAGCTGGCGCCACACTGTGGGTATATTGACAGGAAGAAAAGTCATTTTCACACCTTTGAATGTTGGTGATACCTAATCCGATTGGAACCAAATTTGCTGCAGAGTTGCCTGCCAACTAGGGGAGTCCACATTCCAAATTTGAAGGAAATCGCTCCAGCCATTTCCGCTGGTTCATAGAATGAATTGAAAAGAGTTCAGTTACAGTTCCTAGAATGAGCTGAGAGAGTTCAGTTACAAAGAAATAACTGTAGAGAGATCAGCTAGAAGAAGTCACCTTGTAGAGAGTTCAGCTATACAAAGAAACCACTCTGTAGACAGTTCAGCTGCAAACAAATCACCCTGTAGAGAGTTCAGCTATAAACAGACCACCGTGTAGAGAGTTCAGTTAGAAATCCATTACCCCATCTCAGTTTGGCTTTACCCAAAATTGTTCTGCGTTACAACAGATGTTAACTTTTTTCTATTATGAAGGGAAGCCATCACATGCTACCACCAAATCAACACTTTTTGCTGAATGTCAGCAAAGATGAATGGAACACAAAGGAGGACACTGGTAAGTCCATGCAAAATGTGTTTCAGAAACATACACTATACCAAATCCTGGCAATTGGCCTGTGCTAGCCTTAGTGAACATGATAATTGAAGGTCCAATCATAAAAACTAATGTTAGGACACAACACTGCATCCATTACCCAGCTATACATATTAAAATTCAGGCTGTAATGTTCCAGTTTTGTTGGAAGAAAGCATGGAATACCTTAAAAATTCACTGCCAGAGTTCACAAGTGCACTGTTGTATCATACGTTAAGTGAACCACTGGAGCATGTTACATGCATATTAAGAGGGTTGTCATCTTGCTGTATGACAGGATGACCAGTAAATGTGCAGACTATGGCTCATACAGGTCAGCTTTTATCCATATCCAGCCACAGTTGGTGGTTCAGGAAATGCTAACATTGGCCGCCCCCTCCCTGACTCTCTCTGCTGCTCTAGAGTGACCTTGATTGGTGAGATTTGCAGCTCTCTGTGAAAAAATTTTGTCAGGTTTTTTTCAATGTGGTCTACCCAAGTCTGCTATGTATAAGACAGACTTTGAAATCTGAAGATAACATAATGGCCAAGTGTGTACCTACAGTACGGTCCATTAACTTCACACATGTGTGACATTTTTGGCATGGTGCCACGCAACTTTTCCCATGGCAAAAGCAAAATTACATGTGGGACTGGCCTTTGCCATGCCGTGGTAAGGCATTAACATGCGTGGAAAAAGAGATATTACCATGTCATGACAAGGCAATGTGTGGAGTCCTCTGATTATTTTGTCAACATGATCAAGTGTAATTTGACATTTATGCGAAGATGGTTTTTTTGATACAAAGTCACTCATTTGTGGAATTCCTTGCCATCCAGCTATATAATTACTTTTATGATGAAAGATTTATGTTAATGTAATAATTATATTATAATTAATTTTTGTTTATTGCTGGCATCTATGTATATGTATGTAATTGAATGGGTATAGCTGCAGGCTTCTAACCCTCAACCCAAATCACAATCCGATATAAAGAACTTCATTCATTTAGAGATTTTTATGGCTGTGCACTTGGTTGTGTGAAAAGCCATTTTTTGTCAGCTGTGTAATTCAGTGTTATTCGTGTACTTGTATGTATGTGTTGGTGGTGTAATGTATGCTATTTTCTTGCTTTCTGTTTATCTTGTATATTAATGTACTTGTCAATTTCATGCACCACCCCCCACCCCCGGGCATCCCCACACCCCAGGTGGGGATTTGACATTGCTTCTTACCCCCACCCCTGGGAAATTGACAGTTGTCCAATTCACTGATCGATTTTTGATAGTTGCATTTCTAAACAATAAAATTGCACTCGCTATAATTTTACTAGCTACAGGTGTATACCAGGCTATTACTAGTTGCATGCATGAAATTAGCACTTAGTCAACCTTGAGGTGTTGTCAAATCCGCTACTATGGGGGTGGGGACATAGTGGGGATTTGACAGCCGATTTTGCTCCAGTAGTGGGGAATTTGACACCACGATTTGTCAAATCCCCTGTATTCCCCCACCCCCTGGGTGGGGGTGGGGCATGAAATTGACAAGTGCATATTGTATGCTTAGTTAGTTGCTGTTGATTTTGTATTGCTCCAACAAGGAGGAACGACAATGTGCCGATTGTTGTGAGTATAAAATAATAAATCCTACTCTGAAAGATTATCCTTACAACAATTGCCATCCTTAGCTCATCGACGACTAAGAGGTGATCTTATTTTGTTATACAAAATTCTAAACAATTATTTTAGTTCAGACTTTCACAACTTCTTCACTTACACTAATACCATCACAAGGGGACATCAATTTAAGTTATTTAAATCATTTTCAAGATTAAAATGTAGATCTGATAATTTTTTTACTAGGATTCTCAATGACTGGAATGGCTTACCTGACTATGTTGTAAATGCTAGTTCAATTAATTGTTTTAAATCATTGTTAGATTCTCACTTAGCTAATTCTAGATTTATTTTTGTATAGCCATCTTATGATTGTACAAATTTTGTGTTGACCCGGTATACAGGCAGTGCCTTTACCGGTAATTAATATTACTAATAATACTAATTTTTGTCTTTCTAATACTATTTAATAAGTTTGTAAGCATATAGAAAGTTCATAGCAGCAGTACTGAATGACGCGATCAATCTATTGCAAATGGCGTGTCCGCTATACTGCAATCATGCATAGGCAAACACCAACTAATGGTTAAAAGGACGTTTTTCATGCATTATAGAGTAAGCCACCAATGTTTGACCACCATAGGTTTGGACGCGTTTAAACCCACAAAGAAAATTCTTGCTCTTTCTATGCCTTTGGGGATGTCTAGGCCATAAACTCTTGCATGCAAAATTTCAGACCTGCAGCTTTCTTAGTCTGGCTGCAGGAGCTGCAAGAGTGACCTGTCCGAATGTTCTCAATTCTCGGACAAAAATATGTATTATCTGTCGAGTGGCACTGCTCGTAATGCTTGAAGTTGATCAAGTCTTTCTGTGCTTGATATGAAAGAGCAACTCTTATACTCTCCAAGCATATGCAGATATTTGGCTTAGTCCTTATTGGCTGTGAATTACAAAGCTCCAAAGTCACCTCTGTCATGCAATCTTAAATTCGGCCACATGTGAAGTTCTTGCAAATCAAGTAGTTACCTATATCAAATTCAAAGCTATTTTTATGAACATTGAGAGCATCATCTACCGTTCAGTAGTAAATAGATACATGCACAATGACCGCACCTTGATTTTTGGCCGAATAGCTACACTGCATTTATGCTTCTTTGGTAGTAGCAGCCTAGCTACTGCACCCAGCACACATATACACAATCCAAACCCACTTAAATATGATTTTGACTAACCCCTGTCTTAAAAATATTAAAAGATTCTCTCCAAAATGTCTAGGACATTAGCCAGATCGAAACACTCTAATAGAACAGTCACCTATTATACAATTAAGGCAATCAGAAATCTGAGGGCCACGCCCACGCATATTCACTTCAATTAAGACTATTATATGTGAATTTCGTTGATTACAACGTTTAAACCTGATTACATGTGATAATACATTGGCTGATCGTTACATTAGAGTAATTGACTGCTCTATTAGAGTATTTTGATCTGGCTAATGTCCTGGACATTTTGAAGAGAAATTTTTGATATTTTTAAGACAGAGGATAGTCAAAACCTCATTTAAGTGGACTTAGATTGTGTATATGTGTGCTGGGTGCAGTAGGTAGGCTGCTACTGTCAGAGAAAACTAAACGCAATGTAGCTATTCAGGCAAAAATCAAGGTGCGGTCATCGTGCATGTATCTATTTACTACTGAACGGTAGCTGATGCTCCCAATGTTCATAAAAATAGCTTTGAATTCGACATAGGTAACTATTTGATTTGCACGAGCTTCACATGTGGCCGAATTTAAGATTTCATGATAGAGCTGACTTTGGAGCTTTGTAATTCACAGCCAATAAGGACTAAGCCAAATATCTGCATATATTTGGAGAGTATAAGAGTTGCTCTTTCATATCATGCACAGAAATACTTGATCAACTTCAAGCATTACGAGCAGTGCTACTCGACCGATAATACACTGTAGCTTGAACACGTAGCTGAAAAACTGGGGGACATTGTCCGTTATAAGAATGTCAGGTATGCCATGACGTGAAACTGCAACTTATATAGCATTCAATTACATGGGAGTTAGTAGTACTGCTGAGAACATTGACTTCCATGAATCCTGAATAGTAGTCAACCAGGATGAGGTATTGCTTTCTGTGAGGTCTGCACCAATTTTAGACCACAGGAGACATGGTACATTGTGTGGGAGCAAGAGTTACTTTGTGTTACTTCTTCTGTAGGTGTTGCAAGTGGTATGTACAAGAGGAAACAGTGTCTTCAATTTGTGCAGACATTCCTGGCTAATACATAATATCACGTGCTCATATTTTACACTTCTCTGCACCAAGATGTGAGCTGTGGATAAGCTTCGACATTTCAGGTCACATGGTCTTGGTATTATGATCTGTTCACCTTTGAATAGAACTCCGGAATCTGTTCATTATGGTAAGCATGGGGCTGGAACTTGAGACATGTCAGTTGGCCAGCCATCTGCAGTAAGGTTCATAAGTTGCTGTAATTCTGAGTCAGCTGAGATATTTTCATTCAACTGAGCATATTTTGTGTCTGATATAGGCAGTGTCAGCAGTACATTGATTTCAATTTTTTCAGCTACACAGCTGTTGAATTTCTTAAGTAGGCATGCATGAAATAATGTGCCAGCAATCACTATTGTCTTGCCAGGACGATAAATGAGGTTGATGGAATATTTCAATATAGTTATGATCATCCTTTGAAGCCGTACAGGAGCTTGGTGAAATGGTTTCTTTAAAATGGCTTCTAATGGCTTGTGGTCAGTTTCAACTTCTACAGTGGGCATTTCATAAATATATTCACGGAATCACCTGGATCCAAATACCACAGCCAGCATTTCTTTTTCTATCTGGGTGCACCTTTGCTGACAATTTGTAAAAGCCTTTGATTAAGGACCCACCTATTATGTTCATAATTTTACCTATTATGCTATGCTGCACTGCTAAAAATTTCCGTTTTATGCTTAAAGTTACGTTCAATACTTACCTATTATGCTCAAGTTATGCCCAATTATTTATGCCTCAGGTCTCATAATCTGCTAATAATTTCCAGTTTATGGGTAAATAATAAGTGGCTGAAGCAAAAACTGATTTGTTAAAATGCATACCACAGAAAAGATCAATATACTCTAATAGAAAAGTCAGCTATATGTGATTGTTCTAATAGAGTTACTGACTGTTCTATTAGAATTATATCAATCTTTCTGTGATATCTATTTTGATAAGCAAGAATTCATACTATTACACAAATATTCTACCAATTATGCTAGCATTATGCTTGATGCTTTCAGGCACCTATTATGCTCATAATTATGCCAGCATAATAGGCGGATCCCTTACCTTTGATGTGTACACAATGGGTTGGTTGTTTTGCAGCAGCACTACACCTAAACCTCTAGAGCTAGCATCAACATAGACCTTAGTTGGTTGACTGGGATCAAAATACTTTAACACAGGGGCTTTAGTAACCAGGTTCCTTAGTGCCACATAGTTGTTTATTCGATCACTCTGCCAGTGCCAGTGCCAGTCAACATCTTTTTCTAGCAGTGTTCACAATGGTGCTGCAACATGGGAAAAGATTAGGTAGGATCCACAAACCAAAAAATCTACTTTTACAAATCGATCCCCCTACCATTGTGGGATGTTCATCGTAGCATACCATTGTTAGATCCACCATGAAACTGGAAACACAGTTGTTGTGTTCACAGAAATATAGAATTTTAGTTCTCACGAGACATAAAATTTTTTTTTTTTAATTTTGTGCTTCACACAAAGGACTGGATCAAACATTTCAGACATAAGCTTTTGGATGAACATTCATGGAGTTATGACCGATTATTTGCATAAATAAGGTCGAAGGTCTGTCACACCCGCAGGCTAAACTGCTTGAAGGAATGAGCTGAAATTGCTATGTAGATGGAGTAACTATCGTAGGAGTGCCTTTTTGTGGTTTGAAAGGAATCCAGTTAAAGGCCATTGAGATATGACACAAAACCCAACCTGTGTCACAATTACCCGATCGATTTTTATGAATAAAAAAAGCATTAATTTTCACGTCTACCAGGCAAACTGCTTAGAGCAACGAGCTGAATATTGGTGTGTAGACGAAATAATTATCATAGAAAGTCCCTGCAGTAGTACAGAAGAATCAGATTACAAACCATTGAGTTATGATTCGAAAGCCAACTACGTGTAGCAAATGCAAGATCGATATACTTTAATAGAACAGTCACCCTAATAGAGCATTCAGCTAAATTTATAACTTATTCCATTATAGAATTATATTATGTTGCAAGTTATTCTGTAGGGAGTTCAAATACAAACAGTTAATCTTATAGACAATTCTGAAAATCAGCTACAAGAAAGTCACCCTGTAGAAGGTTCAGGTACAAATATGTTGCTGGAGAATGTAGGCCCTGAAACGGTACAAAAATTACCCGTAAAATGCTACCGTTAAACAAATTACGGTGCATTAATTGGTGAATCCTTTGGCAGTGAAATGGGTTTTTCAAAATTTCTGTAGTTGGATTTTTTTTGCGAACGGAAACCCGTAACTCTACCTGCATTAAGACTTATCGTCCCTCGTTATATACCCAGCAATTTAGTAACTAATCACCCCCTTTCCCTCTACAAACCTTGTACAATGTTCCCAATACACCTTCCAAGCCTCCCATCGCATTAAAAGATTGTTTCGAATAAATGCGCACTATAATATACTCATAAGATCACGTGCATGAATTTAGTAATAAAATCAATTGTTCTCCGGTCTTTACTACCACCACCATCACAGTGACTCATCAAGGAGGTCAAAGAGATTGATACTGCAAAGGAAATGTGCAAATTTCATGAACACCAGAAATGTACAGAAATATGGAATTTCTGTACATTTACTGGGGATTTCTGAATACCTGAAATGCAGCTTTTCTTCCTGTGGCTCCTGTCTAGCCTCATTTGTTTCAAACAACAGTGACTACACAATTATAGTCGATTAAAAAGCAGTTAAGATAAGCGTACCAAATACTTACATTTCCATGCACTTGTTCACTATTCTGCCTGTAGCTTCAATATGTCACTGCTCCTGTACTTAAACAACGATGGACTAATTCTACAACAGAATTACGGTCGATAACAACACAGTTACGTAATCATGCCACCACTTGCATATATTCCACAACTGTAATCATAGTTTTCACTCTTTTGCTGCTCTGTTCTCAGTTCCTCCAAATATTCTACAACACAATTATGGTCAATTACAAAACAGTTAGATAGCATGAGAACACTTACAATTCCACTTGTTCACAACTATTTCTATTCCGGCATTATTTCACTGCCCCACCCTCGGTTATTCCAAACAAACAAACTTATACTTGATAACAAACAGTTAGATAAGCATGACAGCACTTATTCTCGCATGGCCAGACCACTATCTTACTTCTTTGTGATGTCATTGGTTGGCGAGATAGGGTCTGGTGAATTACTGTTGACAAAATGCATTCGTAGGCAAACAGTTACCACAGTTTCTTGCTGTTCTTGCTGGGAAAATGCTATGTAGCAATGGTATCAGCCCTATTTGAAGTTTTGCTGTAGCATCTATGCCCACCATACTAACATACAGCTAGCTAATGAATCAATTTCACTGGATATTGGTTGAAAGTCACCATTATACTTCACCAGGCTCTATCTCACTGACAAACAATGCAAGAAAGAGAGGAGGCGAGGTAGTAGTCTAGCCACATGAGACTAAGCAACACTTACAATTCCACTTTTTCACAACTGTTGTTATGCCTGTAGTTTACTTCTCCCATCCTTTGCGATTCCAAACAATGAAGGAGCGATTCTACAACAGAATTGCGGTTGATAACAAAACATATGTTCACATTTTGGAGATACAAATAGGGATATGACAACATGCTGTGGCTTCAGTTAATATCCATACCCTCAGGAATAAATTTAAATCCCTTCATAATGCTGAAAATGTCCTTTACTGGGGGAGATGGAGAATAACATTGATAGCTGCAGGTAAGCACACAGATGATCTAATTATACAAGTTAAATGATGTCAAACAAAACAGAATTTACTGCACTACAAAAGAAAATTATTATTACAGTGGCCATGTCAGTAAGGTGTACTTCATGACCTCTTTACTGAGACCACCTCACTATCAAAGCTGCATTATTTTTCTTCAGAGGTTGCCCCATTAATAAAGTTTGTGTATGCAAGTTAACTGCACAAAAATACTATGTACCTTGTGATCGCCTTTCTTGAAATTCAGTCACAAAATACTGGCAACATAAAAAGATAGCTAGTAGTATGCCATCTCTCTCCATACATATTTCATCAATATTCTTCATCCATTTAAATTGTTAACCACTTGTGGTACAAAAAGGTAGATAATCAGTTTCAGAGGTAAATCTTCTGGAAAAAACTTTACTGCTACATAGGTCATCAATTCGACTGATAGAGTTTTGCACAGTTGTCCTAAAAATCATATCAATGATAATATTGTTACATACAGGATTTCTACATAAAACACAGACATTACATACATATCTCCCCAGCAAGACTGCTCAAGGCTGATCGCTGGTTGGGAAACACAGGTACATGAATACAAACCCAACAGCAAGACCACTCAAGACTGATCGCTGGTTGGGAAACACAGATACATGAATACAAGTCCAACAGCAAGGCTGATCACTGGCTGGAAAACACAGATACATGAATACATAACCCACAGCAAGACCACCCAAGGCTGATCGCTGGTTGGGAAACACAGGTACATGAATACAAATCCAACAGCAAGACCACTCAAGGCTGATTGCTGGTTGGGAAACACATTCATACACTACAAACACGCCTCGTGTACAAGACCATACAAGCATGAACAATAACAGAACAAATAATATCATCGTACATCATGGTCCAGTTATGTAGTTTCAGATTCTGTTTTCTTATTCCATCTTTTTCTTCTTGGATTAGCCATGTCTTATAATTTACAGTTGTGATGCACCTGGAAGGAAACAATTCTGGTAAATACTAGTTCACTGTACATATCAGACAGAACGACTATCTCATAAATGCTCACCATGTAATAAAGTAGACTTCCTAGAGTTGCATAAATCATCTAGTGTTTTGTAAATTGTAGGACTGGGCCTATTAGTGTGGATGACTTGCGTACTTACAACCAATTCTTTATCCATGCAGTAGTTCTTCACTCATGTAAAACTTGCTGAAAACAAAACACTGTTCACTCGACTTGATGACACACCTTTCTTAATACAATCCGTTATTTTGTTACTGCGCATAGCAGAACACTCGCAAACACTCGTAAACACTCCACTATGTGCTCTGCTGAACACGACATTCTTTTCTAGTGGAGCTGGTCATACCTGCGGTTACGCGCACATGTACAAAATCATATATCGCGAACTGGGGTAGCCGTGTTTTGATATACAGAATTATCCCATGATTTGGATAATTAACAGTAACTCGTTAACAACTGTTTAAAGGCCTTCAATCTCCTGTGAGCACCCTGCAAATAGTTAAGCTACAAACAGGTCACCCTGTAGAGAGATCAACTAGAAACAAGTCACCCTGTAGAGAGATCAGCTACAAAGAAACCATCTTGTAGAGAATTCAATTACAAACAAATAACCCTATAGAGAGTTCATATAGAAACAAGTCACCCTGTAGAGAGATCAGCTACAAAGAAACCATCCTGTAGAGAGTTCAGCCACAATCAAGTTACACTATAGAGAGATCAGCTAGAAACAAATCATCTTATAGAGAGTTCAGTTGCAAACAAATAACCCTGTAGAGAGTTCAGCCACCTTGTAGGGAGTTCAGCTAGAACACATCAATTTGTAGAGAGTTCAGCTACAAAGAAACCACCATGTAGAGAGTTCAGCTGCAAACAAATCACCCTGTACAGAGTTCAGCTAGAAACAAATCACCCTGAAAAGAGTTCAACTACAAACAATGAGAGTTTCAGTTACAGTTCAGTTATGTAAGAAATCACCTTAATAACTACAGTATGTGATAATCATCATTCAATGTTAAATATACAAATATTTCATCACACAAAAGCTATACACATAATTACTTCCTTTGTTCCACAATTTCTGCAGTAATGAAAAAAAAGTTAAAAGGAAGCGTCAAAACCACATGGCCAGCTTTATGGCTTGCAATACAAAAAGGAGTAATATCTAAACCAAAACAGCCAAGTTGTAAAAAAAGAGTGCGCCCCCCCAAAAAGGCCAAGGTGAAAAAAGATGTGAAATCCAAGGTGGCGGCCAAGAAATGGCTGTGATGGTAGGTTAATGGCAAAAATTTTAATTACGACATTTCAGGTAAATTTGGTGTCAAATCCTATCGTAGGAGGCAATGCAAATTCACCTGAATTGTCATAATTAAAAATTTTTGCCATTAACCTACCATCACAGCCATTTCTTGGCCACCACCTTGGATTTCACATCTTTTATCACCTTGGTCTTTTTGGGGGCTGCACTCTTTTTACAGCTTGGCTGTTTTGGTTTAGAGTATAATTACAGTATGTACCGCTCAGACGCAACGTTGTCTTGCAAGAGTGCAAGCAATTACAATACTTGCTAATTAAGGGATGTGGCACCCATTTCACCCATGAGTATTAGTCCCAAACAAAGTGGGAGGGATACTCACACGAAATGGGTGCCACACCCTTTAATTAGCACATTATTTAATTGTTCACACTCTCGTGAGATGATGTTGTATTTGAGTGGTACCATACATGTGTCCACTATAATTATGGTATATCTGCAAGTATAGACAACCTTTCTTGTTTCACTACTATATATATTCCCTTATTTCACTACCTTCTTTTTAGATCCTTTAAATTCCTTCTACTATAACTTGTTTGTTTACTTCATAATTATACATCCACACATCCACACATTAAAGAAAGGATGTTGCCAGTAAGAGTTCATTATGAACTCTTGGTCCCAGACATGCCATAAAATTAATTTTGTGTCTAAAGCATGCCCCAATAATCAAAATAAATATCGTTATGTGAAGTGGCTATTATGCTTCATATTCAGCTATTTTCCACCCATTAACATGTGTTACAAACAAAGAACAAGACAAGAAGTGTATCTGCAATTATCCAGTCACTACAGAAAGTATGAGCAATAAGTGTGCAGCACAACCACACGGAAGCCATATTGTACTGTTGTTTATTGACATGACGCTGGTTGTAAGGTGCTATTTTTGGCCAGAAAAGCCCAAAACTTCATGATCCCTAATGCTGTATGTGATATTATATGAGTTAGTTAAGAATTGACTTCAACAATGTTAAATCAATGTGTGCATATACAAATAAACTCATTATGGAAATGCAGATATTGCTGTGCAAAAAAATTGTGTTCATTTAAGTTATAATAACTACTGGTCTTTCCATCCTTCATTATAATAGCACTTAGTTTCAACATCACTTTTAAAAAAAAAATGGTTTTACAGCCTTACTAAGGATTTTTCAACTCGAGTAGTGACCATAGCACATCGATAAAAAGTACTGAAACAAGCTGGAGTAGTACATGATATTAAATCATAGTAAAACAATAAGAAGTGTTATATCCTTACTGTGCTCCAAGGTACCATAATGGAAATGCACAGTAGGGATATAACACTTTTTATTGTTTTACTATGATTTAATATCATGCACTACTTCGGCTTGTTTCAGTACTTTTTATCTATGTGCTATGGTCCCTACTCTAGTTGAAAATTCCAAATTTTTTGAAATACTTGTTTGTTAACCTTTTGTAAATAATATTATTATGCATGATTGGTGGCCCACGCATACCGCATTTGAAATGGTGCTGCATGCCCAGCTAAATGAAAACTTAAGTTTCCATATACTTCGTTGTCAGCTATGTTCAACCCAGCAAACAGCAGTACAAATCAAGAACTGTTCGAAAAGCACCTCTGCAACCCACGCATACCGAAAGAAAGGGTTGGTGTCACACGCTCCAGTTGTATAAATTATCATCTGAAAGTGAAATATCTATTACACTTCATTGTTGGCTATGTTCAACCTATTACACAGCAATATGGATCAAAAATTGTTTGAAAAGCACCTCTGCAATCAAAGTAGCCACTACGAAAAATACGGATGATTTCCATTATGAAGGGAAGCCATCACGTGCTTCCACCAAAATGAAACTTTTCACTGTCAGCAAAGATGAATGGGACACAAAGGAGGACACTGATAAGTCCATGAAGAATGCATTGTACGTACTGCAGTATGCCAAAAGGCACCATTCGGGCTGAAGTGATGTCGAACAGTGGAAAATCAAGCCCGTAGTCTGCCTTAGTCGTTATCGAGTTACACTTGTCTGGATGAATCAGTCAGGCAGTCAGTCAGTAGAAAATTCTGTTGAATAATTTTTTTTTAAATTCCGTAGCAACTTGTTAAAAGCATTTCAGGTCAATCTGATAACTTATTTGGACTTAGTTTTACCTAACCTCGTCGACCGGGAAAATTGAGGCTGTTTTTTGTGTGATGCTATTTTGTGGGTCACGCTTACTCCTTTGTGGTCCCTACTATACACTGCTATTGTAATGTATGATAAAGAGAATTTTCATAGAACTGTGTATAAACAACTCTACACCTTTTAACTATGCTCCCACATGTGTTTGTTATTGAGAGGTTCCAATGTATATATGTACAGTAGGCTGTTTATAGTGGTATTCTTAAAAGCATATTGTATTAATAAACCTTAATGGTAATTATCTTTTAGTCCATAACCCATGTACGGATAGTCCATGCGAACACAACTGTACAGTTACCAACAGCAGCTACTCCTGTCAATGTAAAGAAGGTTATTTTTTAGCTGCAAATAATTTTTCCTGCGTAAGATGTGCTGAATCCAACTTTGGAAGAATCTACTCTACGTGGCATGTAGCACTCTGCAATATTAAAACAGAAGAGCTGATATGTGCTGGAACTGCTATCAATGATCAGTGGGTGCTGACTTCTGCTGGTTGTGTTTGTAGTGGTGTCAGCAAAACAAGCTTTTCCATTAGGTATGGCAAACAGAAAACCTGTTATTATGATGAACATCAAGAAGTAAAACTCACTGCATCAAAAGTTTACTGCTATTCACGTTTTAAGCCTGATAGATTGAGCACAGACTTTGCTCTGGTAAAACTGCAGTCACCAATTCCACTAGGAACTGTTAAAAGATTACCTCCACTGTGCCTTCCAAGTTATAGAATTGATAAAAAAGATATTGTAGCTGGTAAACAAGTGATCATTTTTGGGTGGGGCAGAATTGGAGAAAAAGTTCCAAAGGATGCATTAATCCATTCAACAGGAAATATCACTATAGCAAATATAACTGAATGTGAACAAGCATTAGAGAAGTCTTCCACCAACCATAAAAGAATGATATGCACTACAGCTAATACATCTATTGCTTGTAATGGCAACTATGGATCAGGTGTGATTGTGATAAGTGATAGTAAGTTGGTGTTGGCTGCAGTTGTGAGTAAGAGAACCACATCTTGTGGTTCTGATCATTCATTCATTTATCACTCAAAAATACGTAATGCTCAATTCATTGAGTGGAGCAATAACATTTTAAACTTATAGTTTAAAGCTAGTGTTAACTTTGTTAGCAACTTTGACTGCAGACTCTTTTGTATACAGTAGGCTAAGTTTTGTTTGATTTAGTATTTAGAAGTTGTAGATTTTGCATTTTAAATAGTTTTCGCATTTTAAATAGTTTTCATTAACTGCTGCAGTTGTTTTCATTACATCTTTACCTCACTAGCTACACAATGACAAAGTACTTGTCATCATTTTGATAAATAAAGTAGCAGTACCCTAATAAGTTCACAGCAACAGCATAATAGGCAGTTACTATACTGCTTGTACATGTATACAGATATACAGTTACATACAGTAGATGATAGTATAGATAGATTTCTCTGTGCAAAATATGTATAATTATGTACATGCTTTAGCTAGTGCAGCACTTTTCAATAGCAAAACTTCCACAGATTTCTTTGTTTATTGACTAACCTTTCATTTCTAAAGTATTACACAACATTTACGTATTTCACATATTATTGTTTTTCTATTGCATTCATACATTTAGCTATTATCATGAAATTTTTTGCACTACTTCTCTACACCCCATGCAGTGATCAGTTGAGAGCATGGGTGTGATCATCAAATAATCTAGTTATGATTGTGGTGCATTCAAACATTAAATATTTTCAATAATTTTTACTACATACAATGACTGCTCTGTTAGGAATCTTTGGTATTTCAGTGGATAGCCACAACATTCAGCTACCTTTAGAAAATCAATTGGAATACAAAAGCATATTCTGTGAAATAAGGTTGTTTGCTACTGCATGAAAGAATAGGAATACGGATAGCCATTATATTGCCTGAAGGCATAAACAAGATCCTTTTAAGGAAATTTCTATTTCTAACCTGTGCTTAGTGGTTACTAACCAGGGGCGGATCCAGACTTTTAAAAGGGGAGGTTCCACTTTGGGATTGCAACTTCAACCTAGCTGTAAGTTGAAGACCAAAATAAAAGTCATCACCTGCTGACAATAGTTGCCCCTCACCACAGATTCCCTCACCAACTATATTTATAACTAGATAAATAGCTTGCAACACTGCTCCTTAAAGACTACTGTGACTGCTCTATTAGAGTATCTTGATTTGACTGCTCTATTAGAGTATCTCAAGTAAGAGAGGCTCTTTCAAAAGGGGAGTTCTATAGAACCCTTTGAACCCCCCCCCGAATCCCCCCTTGCTAACCAAATAAAAATCAGTAGTTTAAAGAAAGAACTTTCCATCTACTCAGAAAAAGATTACCAGGAAGTCCAAAAATGTTTGGAAAAAAGGTGCTGAGAAACCAAGGGCTAATCCTCAATTCCTCATTCACATCATCATGCATACATAAACAAACCTACAGTGTGTGATGTATTATGGATATCACGTGTGTTGTGATGTTTGGCAATCTTTACAGTCTGTATACAAATATTTCTATTGAAAAGATGTAAACAGAATATTAAATAACTTGTACAGTAAGCTATTCTAGTACAAATCAGTCAGTCACAGGCTCACAGCATTAACTGGGCTAGTATCGGTTTGGATAGTGTCCCTGTCAAAGTGAGTGGTAGTATGAAATGGATCATCTATTTTGATAGGGACATTGGAAACAGTGGAAATTGAAAACTGAAAAACTGAAACTGAAAAACTAAAATTGTTCAAAACTTCATATTAACAGGTACTTCTTAACAAAGACCACCTCTGTATTAAGACCACCCGTATAATAAGACCGCCTCTAATAAGACCACCTCATTATAGTAGTTATGTCAAGTAGGACCAACAAAAAGGCTATAAGGTGTACTCATAATGTAATAAACAATCAGATAGTACTTTAAAGTTAAAATGACAGCTGCAGGGTTGTACATATAGATACACTATCTTACCATGCCAAGACCTATATAAAGCCCTGGTCATGTCACAATGAAAATGGAGCAATTGCATGCATAATTTACTCTGCTGATACTGGATTTGATAATGGATTTCTCATGAAATGTGCATGATTTAAGAGTTGCATAGTTAAATTAATGATCTTGGACTTTGTGTCTTGGTAATGGTTAGACACTCGTGATAGGCGTCTTCAAAGATTTAAAAACCTGAGGTGATGTCAATAATTACCTGCGCCTCAGTAATTACTGATCCTGTGCCAAAAACAGCCCAGCTGTAAAAAAAGGCGAGGCCAAGAATGCACAAGTACATGTTCATGGAGTAACTACAACCAAAAGTCATGATATCAAAATCTGGCCAAGAAAGCATTTACAGTATGGGAACTTTTATGCATTTGTTTTCTAAATGCTTCACATTATCACATCCAGCTATAGTTGTACATGTGTGCTTGCAATATAAACAATACTACTGAGATGATAAAAGATGGTTACACTGCATTGTTACCAAAATTAATTTAACTAAAAATTTACAATTGGTTTCTACTTGGCCATATTTTTTTTTTAATATACAGTGCAAAAAGATGGCCAAGTAGAAACCAATTGTAAATTTTTAGTTAAATTAATTTTGGTAACAATGCAGTGTAATCATACTCAGTAGTATTGTTTATATTGCAAGCACACATGTACAACTATAGCTGGATCTGATAATGTGAAGCATTTAGAAAACAAATGCATAAAAGTGCCCATACTGTAAATGCTTTCTTGGCCAGATTTTGATATCATGTCTTTTGGTTGTAGTTACTCCATGAACATGTACTTGTGCATTCTTTTTTTTACAGCTGGGCTGTTTTTGGCACAGGATATCACTACTTTTTGTTGAATGGAGAACATACAGTTACTGAAGATTGGCTATTATGCATGCATGCATGCATGCATAATAACAGCTTCTGATCAGTATCAGATTAACTAGCTAAATCAGTAGCAAAAGCTTCAAGTTTAGTGTTTAGAAGCACTACTGAAAGTGACTTGCTAAGAGAAAACTCGTTCAAACCGTTCAAATTTCCCTCAAGGACTCACGTGATATTTTGCGTGATGTTTCACGTAAAAAATAAGAACCGGGGATAGTGACAAAGTTGAGGCTACCATCTTAATGGTTCTTCCTGAAGCGGTGGGTTGGTGATATAACTACTGTAGTCTCTGCATAACAAGTGGAGGCGAATCAGCTGCGAGTTGTTGCTGAATGTATGCCTCGGAATGGACATGACTCAAGGTGCTGAATACACAGGCCACACTATTCTCGAGTCCCAGCGAATTGCCGACTCCAGAGTAAATTTGTGTATAAGTCATTGTAAACGGATATAAAACTACCGTCGTCATTTTAGACAGGAATCCCCCATGCTATAGTAGCTTCCTGGGATTATATATCTATGCTTTTGTAGGCCAGATCCTTGCAGTTGGCTTGTTCTAGCAGCTGTGTGGGTCAGACCGCGAACAAGTTGAGCTGAACCCTAGTGAGAAAAACAGCATAAAATGTCAGAAGATTTTTTCTCAAAATTTCAACCAATCAGATGGTTGGTGATGACAACAAAGTTGTCAAGAGCAGACAGATGCTTCCATCTAAGGCTATAAGGCTATATGCTTTTATGGCTTCCTCTAGTGTATGGTGAAATCTTTGGCTATAAATAATGTGTCAGGCATTTGAATGATTAGCAAGTAAGTCAATACTACAAAACTAATAAGTTAATATTTTTGAGGGCTCAGCTCAATGCATACATACAGTATACTATAATTACTATGCATCAATCGATTGATGTAATGATAATATGTGCAGATCTGAGACAACCATGGACCCTACTATATAGTAACTGGGCAGATAGAGTTATGTATACTCTGATATAATTGTTGAGTGTTGTAGTTTGCCAATGGGTGAAGCTAAATTAACCATTTTAGATAGCTTTTTGTGTTGTTGAAGGTGTCAGGCAAACTCCAGTTAGGGCCAGGCAATAAAAGATTATTTTTCAAAACAGGAGAGGAACATGCTTAGGCCTGCAAGGTACAGGCTTAATCTATTTACCCCTGTAATGCATCTATCAATGTATTACCCCACTACCCCTCCATTCAGGAATATATGGGGCTATAGTGGGCACAACTGAATGTTAAATGCCCCATGGTAGGGCAAACCTATTGTGTCAAATCCCCACCCATTGGCTCCAGTTGCAACGTGGAGATTTACTCGGGATTTGACATTGCGTAGAAAAAATACTTGGGTGCTTAATAATGAATGATTGTCCCCCATAGTGGGGCAGCAGTTTCATGTCAATTCCCCTTGTAAAGCCCCACTTACATCAAAGGGGGGTGGTGGGGCAACACATTGGTAGGTGCATAATGAATTTGCATCATAAACCTTGTGTTAAAAGTTAGGCTGTCTTGCTTTTGTTGTGCTTATAGCAGCTAATGTGCTTATTCTCAAACAAGGACTGGAGAAGCTACAAATTGTCTTCTACCTTTATCTATCAACTAGATCACTGCTGGTTATAAAATTTCCTTTGCTGTTGTAACTTGTTTACCATTATGCTATAACCATTAGTCCCTCCTAGTTTATATGACTCCTAGCAACGAAAATTGTTATGTCAAAAATGTAGCATAGGTAAGAACCACAAAACAAGTCAAGTAATATATTACAAAATTGGTCATAAACTGCTACCAGTTTCAGTATGCTGAATAATATATCTTGGGAATGGCTATGTGCGATGCCCACTTTAACGTATATAAAATGATGTGATACTCATGTTGTATAGGTGTTAGTCACACTGTTTTATCTGCTGTCTCCTCCCATACAAGACCTGCCTCAATCTGATCAACCCAAGGAACCTACATCCTGACAGGTAGGTAAAAACAGTGGATCCGGGGACCAAGGACCCGGGACTAGGGGACCCACGGAAATCCAATTCTTTTTGGAACTTTTTACACTTTACAGTATTCTATACTTGTACTAGGTACCTCTGCAAGTAGTCTTGCATGGGCCAATCCACTTTTTTTCCCCTTGCAGCGTCTCGCACGATGTTTACACCAATTAGAAATTATAAGCGCCTCTGAAAAGTGTATGAAGCTGACTGCATTAATTACAGGTCACTTGCTATTTCCCAGAATATTTGTTTGCACAATGTTTCTAAACTTTAGTAGCTAGGTGACGTAATAGAATAGCATGCTCATTGTGCAGCAGGCGAACAATTACCAGCTAAGCCAAGCTAAGCAAGTTCCAGCAGTTCTTCATACGTCATGATGCATTTGTACAATGTTCCTAAACTACTCTGGTAGCTAAGCGGCATAATAGACTAGTATGCTTACTGTGCAGCAGGCAGTGGCCTATAAATGCAGTCAGCTTCAGACACTTTTAGAGGCGCTTATAATTTCTAATTGGTGTAAACATCGTGCGAGATGCCGAGAGGGGAAAAAAAGTGGATTGGCTATGCAAGACTACTTGCAGAGGTACCTGGTACAAGTATAGAATACTGTGAAGTGTATAAAATTCCAAGCAGAGTTGGATTTCTGTGGGTCCCTGGTCCTTGGTCCCCGGGTCCACTGTTTTTACCTACCCCCTCCTGACCATAAAGACTTTTGTAAAGTACACTTGTTGAAGTCCAATTACAACGTGTGGTGAGTATAATTGGAATGTTGGTGTATGTGTGTAGTGCATATTAGTTGTGGGACAATGGCAGGGTCCTGGATTTGAAGAACTGGCCCAGACACATACTCAGCTTGAATAATAGTATGTACACACATATGCTACACACATACTATACATATTTGACATGTTAGTTTGACTATTTATTTATTTATTTATTTATTATTACTGAGCAGGCAGCACTCAATGCTGATTAGCTCAGGAAAAATTTAGCAATTACAAACATAATTACAATGATTACATGCGTACAGAAGTTAGGACTTATAAATTTGCTGGATTTCATTAGTAAATTGGTCAATGTTATCATGATCAATTAATCTGGGTGGTAAAGCGTTCTAATCACGAATTGATCTGAAATTATTATTATTATTATTATTAGTACTTTACAGTGACCAGCACTGAAGGTCTGACAGCAACATGTGCTGCAGCCTTTGGATTACCTAACCTAACAAGAACTGGAGACTTTAAATGATTACTTAACCTAGCTAACAATAAGGTGAAACAGAAAAGGGCCAAAGAAAGGAAAAAAATCCCTCCTACCCCAGGATTCGAACTGCAGGCCACCCAATGTCTAGTCGAGCGCCACGCTCAGTCTCCTCCAGGAGGGATGGATTTTCTTCCTTTAAACCCAAGTATTTATTATTATTAGTACTTTACAGTGACCAGCACTGAAGGTCTGACAGCAACATGTGCTGCAGCCTTTGGATTACCTAACCTAACAAGAACTGGAGACTTTAAATGATAACTTAACCTAGCTAACAATAAGGTGAAACAGAAAAGGGCCAAAGAAAGGAAAAAAAATCCCTCCTACCCCAGGATTCGAAAAAAATCCCTCCTACCCAATAAAAACTATGCTGGAATATGTTGGTGGATGAAGTAGGAAGAACGTAACGTCTAGGATGATATTGTCTAGTAGCTCTTTCCATTTCTAAATAGTAGGATGGGATAGATAAAGGGTACCCATTGTGGATGATTTTAAAATAGTGTTTGTAACCTACATATCTTACGACGTACTTGGAGACTTGGCCAAGAAAGCTGTTGTAACATATTTGTGATTGAACTGTGTCTACTAAAGTCATTTAAAACCCATCTTGCAGCTCTACGCTGCACTTTCTCTAACTGTTGGATATCAGTTTGATAGTATGGGTCCCATACAACCGCGGCATATTCCATTGCAGGATGAATCATGGTGAGGTAAGCTGGTGCTTTTACTTCTGGCAAGCAACTACTAAGGTTTCTTTTGAGAAAGTTTAAAGTTTTGGTGGCTTTAGCAGCTGTGTTTTTATGTGAGATGACCAAGATAGTTTATTATCTAATAAAATTCCAAGGTAGGAGTATTCACTAGATGTTGTTAAATTGTAATGATTCAGTTTATAATTGAATAGAATAGGTGATGAAGATCTGGTGAAGCACATAATAGTACATTTTGTTACATTAAAACGTAGTTGCCACTTTATTGCCCATGCAGATAGTTGGTCGAGATCATTTTGTAGTTGGATAGCATCTTCTTCAGTAGTAATAGTTCTGTAAAGTATGCAATCATCAGCGAATAGTCGTAATGGTGAACTTATGCTCTCTGTGATGTCATTAATATATATGAGAAACATCAAGGGATCAAGGACAGTTCCTTGAGGTACTCCAGACTGAACGGACACCAATTCAGATGAGGCACCATCTAATACTACTTGTTGAGATCTTTGGGTAAGCCAGGTACTGATCCAGTGACAGATGTTATTAGTAATGTCATAATGTCTGAGTTTTAAGATATTAAGGATATTGGACGATAGTTGGAAGCATGAGTTCGGCTTCCTTTATTGAAAACAGGGCATACATTAGCCTATAACCAGTCAGATGGCACACCTGTATCCAGGGATTGCATAAAAATGACTTGTAATATAGGTGATATTTCATTTGAATAGTGCTTTAATATAAATGGAGAGATATTGTCTGGGCCACTAGCCTTGTTGGTATCTAGTATAGATAGTTGATGTTGTATTCCAGTAACCGAAAAAGTTATGTCAGGCATTCCAGGTAGTATGTTATTACTTTCGTTCATAACGGGAACATTAGACAGATTTTCCTTGGTGAAGACTTACTCAAAGTGCTTGTTTAATACATTGGCCTTTTCTTTTGAATCAGAGATAGGTAGTCCATTTGTAACCAATGTGGAAATGTTATGATTATCTTTTCGTTTGGCTCTAATATATTTCCAAAATTGTCTGCAGTTTCCACTAAATGAGCAGTAAAAAAATTAGCTAAAATAATTATTATGTGCTGTTCTCAACATACGATAAGCATTCCAGTCTTCACTAGAATTTCTCTTTCTCGCTCTGTTATATAATCTTTTATGCTTTCTCAGGTTCCTCTTAATTTCTTTATTTATCCAAGGCAAGCTGGTACGGGAACATATAGTTTTGTGTGGGACTATATGATTACATGTTTTTAGTTAACTGTGCCTTACCATATACCATATCCCTTTCTGTATGTGCAGGGTGGATACTGATGTGACTGTAGGCGGGTGAATTTATGGTCAATGGACAAATCATTAATTTGTGGTACCAAGACCCCACTACTATATTATGAACTCTTGGTGGACTTCATAGCCAAACACTAGTGTATCTGGCTTCTTGTGCTGTTGTAGTCATTGTTTTTTTTTATTTTATGGGATCATCATAATGTAAACGTTTACTATTACAGTATATTCATGCTATCATTAAAGAGTTTTTATAATTGTGGGTGGTTGCATGAGGGTCTAACAAGGGCTGTGACCAGCGGCGGAGGAAGTAGTTGATATGAGGGGGGCTGGGCTGACCCAGACTTATTTCTATAGTTTGGTAAGGTGAGACCAAAAAAAAAAAAAAAAAAAGGTCACAACCAACTAACAAAAGCTTTCCACCTCACCAGCTACCATTTCTAGCTGATAAACTACATAAAAATCCTTACATAGCTCGCTACACACTGACTACTTTATTAAAGTGACTGCTCTATTAGAGTATCTCGATCTTTATCACGGTTTTCAGCCCCACTCCAAGAAAGATAATTTCGGTGTGATATCATTCTGAGGGGGGGCTTCAGCCCCCTACCCCCCCTTTCCACCGCCTATGGCTGTGACTGAAAGGTGATGTGCTGATGCTGGCTTTTAGTGAACACTCAAGTTTCACCGGCACTGAATGGCTGGGGCAAGATTAGAGACGTGCACGGGTAATGTAGCAGTAAGTTACTTCAACTGTATCCCAACACTACAGCGGGTATGAAACAGCTATATGTTGGTGCGGCCCTGCATGGGGGAATAACGCTATAACGAGTCAGTGGAGCTAGGCATAACGTGGCGAATTTAAAAAAAACAGTGACTGGACTCACAATTAAACACGGAGTTGACAGCACAGTGTCCATCAAATCAGCCAGCTCGCTATGGCTAATGTAATGACCTTGCCCACTTCCACGCTGTTTGGGAATTAAGGCGGGCGCCTCACACCTCGACGTAATGGCGGCAAGTTTGAATCTTCTAAGAGCACAAAAGCGATCTCATAGACTAACAAACAACTTTTAGCGAAATTAAATTTACAGATACATTGTGTAAATAGCCCCTAATAGCCGCAGCCTTTTTACAATTCGACTTCATGGTTGAAAGAAAATCGCCCCAATGGGATGCGATGACGAAGAAAATGAAAAAAAGAACGATGCACATTTGAATAAATAATTAAATTAATGTATTGTAAATGGGTGGGCGATGGAACAGACTACTGCAACAATTCGCCTGACTTTTCGTGTGGTAGTTACTCATTATACAAAGGTTACATTCCCACTGGTAGGGTCCGCAACGCAAAAAATCGATATCCTCCAATCAACTACCTAACTCTTGTCATGTGTTAGGCTAAGTGTAATTTACATAACACCAGCGTGGCAGCCAAGTTTGTCACTTTTTTCTGGTAGAAAACGGTACAAATGTCTTAAAATCACGTGATTTTTCGTTGCAGCGGTTCGTAGGGTTCTTCATATGCCACGATATTCAGTCTCAACATTGTTCAAGTAGTCTATCATCAACTCAAAGTATTGGTGGTTTGATTTTATTGGTCAGTTTCTGGTGGCAGCACGATTTGTGCAGCTTTTTGGCGACAGACAAAATGTTTCTTCCTCTGGAGCACAGGACAAGCAGAGCAGCAACTGCGCCGTGGGTCGGCAATGACCAGTACTAGATAAAGTACCTGCATGCGGAGTATGGTTATAATTGAAGCTTGTTGGCCATCTGGCTGAGCCATCTATATGCTGAAATTCGGCCAAAACGACGCAATTTTTGCAAACAAATATCAGAATGGTTGATACATCAGTGAGACAGTCTCCAACAGGAAGGATACGAAGCTTATAAACACCTAACAATACGGCTATCTCGCCCAGTAAACGCATAGAGCAATCCAATGCATGAAATAGGCACTCACATGATCGAAATTCAAATCGCGGAGATGCCCATAAAATCGCTTTCATTTCTGAATAGGAACCATGCAGTGTGCTCCTTTTGTAAATATTTCTATTAATTGTTCGCTCAGGCGTGGTCTGGGCCAGTACAGGTGTGTGTTATGCTGTGATGGCATAGGGAGAGCCTTGGACTGGTGGGCTAATCGAGATGCTGAACGTAATGCACACAAACTGATTGTCACTTGATTCCAAGTGATTTTAAGGTCATTGGAATAGATTATGGTGGTATTTTTCGAGATTTGAATATCGATCACGTGATTGCCTATTTCATGCATTGGATTGCTCATGGATTGCTCTATGCGTTTATTGGGCGAGATAGCCGTATTGTTAGGTGTTTACAAGCTTTGTATCCTTGTTGTTGGAGACTATCTCACTGGTGTATCAACCATTCTGGTATTTGTTTGCAAAAATCACGTCGTTTAGGCCGAATTTCAGCATATAGATGGCTCAGCCAGATGGCTAACAAGCTTCAATTATAACCATACTCCGCATGCAGGTGCTTTACCTAGTACTGGTCATTGCTGACCCACGGTGCAGTTGCTGCTCTGCTTGTCCTATGCTCCAGAGGAAGAAACATTTTGTCTGTCGCCAAAAAGCTGCACAGATCGTGCTGCCACCAGAAACTGACCAATACAATTAAACCACCAATACTTTGAGTTGATGATAGACTACTTGAACAATGTTGAGAGTGAATATCGTGGCATACGAAGAACCCTACGAACCGCTGCAACGAAATATCACGTGATTTTAAGACATTTGTACCGTTTTTTACCAGAAGAAAGTGACAAACTTGGCTGCCACGCTGGTGTTATTTTAAGTTACACTTAGCGTAACACATGACAATAGTTAGGTAGTTGATTGAAGGATATCGATTTTTCGCGTTGCGGACCCTACCACTGGTTTCGAGGTGGAACCTTTTAATAAGGCTGAGAATTCGCCATGCAGATTTAAAAATATTGTGTAATCGATCTCTCATGTAAATGACTCACAGTAGTGGTCGCATGTTTATTATTGTGGGCACGCGCTTTGTTGTGCTTCTTGGCCTCGCGACTCACTACCTTGAGTCTTGATGAGTCTTGATGTCACCTCAGGTTTTTAAATTTTCGAAGATGCTATTACGAGTGCCTAACAATTATCAAGACACAAAGTCCAAGATCATTAATGTTGATTTTGTAACTATGCAACTCCTAAATCATACACAATTCATGAGAAATCCAATATCAAATCCAGCATCAGCGGAGTAAATTATGCATGTAATTGGTCCATTTTCATTTGTGACATGACCATGGACTTTAGGTCTTGGCATGGTAAGGTAGTATATCTTTTTGTACAACCCTGCAGCTGTCATTTTAACTTTTAAGTACCATCTGATTGATTGATACTTTATAACATTATGAGTACACCTTAGCCAGACCTACTTGACATAACTACTATAATGAGGTGGTAGATGTAGGATTTCCCGAGGGAGTGGTGCTAAGCTAAGTGGCCATGGGGACTAAAAACATGGCAACTGGTTGATACAACTAGTAGTGCTGTAAGCACATTCAGCATGAGGAGCATGGTTTATCTAGGGAATCTGGGGGCATGTCCTCACAGGAAAATAATTATTTTGCAAATTTATATTAGCTTTCTGAGATCAAATCTGGCAATAATTTACTTAATAAGCATTGTGAGCTATGTAGGTGAAATTTATAGCAGTAGTAACTACTGTAGCTTTCATATAAAGGGAACAACATTTGGCCTGACTTGAGTTCAAAGCTGAAGTTCAAGGGATCTAGAAGTTGATGTTTGTCCTGTATAGTTAAAGAATTTTAATGATGAATGTTCTATCAGAGTAGTTGACTGTTCTATTAGAGTACTCCGATGTTAGCAACAGTTTTACCCCTTTGATCATCTCGTGTCGATTCCTAGAAGAGATTGGCTCTTCTCTTATCACTCTTTCCATGTTTTCATTCCCCATGTGTGGTTTAGATGCAACTGCACCTGCACTCTTGGTACTCTAGCTTCTATCTTTCTAGCTAGCACATAGTAAAATTTGGACCCCTCCCCCAAATCCACCCTTGGCCCTTAACACACAGTATATCAATATCATGGAACCTTGCTGCCTGGGCCAATCGTATGCAGATAATAACAGCTACTATTACATTAATTTATTTATTGGTTCTAAAGCTTTATAAAGTAAACTGTAAAGGTAGTAGGTAGGCATATACCTAAAAATTAAAATCAAAAGCCTAACTTTACAATTAGCCAACTTTCACTGGTGATCCATAGAGAACAAAAATATCTATAAAATTTAAATAACATGCATACAACAGGATGTAGATAGTATACTGGTTTAAATGCTACAGTTTATAATGAATGGTGGTAGATAGACTATGGTTACCAATCATGTAAAAGTATAGAACACACTTGTGCTGTGTCACAATATTCGCCATTAGGGTAGTTGTTTTATTATAAAATCAATTACAAGTACCAAATAATACTTTGCTATAATCTATCTGATCAGAAGTAGAAACAACCTATACCATACCAAAGAATTCAAATATGTAGCTATAATATTATTTATGTGTATATCTGCAAAATACATGTACAGTCGTACACATGTGAAAGCTCTATAAGTACACTTATGTACTTTACAAATCTAAGAAAGACGCACACAAAAGTATAAACTAAAAAATTAATGAGTTATGTTTTATTGCATCAGCAGAATTACAAACATGTACTAATACAGTCACTTAGTAACAGCATAAGCTGGGTTAGTATCCATTTTGATAGTGTCTTTGTCCATAATAGCATAAGATGGATTAGTATCCATTTTGATAGTGTCCTTGTCCATAATAGCATAAGATGGATTAGTATCCATTTTGACATCTCGACCCATTAGAACAAATTGACTGTTATCTTGAGTATCATTATTCTTGTTATTATTTCTTCTACCAATTTTCTCACGTTGATGCTTGTAATACTTTCTGGTGATGACGTATGTCATTACAGCAATAACAAAAAGTGTGATAATAAATGTGACTACTAAAGTGATAGCAACTACTGCTCCTGTTGAGAGGTCATTGTCATCTGATGATCCACAGTCACCTGTATAGTACATGTGTGTACTATGTAACCACATACTGTATATTCATGCATACAGATACAGTAAAGTACACATAGCAGTTGTAAATCCCATTAAACTGTTCCTTTGTGTAACTGTGGCTGTAGTCATCCGCAGCACCATACAGTTCTTACTGATAAACCTCTACAAATATGTAATATTTAACATTGTACAAACCTAAAGCTTAAAAAGTATATGTACAAGATTTGCATGTATGCACAGTAAACTGAGTGTATAATACCACTTTTACAAATACATAACTAGTAGTCTACACGTACATGTTGGAGTATTAGCAATGCCACGACCACCTTCATTAACTGCAATAACAGAAATATTGTAAGTGGTGTTGGATAATGGATGTCCAGGAAAATAATCTGACATTAGTATTGAAGAAATATTACCAGGAACACTACTACTGTCAGTAGAGTGGCCATCATTGTTAGTGTAGTCAATCTGCACTTCATAATTACTGATCAAGGATGTGGTACATGGATTCAGTATCAATGGTGCCTGTATAAAATATAGGATAATATACTTATGTATACTATATGTTGATACATTAAGACACACAGTAGTGTTGTACAGCCAACAAAAACTTTGTAGTGCAGACACACAGCACACAAGTGTGCATTACACAAGGGTTGATATTTCATGCATCTGTAACTTATATGGTAAGAAACCATTTTCTCTGTGAAAATTTCTTCAAGGTGAGGCTGTTGCAAATTGTGTCATATCCACCAAGATATAATTATCAAGTTCCCCTTTTTTCTTTATGCTGTTTAAGAAAATCTCTTCTATTCTCATGCTTTGAAAATTTATACATGCTTTATTCAAATTACTTCAAATTCAGTAGATAACATACAAGAGATTGCTACAATGTATGAACCACTCAAGATCAAAATCAAGTTTTGCAAATCCGTCAATGTTCATGCATGAACAGAATTGGAGATAAATGATATTAAAAATTAGATATAGTATTATAGCTAGGGACAGGGGCGGCTCCAGAGGGTTTCTGAGGTTTCTGGAAACTGGTCACGTTCAGATCAAGATACTCTAATAGAGCAGTCAATCACTCTAATAAAGCAGTCACAGTATTCAGAGCAAAAGTGTAGCAAGCTATGTAGCTATAAACAAGGATTTTTATATATGTGTATATAGCTGGATTAATATATAGCTAGTAGAGGGCAGTTATTCTCAGCAGGCACTTATCGCTTTTGTTTTTGTTTTTTTTGGTCTTTACCAAAAATTTAGCTATGCTCTTGATGAAACCAGTCACCACAAATCCTGGAGCTGCCTATGAGGGAAGGCTTAAGCTACAAATTTGAAAACTTCACCATAAATGTAGCCAACCTAGGGTGTTTAATAAGTTCATAGTAAGCTGGTAATTGGTATAGACGTACTAATATTAAGAAGAACTGTATCTGTAATACAAGCATATGAGCAGTGGTGGTGTAAGAGGGAGAGCAAAGGGTATATCAAGAAATGGTTGGGAAGATTGAATGAAGCTTCCTCATACTGCAGCTGGCCATAGTCACAGGAAAAACACAATATATAAATACTAGATTGATCTCCCCATTTGAAGTCTGTATCTTTGGCGAAATAGGGACACTAGTTGTTGAGAACACATACATAACGCACAAGTTATCACACACATACCATCCAGCTGATTGTGATGTCTTCCACTTGCTGTATTGTGGTGGTAATTGAAGATGGAGTTACTCCAATAACCATTGGTGGAACTAATACATAAAATTCAAGTAAGGGTCACAGATACAAAATGAAACAAGGGAAGTCACCTACACCCACAGCTACAGTATGATTGTACTGTGTATACATGGGTGGACATTTAACTACTACTTCAGTTTTTATAGCTAGTAAATTGTATAGCCATGAACGAAGTAGGGGCTGTATACATAGCTGCAAGTATAGGTGACTTCCCTTGTTTCAATACTTCTTACAGTATTTCTATGACCTCTATTTGAACATAAAATTCCTAATTTTCCTTACATTTGTTTGTTTACTTTTTTTGTAACATATTGTCATTGGTTAACACTGCATGAAAGGAAAGAATGATTATCATAAACAAACTTCACATCTGAATGTGTGCCCTGACTATTAAATACCGAAAGCAAACTGAAAAGCAATTCTACTTCATTTTCAGCTACAGTATGTTTACCCATTTCATAGCTCAACAAATGAAGGACAACACAAGAAATATCTTTACAATACATCTAGTCACAATGGAAATTATAAACAATTTCTGTCATAAACTTGATAATCAGCAGAAGAAAGGCATTATATATACTATGCACAAGAACAAAGGAGAACAAAGGTACTTCCATGATGCATTCATTGTAGCTGCTGTGGTAGGAAAAAAGGTACATCTTGGGCCTAAGTGATAGCGACCAGTGAAGAAATCAAGTCCATGACAATATTTGTAGTCTAGTAAGGCATCGGCTATTCAGTCAAGCAGTCAATCAGCTAGTCTTGAGCACTCAGTCAGTTAGTAAAACAATTCAGTTATATACGTAAATTGAAAATATTTTAAATTCCATTAAGATTTGTTGAAAGCATTACCTTTTTTTGGTTTGATTATACCTAACCAATACTGCACATGCTAGCATGAAATGAAAACATTAAACTGGTTTAATTTTTGGGCGATATTTATGGGCAGCAAAATCCAAACTTTTATGACCTTTACTACAGGGTTACAGTGTACTACCGTAGTAATACCCTAGAGCATATACGGAGACTAGACTGCCAAACGAATGAGACTGTATGAATATCTTGTACATAGGAATAACCTGTAGCACCTTGTGTTTCATACTAAATACTCCGGCTTAATCCCTTCAGTGATTATCAAAAATCAAAACCAAATAAAACAGCTGAGTCTGTTGCATGAATAATATAGAAAGTGGCTGCATTATTGAGTGGATCTCATTCACAACCACATGGTGTAATTTTTGTAAGCAGAAACTGTGTAGGTAGAGAGAGCTGTGGAGTTTATTTTGCAAAATTCAAAAAGTTTGCTCAAGTGAACACTTTCAGATTTATGATACAGCATATGTACAATGAAAAGATGAGGCCAACTCGAATCACTTCTAATTGAATACGTTTTAACTGCATAACTGCTACATGGTCTGTGTGGCATTATTCTTCTTGCTTTACAGAAATTACTCTACTATCTAATCAGCAGATAACTTTTACTGAGTGTTTTTAAGCACATGGTTGATTTGAGTAATACTGTATAGTACAGGTTATGAACATACCACAACTGCTTGACAGAATTGGTTAGGTATAACATGTCTCCAGAGGGATCCCGAATGCTTCCAACAAGTTTCTATGGAATTATAGAGTTTTTGGTTTAACAAATTTTTTTTCACTAACTGACACCAGTAATAACTGCTCACTGAGTGGTCGACGCCTTCAGCCAAGCATAACCATTAACTCAACCATGGTTAATGCTACAGGCTTGATTTCTTCACTGTTCCCTTTCACTTACTAAAGCCTGAAACATGCCTTTTCATCTACCGTAGTAGCTACATTGGATGCATCATGGACTTCCTTTGTGTTTATTTCTTTCTCCACCACTGTGTAGGTGTTGATTTGTATGTACGTAGCACATACTGTAATTGCTTCCTAGTGCTGACTAACACATTTATAATAGAAACTTACATATTTTCTGTAGTGACTGGATCAATTGCAGAGGAATTCCTCATACTGCTCTTTGTTTGTATCGCTACGTACAGATGAAAATAAAGTAAAATGGCCACACTTTGCAGTTGCGGCATGCTTTCAGATTTGTTTTGATACAGTATGTCTGATGCCATTTCATCCATTGATGCAATGTGCAAAGGTTTACCAGTCATATTTATGTTAACAAAAAGGTAAAGTAGAGGTCATAGAAAAACTAGTTGACCTATGTACATACAAATGCAACTGTACTAGTGCACATTCACATAAATTCTTCAGTCGTGACTATATATAAGAGACTAAAGCAGGGATTAAAATAATGTCCACTGCTGCAGGTATATGTACATGTTTCACTTGTATTATTATTACTTTTTAATTTCTATGACCCCAACTCCAATGTAAAATTTCTAATTTTCACTTACACTTGTGCAAAATATGCTTTCCTAAACAAATAATGAAGCCAGGTGACATACATACACAATTACGTACATGCCTGGTAACACAAAAAAAGCTATGATAATTCACTTACCCTCTGATTTCAAAGATGAAGTGTGATTCATCACAACATCCTGACCAACTCTGTTCCTACCAGTAATAGTTATTGAGTACAATGTGTCACTAGTTAGTCCAGTATAGTTGTGAAAGTTGTTACTAGTAGTATCACTGTGTAGTAGTTCACTAGATGATGTATTACTCAACATCACTGTATAATTCACTGGTACACACTGAGTCGTATCATTCCAAGTTATGTACAAGTAGGATACACATCTCTCTACCACAATAGGTGTGGTGATTTGTGGTCTATCTACAGTAAAATTACAGCAATTCTTAAAATTCCTTCATGTTAGTATTGCACACTTTATGACACTACATGTACTGTTGGTATTTACAAATCATTGGTTTTAAAATGAAGTATGGATCCAAGCAATAACAATAGTGAAATAAATAATAGTATTACAAAATATGTAGCCAAATTGCAAAAATGGGTCTTCCACAGTCATTCAATTCTATGCATTTAAAAAAATAAATTGGCTCTCAAGACACACACGAACCTGAAAATTTCTCCATACATTGTTAAACTATGGTAGTACTCTCTACCGACCAATTTTCAAGGCAATAGCTTGTTTCAATCAGAAGTTATAGTTTGTAAATTGAATGTGTGTGGAAGACCCTTTTTCGCAAATGTGGTCACATATTTAATTAATTCCACGTAACCAGTGTTGTCTAGGTCAGCCAATAACCAGTGAAGAAACCTTAAACCAGTTACTTCCCACCCACTTGGTAAACCATAAATTACCCCTGCTGACAAGTGTTAACATCATAACATAACCTCAAAGAATGTGTAAATGTGTGATTGTAAAAACTGTTATTGCAAGACAGGATGTTGATGGTTACTTTGATACCACCCTAAACCTTCCAGCAGACTTGTTGAGTTGTATTATGTCTGCCAATATACAAACAAACCAATTAACCAGTTATTGTCAATCATTGGTAGGCAATTAACTGGTGACAAAAATTTTGTAGGTGTACAGCACTAGTTGGAACACCATCATCCATTCACTACTTTTATTAATCAGATCAATTCATTTTTAAATACACTAGTATGCTTTCTTTTTGTTATAGCATAGCAGTGATTACGCAAGTGTAATTACTGTATTATTGTACGTAGCTGATGTATTAGGGTGACTGCTGTATTGGAGTATCTTGATCTCACTGATGATCTTGTAGGGGTATCCTATGTGATAGATCAATAAGAAGCATGGTTGCTTTGTCTTGTCTTTTTGCAATTAGAAGTTATTATCAAGAGTAAATTTTATTATTTACTATTATTACAAGCGCAGCTTGATCATTAAGGGACATGATCACCATGGTCTGTTTTCTGTAGCGAACTGATTATTGTGTACTATCCTATTCCCTCCCACCAGCTTACATACAAATAATTTTATTTTGTGACATCTAGCTAGGTGTGTGTGTGTTTGTGTGCATGTATGTGGTGTGTATGTGAGGGGGAGGGTGTGGGTGCGTGCATGTGTCTGTCTGTAAGAAAAGTATCAGTACAACAAACTGTGCTTTGAGGTAGTTTCCTTGCAAGAAGATGATGACTAGTAAGATTGGAGAGGAAAGATAAAGGCAGATCACATGCCACATGTGAGAATGCTATTGTGGCACAAAATGGTGGTTGCATAATGTGTCATTTAACCTCTAGCATTGTTGGCTAGCAGACCAAAAATCAGGTTTGGACATTTTTAAAAATCAAAAATAGTGTTACTGGATAGTACATGCACAAAGACTATATTATTATGTGGAGGTATTCTTCTTTGTGTAGAAAAAATATTCTTGGGGGGAAGAGAGATTTCTACTACTGTATATAGTACTATTGTACTGGTAGTACGGTATGATACAGTATGTAAATCCACACAAAAACAGCCAAGCTGTGAACAAATGGTACGGCCTAAAAAATCCTGGGTGAAAAAAGTTGTGAAATCAAAGGTGGCGGCCAAGAAATGGCTGCAATGATGTCAATGCTAATAAATTTTAACAATGCACATCTTTGATTTCACAACTTTTTTCACCCAGGCTTTTTAAGGCCACACCATTTGTTCACAGCTTGGCTGTTTTCGTGTGGATTTCATATCTTTATAAAACCCCAAAACCAGCCTATGGCTAACTTTGAGGTTTATTTTTACTCACATTTCTTCTTTTCTATGTAGATACAATGATGATTATTGAAGACAGACTTATAGATGGGCCTAATGTATTTCGCAGACTGGACTCATGCACTGAGTTGGATACAGCTTTTAAACAATAATCCAGACATTATCCATCTCTTGCAACACTAGATGACACTACTATAGAGCTACAACTGCTGATACTACTCTTCCTTACAAGTCAACAAACTAGTGCATGCACTAATTAATTAGAATACATTACGATACACAAGTACTAGCAGTGATAAAACGTGATAGAGGCTATCGTTGTAGCTTAGATGTTTTTCCTTTGTTGCTCCAGTACTTAGCACTAGTGTTAGAGTTGTAGTGATGAGCCAGTTTATTTGCATAGCCCCGGCCAACGTTGAAACCAGGTCACTACTGCTGACCCGGATGACCCACTGACCCGGATTTGACCCGGATTAATTAAAGCCGAGACGTGTTTCGGCTAGTCTCGAGCGAGTGAACGAGTCTACATTTTGAGCGTTCGATTCGTGTTCAGTAAATATTGCAACTTCAGCCTAGCTGTAGGTTGAAGACCAAAAAAAAAAAGAAAAAAAAAAAAAAAAAAAAAAAAAAAAAAAAAAAAAAAAAAAAAAGGTCTTCACCTACTGACAATAGCTACCCCTCACCATAGATACCCTCAGTTTCGTGCTACCTACTGCACTTACTAACAAATAGGCGTGGCTGAGCACATGTTGGTAATGCGATAAGTGGGCGTGGCTCACGAAAGAGCTATGCGATAGCGTTTATAAGTTCCACGTCATCAAACGAACAATTTCGTTTCTCACGTGATCCAATCCGGGTCAGACCCGGATAAATTGTAAACCGGGTCAGACCCGGATGACCCGACCCGGTTTCAACGCTGGCCCCAGCATCACCTCGCCAGCCGAGCGGTGCTACCTATAGCTACAGTACCCTGCCAAGAATTATTACCGGCTCATCCCTACAACCCTAGCACTAGCACTAGTGCAAAAGCAATAAAGGAAAACATCTACGCTACAACAATAGCCTCTATCACGCTTTATTACTGCCAGTATTCGTGTATCGTAAGTGTATTCTAATTAATTAGTGCATGCGTTAGTTTGTTGACTTGTAAGGAAGAGCAGTATCAGTAGTTGTAACTCGATAGTGGTGTCAAGAGATGGATAATGTCTGGATTATTGTCTAAAAGTTGTTTCCAGCTCATTGCGTGAGTCCAGTCCACAAGTCCAGTCCACAAGTCCAGTCCATGAAATACATTAGGCCTTATAATAAATGTATTTCTTTGCATGTTTTAATTAATTCAATATTTGATAATATTAATATAATACTCTAATAGAGTGTACTTTTTTAAGGACTTCTAATAGAACATACATAGAATGTTCTAGAACAATCTAATACTTCCATTGGTAGATCTATGAAATTACAGATGCTTGATTATAAGCAGATTTCAGCTAGAAATTTCATTTATAAAGCAGAACTTAAGCAAGGTGATCAGCCAAGGTAGTAGTGGTTCAGTTGTAAAGGATGGAGGTGTTAGGTATGGAGGTCCCTGGTCCAAACCCTGGTAGGGTTTTTTTCGACATTTTTTGCACACCTTTTTACCATGCGGTGACTGCTCTATTAGAGTATCTTGATCCCGCGATTTTACACTTGGATGAATTTTGCTTTCTACCTTTGTCACTGTAACTCTATTGCTAATCAAATTATCAAAAGGCACTGCTACGATTATCAGCCTATCTATACACCAATTTTCAGGTTATTTCTATAATCAGTTTACCCTGTAGCCATGACAGAAGTATGATCTTTTTCTACATGAATAAATGCTCATAACTCCTTGAATATTCCTCAGATTCACAGCAAATTTGGTACGTGAACCCACCATTACAAGCTCTTCATTTGTGCCAAAGATCAAGGTGATCGAGTTACATGTTTGTATTTTGTAGCAATTTATGCAGAGTGTGCAAAAAGAAATCGAAGCCCCTGTAGCCCCTGTACGGCATAAGAAGAAAAAAACAAAGAAATTAACAAAACTTTGAATGCCTATATCTCGCAAATGGCTGTGTGGCATACCCTACCTAGGGGACAGCTATAACGTACAAATGGTGTGCTTTGGAGAAGGGACCATGGAGCTATGCACGCGTGAAAAAGCTGTTTTCTTTCTTCCTGTCAATATACTCACTGTGTGGTAGCCAATTTTCTTGGCCACACAACACACTACCATGTGTCTTGATCACGATGTGGTCACCGGCTTTCTTGGCCGCACAACACACTACCGTGTGTCTTGATTAGTAAAGTTTAACTAATCGACCCAGTTATTCCTGTGCATGTATATAAATCAAACATGTCTGCTGCAGTCAAATGCATACAGGAATGTATACAAGTGCTGGGTGTTTGGATAATCACATAATAAAAATCCAATATCACTGATACAGAAGTTGTGTGCACAATCACCATATTCATGCTTGTACAACATAAATAACAGATGTTAATTTTTTTAATGGCACATCCAACTACAACTAACAGAGCAAGCAATCATTTTGGTGTTTGGTTAACAGACAGTTTGGATAAACAAGGCTCCACTGTTAATTCAATTAACTCCATACGTATAAGAATCGCAGACTTACTTGTAAGAGAAGGTTGAGTAGCAACTTGTATACTAGTTCCCATTGTGTTCCCAATAAAGGCAACAACACTCACAGAGATATCACCAGTTAACATCACCGTATTGTTAAAATTGTATGAAGTGTCACTGGTTACTACTGGTCCAATAGTATCACTAGATGACGACAATGTTATCATATACTGAACTGAATTACTACATGGTCCAGTGATAGTAGTCCAACTAGCATTAACATTTAAACAATTGTCTGTTGCCATCAAATTGTTAACTGTCTGTATACCTATAAAAAATTGTGACACAAAAATTAATTAGGGTACATAAGGGATAATTATACCACACTGGTTCAGAGTATCTTTTTCTTATGCATTGCAAGTTTTTACTGTGTAAGAGGTATACTATGTACGTACATAGGACTGTTCAGAATAAGTACATAGGACTGTAAGTTCATGATTATAAAAACGCATTCCTACATACAGTAGGCTGTAAAAAAAGTTTATGTTTCATAATTGTAATTACAGTGTGATTACTAAGTAATTACACATGTTTGTACTGTAATTACATTTTGACCGTAATCCATAATTATACAAAAAAGTGGTTTTTCACCAGCCACATTTACAATATATTCATAATTACTAATAGAGCATAATTCGTAATTACGCCACTACAGTGTAATTACAATTATGAAATGTAAATTTTTTTGCAGCCTATTGTATGTACTTTGGAATACCCAGTGCAAATTCTAGCGTGAACTATTTTAACTAGTAGGAAAGAGATGAGTGAAGGACAGAGGTCAATTTTGGGGATGCCAGGATGCCTGGGGATGCCAGGATGCCAATTTTGGGGATGCCATCTCATCATGGCTTCACAACTTCACTACAGACAATTCAAACAAAGCTGGGCCACTGAACAGTGCCAAACCTTTACTTGTGGTTTTCACAAAGTCTAACAAAAGTTGCTGCAGGAACCAGACTTGCCAGTTCTGAAGAAAGGATAGAATGAAATATGGTATCTATTGAGTCAGCAATAAGTTGTGGTAAAAACAGGAAACAGGGTTGATCACAATTATGGATTATTTTCAAGTTAAGTTTATCAGGAGCACAAGCACGTACAAAGTTCAAAGGAGCATTTAAGGTGGCACAGAACAGTTTTAATCTGAGTTCATCATGAAATTTTCCATGTCTGAAACAAGAAAACCATTGCCTTTATATAAAGCACACTGTACTATCAGGTATCAATAAAGCATTTCGCTTTCTACCCTTTTCTAGCTAATGCAATAACACTATTCATGGATCATAGCATACATATGTAACTCAATTCAAATGGGCTCCAGATTTTTATTCTTAATCTAATTGTTACAATCTTAAGATTGCCATTAAAAACTGCTGCTGTTGTACATTATTCGACAGCTTTTGTATCAGGTCACCATCAAACTGAGAAAAAAAATCACATTACTGTGGTACATACAGTGCAGTTGCCACAAATAAGCATTGCAAAGTCTATTCATTACCTAAAAGCAGGATGAAATACATAACATTATGCATGTGGACTTTAAGTTATTTTACCCTATAATTTACAGTATATAACCAGATACAGTACACGATCCTTAATAGAGATTGGAAACAGCATCACACACCAGAAATAGCTGCATTTTAGAATACATAAGTGGTTTCCATATTCTGTGATTTTACTGACCCCTTTCAACTGGTGAAATATGCCACCATCCTGCTACATACATAGCTTCATTTATCTGCTTGAGCATTTGTATTATAGTTTTGTGCTAGACAACAACTGTGTCAAGTTACAAGAACAGACACATGATGGTAATAATGGGTACACACCATCACAGCTTTTAAACTTGATGATGACAACTGTATACTGTAATGAGTCCATTTCCAATTCCTATTACAATGCCTAAACACTGTACGTATCTATGCTATAACCCAGAAGGTGTATGTCTGTATGATATTGCTTTATTACTGGTTTACAATATCACACACCCATTAATACTGTACTCATTCTCAACAAATGGTAACTACAGTTACAAGTACAATTGAGAGATAATTGATCTGTGAATTTGAATAGTACAATTGTAAACAAATAAACTGTACATTCACTAAAATTACCTGCAACTGACACCATCCTAGCAGTAGATTCACCCACACCAGCACTATTTCTACCAGCCACAGTGACAGTATAACTATTATCAGGTGTTAATCCAGTGAAATTGTAGGAGGTGTCAGTTATTCTCATCATCACTACTCCATCAGATGGTGATATTATCACATCATATGACACTGGTCCACATACTGGGTCACTAGTAACAGGATCCCATGAGACAGTAGTACTCAAACAACCACTACTAGCAGTAGTGATGTCCCTAACAGGGGATGGTGGGCCTACAATATGTTGAAAGAATCATAATGGAGTGTATTACGTATATTCGAATAAAATGACATCACTGACAAAAATTAACAAAGGAAAATAAATAAGTGATGTTTTGCTAATTCCACATTTCAATACTATTAAATTTCTAATCTTAAAAACTGACATTATAGTACGGTTTCATAGTAATTACATTGCATTAACTGCAGATAAAGAAGGCCTTTCTCGTGATTGGCATTTGTGAGTCTGACAAAGACATGCTGTGTTTTTGTTTGATTCAAGGACCCCCCCCCACAAAGATAGTGACATTCTGCAGCTTAAACCTTAAATATACCCATTTAGATTTTGGACTGCAACCATCTAGGAGCTGTAATTTCCCATCACATTCATAAGTACTATGATAATCAGTCTGAACTGTGCCAGTGCATACAGCAGTTCTTGTACATTAATGATCTCATTGCTGGTGCTGATGTCATTGGTAATGGCTTTCAGTTATACAAGGCAGCTAAATTGGAGATGTCAGATAGTGGCTTTAACTTGCACAAATGGAATTCCAATTCCCCTTCCTTACTAGCATTAAAATCAGAACAAAATGAACAGAAAACTAAAAGAGAGGCTGAAGGGGTGAATAAATTAGAACCTGAGCCAGATAAGCTACTTGGAATTCAATGGTTTCTTGAGCCTAATGAATTTAGATTCTGCTTTGGGGAATTATAGGCTCATGCAAGATGCTTGCCATCCAGCAAACAAACAGTACAGCATGTAACTGCTGCCATTTTTACATCAATGGGTTTCCTTAGTCCTTTTGTCATTCTTTTGAAGGTGTTATTTCAAACACTTTGCGTAAACAAGTCCCACTGGAATGATCACCTTCCTCCAGACAACAAACACCTTCCCCCAGAGGTAAAATCACCTTCCCCCAGAGGTAAAATCAACTGTTAGAAAGCCTGAAGGTTGCTCCCCACAACAAACAATCAATTTTGCACCTTGAGCTATTATGAGCATTACTTCTTGCAAGACTAAAGTTTTCCAAAGCTTGATTTCCAATTTCAATTGTTAGTTCCTTTGGGTGGACTCCTCAACAGCACTTTGCTGGATTCATAATAAAAATTATATATAATACAGAATTGATGAGATCCATAAGCTCAGTGACTGGGAGAGATTATCCTGGAAACTTGAGTCCTGCTGATTTACCTTCAAGGGACATCATGGCTTCAGATCTGACTGACTAGGTGTTGTGGTAGCAAGGTCCAGACTTTCTGATGGGATCGACTGCAACCATTGAAGCATATAACCTCAGCCATAAAGCTCAGATAGAGATGGTAAAGAACATAACCCCAATACACTTTCTTTGGTTACTACCAATTCAACCTTTGTGTGTCAGTCTATTAATGAGTTGATTGATTGCAGCATCAATTATTGGATGTGACTTCTTATGTGATTTGGTTCATTAAGAAGTGCAGGAAGCAAACTCACTCATGTGAATCTTCCATATCTCGTACTGAAATGAATCAATCAGAGCTACTATGGATTAAGACTTAAAGTGTAGTGTTTAATTTGCTCATTAAATCTGACATCTTCTTTCTTGCTCAGGTCCACAACCCCTGTTAGTCCAGGAATTTGGGCTGTTTTTTTTTTGATAGCCAGGAAGTTTTGCATTGTAAAGGTCAACTCAACAATTTATCTGCTCAAGTTGTGAGAAGAGTTGCAATGCCTTGCATGTCACAAGCTTGAAGGCCCATCATACCCTTCAGTTTCAGGACCAGACTTGCCAAATGAGAGAATTCAGTTTCAGACCATCCAGCATTTACTCACATAGTCAGGGTTGTAAGCCTTTAAAAAAAGGCATTTTTGTGCACTTTTGGATAAAAGTATGAAACTTGGCAAAAAGTTTGTGTGAATGAAAAAGATTATTTTTTGATAGGGCGCCACCTCAGATTTGACCTTTAGTGACCTTTACAGACAATTTAATGTTCAAAAACTGTCAGTTTTGTCTCTACAGTATTTTACAATTGTATGATCCAAAATCCACAAACGTGGCATCAAATTGAAGCATTTTCCCTAAAGTTTTACAGAAAGTTTATAGATTATTCTGTTCTAAAGTTACAATGATTTTTGTGGTAAAATATGCCACTATTGTCTCCCACCCACGCACAATTTTGAAATACGTAAATGTAGCCTTTTGGATTATTGATCTTGTTTTCCAAGTAGTGAAGTGGCATTAGTAGCTTTTGATGGAGGTTCATTTTCTTTTCCAGATAATAACCTTGCTTTTAATCTTTTTTCAGTTTTCTTAGCCTTTTCTGCCTTCTCTGCTGCTTTTTGGCCTTCACTAGCACTTTCTGCTGCTTTTTTTTCTGCTTTCTTTTTAGTTTCCTTCACAGTGAAAAATAAAAGGTAGATTTAACCCAAATTTGTGAAACTCAGCTAGCCCAACTTTTATAGGCTGAATAACTAAAACCAAGTGTAATATATTTATTAAATAAACAATGCCAAAGTAGTTTAAAATAGTTACATGGTAAAAATTATATATAAATATATATTATTTAACCAAGTAGATTTAACCTGCTAAATGTTGCAGTAACTGTCAAATATCTAGGTAGTTACTACTTTTGAAGTTGTTTCTACCTTTCTTTTTTTACAGTGTTTTTTTCTTTTTTCCTCCTTAGTTTTTCTTCTGCTTTCTTCTTCATTTATTTTTATTTTATTATATTCTGTATCGATGGAACCCTAGAAAAAAGGCTTTAAACAAGTTGTTGCACTACAAAAGTAGTCGCACAAACATTCGCACCAAAACACTGACCTGATTTTTTTGCACAAAAACTCTTCGTCAAGCCCTAGAATATGTTCAGAGTTAATCTTCACCATGTAACTTAATTGACAACTTCCACAGTACTTGAGATTTTTGGCGAGGAAAGCTTCCATTTAATATTTTCCCGTAAGCAAATAACACCACACATGTTTAATTGACCTTGTGCAATCGACTTCTGGTGGTTGCTAAGTGAATATTAATGAGGTGTTAGTAAAAGTTGATGTTATTATTAGTCAGGTTGTTCCTAGTAGATGTTGTACTCCTGTTTCACTGTAAACACCCGCCTTGGAGATAATGTACTGTGGTCAGGTCACAGGTAAACACTTTTTTATAAAGTATTATGCACAATAAACAATACAGTATTCATGGGGACAAAACAGAATGGGAGAAATTCACACTTTTGTAGAGGCAAGTTTGTGAAGCAGAAAGTAAAATGGAGAAACCCTGTAAAAACAACTACACCAAAATTGTAGATGGAATTAGAATTGTCAACTTACAGATGATCCAGGACCATGTGCAGGATGTGACCAATTATGTCACAGCTTGTCACAAACCATCAACACAACATAATATAGTTGGAAGGGTTATCTTCACTACTTACGTCTCAATGTACAAGTTGCAACACTGACAAGTGAAAGAATTAAGTGGTAGGCCATACTGGCTGGGAGAGTAATTTGGCAGCAGTGTGGGGCCAGATGCCCACTGGTGGTGGATATGCTACACTAACTGAGACTATGGCCATACTAGGAATACCAAATATTACAAAAAATTATTCATGGCTGGCATTGGCTGCTGAGAAAACAATTGGCAAGTGGTGGTGGGAGCTTCTTCAAGAGTCCATGAAGGTGGCTGTTTAGGAAGAGAGAGCTATTGCCATCTATAAAGGGAGGTACCGTCAAGGAATTCCTGCCATCACAGTTACTGTTGGCTGGAGCAAAAGGTGCTACAGACATTCATACAATGCAAAGTCAGGTGTGGGAATCATTACTGGGAAAGAAACTGGAAAAATTTTATATATTGGTGTCAAAAACAAATATTGTGCTGTGTGTAATAAGGCAGGAAATTATATCCCACCTCACCGACCACACATACTATTTGAACTGAAAGGGTTCATCAGCAAGCATGGAAGCAGATATAATTCTGGAGGGATTCAAAAAAATAGTGAGGAGCAGCATGGATTCAGGTAGGCGAAGGGGAAATATACCCCACATTTTCCAACCTACCATGGAAATATGCTATTGAAAAATGTTGAGTGTGCTAACCATGCCATTAAATTCTTTCAGGCTCATCTAGAGAACTTTGTGCAGAGTAATCCCAGTTACAAGGGAATAGGAATCTCACTGAAAACATGAGAAAAAGCTTACAAAAAGCTGCTCGTAGTGCAATTGTTATAAGAAGTCTAGAGCCAGACACACATGTAGCAATCCATAAGTTACAACATGACTTGATGAATGGCCCATTACATTGCTTTGGATACCACACAAGATGTAGTGACAAGTTCTGCAAAACAGCACAGAAGAAAACGGCCAACAGTACACTGTAGTACAGCACCTGGTGCTTCTACATGTATACCTGATCAACAGCATGACTCATTCAACTTGCTATCAGCGCAGCTCAGAAGCTCACTATCACTATTAAGTACCATCACTATCACCACAGCTCAGCTTTGTGCCACAGTCCAGTTCCACACAACATCGCAATTCCCTAGCACAGTCCAGTTCAATACTACAGCAAAGCTCTGTACACCAGTTGACTATGGAACAATTAAAGGATGAACACCTAGAAGATATACAAAGTGTTATGAGTGCACAAGTTGGGTAGAAGCTACAATTTGTGATATTAGAGATATACCTGATGTCGGTCCTCTCCAGGGAATACATAGATGAAGACATGATTTGTGACATTCAGCGTATCATCAGTAGATTAGTACTAGTAATAGCATGGATCCCCATTTCCAATACAACACTCGTGGTATTTATCCCAAATTTCACTGCTACCCATGCTATTCCCAGTTAATACCATACTCGCTGTATATACACATGCTGTGCATTAGCGTTGCTATGTACGCAATTTGTCACTATGTACTAAACAGACATAAACACTAATTGGCACTACATTGTTAACATAAATTTTAGCCAATAAAATTGCAATTACAACTTTTTCACTGCTACCAGTGAAATACGGGATAAATTTCACTGGTACTATTGAGACTTTTGTATGGGCAGTGAAACAGGTTATGGTATTAGTTAGTAAAGCCTCCCAGTTAATAGGTACAATATATAATAATAATGCAATAGTGTTATACTATTTATTTTGAAACTAGTAACTTCACAACAAATCTCGCAGAAAGCTAGATGCATATTTGATTCAAATTTGATGGGGGAAACAAATGAACAGAATTCTAAGTGGGTCATGGCAAGCTCACTGTGCTAAAGCAGGACTGAAGTGCAATGAAAGACCAGCATGGGGACCACAAATTTGGGAGAGGGCCTTGTCTGCACAACTCTTGGATGTATTTAAGAAAGCTTTTGCTGCAGCAGTGGTAAAGACAGAATGAGACAAAAAATTAAAAGTCACCCAGAAACCTAACCTTCAGGGAAAAAAAGCTAGTCTATTTTTCGGAAACAACATCTTATCTTCCAGATGAGCATATTCAAGATACAGTTTGCACTTGTAAGGTACAGTTTTAAATATTTTGGTGCAGGTATAGTGGTGGACCAGATGCCTTAGATGTTTCAAGCAGCATACCTCCTTAGCAGCTTCAAGAGATAGCAAACACCTTCTACAAAACTAAGGTTGTGGTCAGCTTGCTTAATTGCAAACACATTGAGTTGGAAATAGCACAACATGGCTGTAGCGATGCACCAGCATATGTACAGTGGATAGGACAAAAAAAAAGAATAACTCCTTCCAATGTGGAACAATTGCTAAGTGATGCACTGCAACACCAGTTGGCCATCTAGTTAATCGACTTCTCTATATATAATTTTGTGGAAACAGGGCCACTAAGGCCAACAATTGTAAATTGCTTGTTTCCCATCCTAGTCAGGCAAAAAATACCATGTGGGTGGGCGGTTATTGTTTATTATCTAATCAAAAACAGCCAAGCTGTAAAAAAAGGTGCGGCCCCCATAAAGGCCATGGTGAAAAAAGATGTGAAATCCAAGGTGGCGGCCAAGAAATGGCTGTGATGGTAGGTTAATGGTTACATTTTAATAACAACAATTCAGATGAATTTGGTGCCAAGACCAAGCGGCACAAAATTCACCTGAATTGCCGTTATTAAAATGTAACCATTAACCTACCATCACAGCCATTTCTTGGCCGCCACCTTGGATTTCACATCTTTTTTCACCATGGCCTTTATGGGGGCCGCACCTTTTTTTACAGCTTGGCTGTTTTTGATTAGATATCACTTCTTTTTGTATTTGTATACTGCAAAGCTGGCCTATGGCTGGCTTTGGGGCTTTTTTAACCCATGTGTTTTTTTCTTTACCACAGGAAGAAGAAAAGAACTTAAAGAAGAATTTTAGTACTTCAATTATTTTTGATTTTATTAGTAATTATACAAATTATATACATATATTTATTACATGCTCATTATTCCCCACAGGATTTTTTTGCAGCTGATCTCTCTACTGGGTGACTTGAAATGTAGCTGAACTATATACAGGATGGTTTCTTTGTAGCTGAACTCTCTGTAACAGGTGATTTGTTTGCAGCTAAACTCTCTACATGGTGGTGTCTTTATAGCCGAACTCTCTACATGATGGTTTCTTTTTAGCTGAACTCTCTATAAGGTGACTTCGTCTAGCTGAACTCTCTACAGGGTGATTTTTTTGTAGCTGAACTCTCTGCAGGGTGATTTGTTTGCAGCTGAACTCTCTACATGATTGTTTCTTTGTAGCTGAACTCTCTACAATGTGACTTCGTCCAGTTGATCTCTCTACGGGGTGATTTGTTTCTAGCTGAACTCTCTACAGGTGAATTGTTTGCAGCTAAACTCTCTACATGGTGGTTTCTTTGTAGCTGAACTCTCTACAAGGTAACTTCTTCTCTACAGGGTGATTTGTTGTAGTTGAATTCTCTACTAGGTGGTTTGTATGAGGCTGAACTCTCTACATGGCGGTTTCTTTGTAGCTGAACTCTCTACAGAGTGATTTGTTTGCAGCTGAACTCTCTACATGATTGTTTCTTTGTAGCTGAACTCTCTACAAGGTGACTTCGTCCAGTTGATCTCTCTACGGGGTGATTTGTTTCTAGCTGAACTCTCTACAGGTGAATTGTTTGCAGCTAAACTCTCTACATGGTGGTTTCTTTGTAGCTGAACTCTCTACACAGTAACTTCTTCTCTACAGGGTGATTTGTTGTAGTTGAATTCTCTACTAGGTGGTTTGTATGAGGCTGAACTCTCTACATGGCGGTTTCTTTGTAGCTGAACTCTCTACAGAGTGATTTGTTTGCAGCTGAACTCTCTACATGATGGTTTCTTTGTAACTGAACACTCTACAAGGTGACTTCTTCTAGCATGATCTTTCTACAGGGTGAATTGTTGTAGCTGAACTATCTACAAGGTAACTTCTTCTAGCTGATCTCTATACAGGGTGATTTGTTTGTAGTTGAATTCTGTACAGGTGGTTTCTTTGTAGCTGAACTCTGTACATGATGGTTTCTTTGTAGCTAAACTCTTTACAAGGTGACTTCTTCTAGCTGAACTCTCTACGGGGTAATTTCTTTGTAGCTGAACTCTCTATATGATGGTTTCTTTGTAAATGAACTCTCTACAAGGTGAATTTTTCTACCTGATCTCTCTACAGGGTGATTTGTTTGTAACTGAACTCTGTACAAGTGCGTTTTTGTGGGTGATCTCACTGCAGGTTGATTTGTTTGTAGCTGAACTCACTAAAGGGTGATTTTGCTTGTAGCTGAACTCCTTGCATTGTATCTAGTTTCTAGCTGATCTCTCTACAGGGTGATTTGTTTGTAGCTGATCTCTCTACAAGTTTATTTGTGTGTAGCTGATCTCTCTGCAGGTTGACTAATTTGCAGCCGATCTCTCTACAAGGTAATTTGTTTGTAGCTGAACTTTCTATAAAGTGATTTATTTGTAGCTGATCTCTCTGCAGGTTGATTTGTTTTAGCTGAACTCTATACAGGGTGATTTACTTGTAGCTGAACTCCTTACATTGTATGTAGTTTCTAGCTGATCTCTCTACAGGGTGATTTGTTTGTAGCTGATCTCTCTACAAGTTGATTTGTGTGTAGCTAATCTTTCTACAGGTTGATTTGTTTGTAGCTGATCTCTCTACAGGGTAATTTGTTTGTATCTGAACTCTGTACAAGGTGCTTTTTTGTAGGTGATCTCACTGCAGGTTGATTTGTTTGTAGCTGAACTCACTAAAGGGTGATTTGCTTGTAGCTGAATTCCTTACATTGTGTCTAGTTTCTAGCTGATCTCTCTACAGGGTGATTTGTTTGTAGCTGAACTCTCTATAAGGTGATTTGTTTGCAGCTGAACTCTCTACATGGTGGTTTCTTTGTTGCTGAACTCTCTACAGGGTGTTTTGCTTGTAGCTGAACTCTCTACAGGGTGATTTGTTTCTAGCTTATCTCTCTACAGGTTGATTTGTGTGTAACTGATCTCTCTACAAGCTGATTTGTTTGTAGCTGAATTCTCTGCAAAGTGTTTTGTTTGTAGCTGACCTCTCTTCAGGATGATTTGTTTCTAGCTGATCTCTCTACAGGGTGATTTTTTGTAGCTGACCTCTCTTCAGGGTGATTTGTTTCTAGCTGATTGCTCTGCAGGTTGATTTGCTTGTAGATGAACTCTCTACAGGGTAACTTGCTTGTAGCTGAACTCCTTACTTTGTGCCTAGTTTGTAGCTGATCTCTCTACAGGGTGATTTGTTTGTAGCTGATCTCTATACAAGTTGATGTGTGTGTAGCTGATCTCTCTGCAGGTTGATTAATTTGCAGCCGATCTCTCTACAAGGTAATTTGTTTGTAGCCGAACTGTCTATAAAGTGATTTATTTGTAGCTGATCTCTCTGCAGGTTGATTTGTTTTAGCTGAACTCTCTACAGGGTGATTTACTTGTAGCTGAACTCCTTACATTGTGACTAGTTTCTAGCTGATCTCTCTACAGGGTGATTTGTTTGTAGCTGATCTCTCTACAAGTTAATTTGTGTGTAGCTGATCTTTCTACAGGTTGATTTGTTTGTAGCCGATCTCTCTACAGGGTAATTTGTTTGTAGCTGAACTCTGTACAAGGTGCTTTTTTGTAGGTGATCTCACTGCAGGTTGATTTGTTTGTAGCTGAACTCACTAAAGGGCGATTTGCTTGTAGCTGAACTCCTTACATTGTGTCCAGTTTCTAGCTGATCTCTCTACAGAGTGATTTGTTTGTAGCTGAACTCTCTATAAGGTGATTTATTTGTAGCTGAACTCCTTACATTGTGTGTAGTTTCTAGCTGATCTCTCTACAGGGTGATTTGTTTGTAATTGATCTCTCTACAAGTTGATTTGTGTGTAGCTGATCTCTCTGCAGGTCGATTTGTTTGTAGCCGATCTCTCTATAGGGTAATTTGTTTGTAGCTGAACTCTCTATAAGGTGATTTGTTTGTAGTTGATCTCTCTGCAGGTTGATTTGTTTTAGCTGAACTCTCTACAGGCTGATTTGTTTGTAGCCGATCTCTCTACAGGGTAATTTGTTTGTAGCTGAACTCTCTACAAGTTGATTTGTGTGTAGCTGATCTCTCTGCAGGTTGATTTGTTTGTAGCCGATCTCTCTACAGGGCAATTTGTTTGTAGCTGATCTTTCTACAGGGTGATTTTTTTGTAGCTGACCTCTCTTCAGGGTGATTTGTTTCTAGCTGATCTCTCTACAGGATGATTTTTTGTAGCTGACCTCTCTTCAGGGTGATTTGTTTCTAGCTGATTGCTCTACAGGTTGATTTGTTTGTAGATGAACTCTCTACAGGGTAATTTACTTGTAGCTGAACTCCTTACTTTGTGTCTAGTTTGTAGCTGATCTCTCTACAGGGTGATTTGTTTGTAGCTGAACTCCTTACATTGTGTGTAGTTTCTAGCTGATCTCTCTACAGGGTGATTTGTTTGTAGCTGATCTCTCTACAAGTTGATTTGTGTGTATATAGCTGATCTCTCTGCAGGTTGATTTGTTTGTAGCCGATTTCTCTACAGGTAATCTGATTGTAGCTGAACTCTCTATAAGGTGATTTGTTTGTAGCTGATCTCTCTGCAGGTTGATTTGTTTTAGCTGAACTCTCTACAGGGTGATTGCTTGTAGCTGAACTCCTTACATTGTGTCTAGTTTCTAGCTGATGTCTCTACAGGGTGATTTTTTGTAGCTGAACTCTCTTCAGGGTGGTTTGTTTCTAGCTGATCTCTCTACAGGTAGATTTGTGTTGATTTGTTCATTGCTGATCGCTCTAAAGGTAATTGATTTGTTGCAGTTGAACACCCTGCAAAGTGTTTTGTTTGTAGCTGATCACTCTAAAGGGTAATTTGTTTGTAGCTGAACTCTCTCCACAGTGACTTGTGTGTAGCAGAATTCTGTGTAACTGAATTCTCTAGAGAGTGACTTAATTGTAGCTGAATTCTCTACACAGTGCATGACTTGTTTATAGCTGAACTTTCTTCAGTGTGACTTGTAATGTTCTGAATCTCTATAGTGGTATATTTGCTTAACTCTCCGCATGGTGACTGTGTTCTTGCTGAACTGTCTATAAGATTAACTGTTTGCAACTGAACTCCCTACAGAATAACTTGTGATGTAATAAAATTCTATAATGGAGTAAATAAATTAGCCGAATGCTCTATTAGGGTGACTGTTCTATTAGAGTATCTCGATCTCGCATTTGCTACACGGAGTTGGCTTTCGAATCATAACTCAGTGGTTTGTAATCCGATTCTTCTGTACTACTGCAAGGACTTTCTATGAAGATTATTCCAGCTATACACCGATTTTCAGCTCATTGCTCTAAGTGGTTTGCCTAGTAGGCGTGAAAACTAATACTTTTTTATTCATAAAAATCGATCGCGTAATTGTGACACAGGTTGGGTTTTGTGTCATATCTCCGTGGTCTTTATCTCGATTCCTTTCAAACCACCAAAAGGCACTCCTACGATGGTTACTCCATCTACATAGCAATTTTCAACTCATTCCGTGAAGCGGTTTGCCCTGTAGGCGTGACAACAAATCGATCTTGTTTTACGCGAATAATCGGTCATAACTCCTGAACCATTCATCGGATTTGTACCAAATTTGATGCTAGGATTCGCCTTTGGACTCCCTTTCTGTGTGCTAAATTTCAAGGCGATAGGAGTACGCGTTTGCGTGTTATAGCAATTTTTGCAAGTGTGCGAAAAGACGAAGAAGAAGAAGAAGAAAAAAAAAACGAAGAAAAAAAAACGAAACTTTGACAGCTCGTATCTCGGAAATGGCTGGAGCGATTTCCTTCAAATTTGGAATGTAGACTCCCTTGGCTGGCGGGCAACTGTGTAGCAAATTTGGTTCCAATCAGAGAAGTGATCACCGAGATACAAAGGTGTGAAAATGACGTTTTCGTTCTTCCTGTCAATATACTCACGGTGTGGCGCGCCGGCTTCTTGGGCCGCACGACACACTACCGTGTGTCTTGATATTATTAAAATCTATTATTTACTTTTTAAGCATGCTGTATCTATTGCAATTATAGCACATACACATGAGAACAAGTTTACAATACAGCATTTCAAATAAATAATATCAAGGATATTTAAGGGGCCCCCGGCATTAACTCCTAATTGCCGTTTCTCTCAGATTTAGCAAAGATGTAAGATTTGTTGTAATTTCACTTATATTCATCAAGATTCAAATCTCATAGAAGGTCAGATTTGAAGTGATGCAGACCCCTCATTTTCTCTGAGCATGCAGCCACCAAATCTTAAAGACTTTTTATAAAGTTTGCTGGCTGGGTGTATCATGCTTGTGGTCATAGCTAACACTAATTTAGCCATCAACTGCAACAATATGAATTTTCCATATGTTCCACACACATTAATAACAGATTGCCACTTTTACGAGATAAGTGGGACTCCTGTTCATTAATGTATCTCACTACTTGAAGAGATCTGCTGCTTGTAGCCCGGCCAGAGGTTAGAATGGATTCAAAGTATGTAGTTATCCATGCCTTTAAGCACTAAAGTCTAAACAACATCAGAAACTCACTCACCTTTCCAATAATATACCATGTGCTCACACTAGTACTAGGGTGCTATAGTGAAACCTGTGTATTAAGGACACCTTGGGACTGAACACAAGTGTCCTGATTATCAAGGTGTCCTGATTTTCCAGGTCAGTTTGCATGCTAACAGACATTTTGGGACCATTACCATGTGTCCAGATCATACAGGTGTCCTCATTTTCAAGTGTTCTGATTAGCAGGTTCCACTGTAGTACTTTAAACAAAAATAATTAAATCATGTGACTATCAAATGCAATAATAAATTTGCATGTGGCTCTAAAGTTACCATGCGGGAAGGTGACAGCAAACAAGGAATTTACAATTGGTGGCCTAAGTGGGGTTTAAATCAGCTGTCAGCAATATCTGGGTTGGTTGCATACACAGCGACATTCTTATAATGCAACAGTAAATATCCTAGTTATTTCAGCAAATCACTCTTGGCTGATGGCTGGGTTGAGGACCCGAGGACCCACTGACAACAGAGATGGGGTAATGCGTTACATAATATAATGCGTTGCATAATATATATTACAATTTGTGAATTGAAGTAATATAACGAATTACTTTGTGAAATGCAGTAACAAAACTTAAGTTACTTTTGGAAACTATTAACTTGTTACTAGTAAGGTAATAATATTACTTAATGTGTAGTAATGAGCAAGGTTACGTGAGATAACGAGTAGCAATAAGCACAATGTAACAAGTAATACTATCAGTAACAATGAGCCAGTAATGCATTACAAATGGCTTTTATACTGCCATTTACTATCCATTAATTAGTTAATTAAACTACTCAGTGATCCATTACCTCAGTCCATTAACATTTTAGATGCTGTCCATTGGACTGATGCCTACTATTAATGCCCACTGTCTGTGTGAAAACATGTGGTTTGGATGCATATGCTGAAGTGTTAATTTAATTTGTTAAATATTAGTACAAATTCATAACATTGTGAAGCTACTGTACTTGCATTCTGTAATTTTAATATTTACAGCTAATAATATTAAGCTACATTTCACAAGTAACTTAATATGTAATATTATTAAGTTACATTTTATTTTAATTAATATGTAACTGTAATATATTTCATTGTGTAGAAAGTATTATATAATATGTAATATATTACTTTGAAAAAGTAACTTCCTCAACTCTGACTGGCAACACAATCTCGTGTCTTGTAGAATTTAAAAACCCACACAGTTGTAAGGACCTTACAACTTTCTTTGTTTCAATGATGCCATTGAAACAAAGAAATGTGCCTGTCTTCAAATCTCTGATGGCACCGTGTTGCTGAAACCATCACACAATTACTCCTATCAAATCCGGTTCACTGTGTTTTTGTACTACGTACTTGTAACACCAAGTGGTGAAACTTTCATTTTCATACCCTGGTTGATACATGCACACTTTGAGCGTGTTCCATACAATGAAGAGTATTGTTTGTTCATCCTCCCCAAGCTAAAAGAATTTTGTTTCTGTACAGTTTACCCGAACTTACTGACCATATGAGAAGTGAAAAACTGGATTCCAGATAAAGACACCTGAGTGTACCACAGAGAAACTCTGACATCTTCATAAACTCTAGTCTTGTACAGTATATACAGTACAGCTCATGGGTAACGTCGCATGTACATGCATGACTCGCGTAACGTGCGCTCGAGTGACCCGTGTGGATGCAGCAAGGCTACAGTAATGCTCCACGATAGCTAACTTTACTCGAGAGCACCACGCAAGACCAGATAACAGGTCTCACCTATGGTCTTTGGAGGCAGCACTGGCTCAGTTCCGCCAGCTGCGAAGTCTCCTATTGCAATGCCTGTGTTGCAGCTACCGAATACTTGGTAACGTAGCTACTGACTTGACCTTGACTCTGTCATGGACTACAGTCAGTGCTGTAGCTAGCAGTATAGCTACCGTAAACCTACAGTAGATGGATTGGTCACCAAGTAATGCCACAGAACCCCAGTTAGTGCATTTTTCTAATTCATATTTTCTTTATCTAGATAGTTAAAGGAATGGTCAACCAAAGTTTCAACTCTAGAAGCCAAGAAATTTTGAAATTACAGCGCTACGAAGGGCCTATGAAGTGCTAACAGAATTTGTACAGTGACAATAAACTACAGGCGTTTAATAAATCGATCATAACATAAAGATGCAGTCCTCTACCAAGATGCAACTTACACCATCAAATTCTCCATGAACAAGCAAATCCATTGCTGGGTAAGTGTTGTCTTCCAGGCCTTTCCTACGTCCACGGGGGACTGGAGAAGGCAAATGAACGTGAGAAAAAGCGATAGTGAACTGCTCGTCTAACGCAAGGCAGACTAACGCTGATCTTCTGTCTCCTTGAGAGTACTGACACGAAACAAAGATTTTGGAACTCCTCTTGCTTTTGGGATCACAACGCTGCCAAGGTGTTTGGTGGTATCACTTTCTTTCATTGTGAAACAAGCGCTTTAGAATTTACAGATTTTTTTCTTTTTCGTAAATATTCCACCCATTGCGTTCTGCGGGCTCAGGCGTGCGTTTATTGCATTCTACTGTATAATTAGCTAGCTAGGCTTGCACGAACATAATTATGGGACCGATCACAAATGTTTATGTGATTTAAGTGTTGCATGAAGTTACTAAACTCAGTAGCGAGTGTTCTCATGAGTGGCGAGTTTTCACGTGCAGCTAGTGCATATCCACGCGATATTCCACAGGTATTGTACAGTACACTGCAAAAGAATGATCCCGCGAGAAGATGCGAGCATTACTCGCATGTGTATACTCGTGACATTACCTTTGAGCTGTACTGTAGAACATTTTAATCAACTGCTATGATAGTCATAATACTCATGTTCAGTAGTTTACTCCTGCTTCAACTACTGTCATAAGTGCTTCTGGCAAGCACTTGTTTAAACACAATTTTACGCAATTTCATTTTGTGCCAATATTATTGATATTCGCAAAATATTTGGGTATCTTGTAACCTTAAACATGTAGGAGTTACTGTACAAGTACATGTATGGAGTAGATCAGAAAACCCATTAGGTATATATAGCAAGTGGAAAATTTTTGCTATAATAATCTGTGTATATTTGGGCATAATTGATTGTGAGGTAAAGGTAAGTAATAGATGATTGTTATGTGTACATACCCTAGCCACTCAACAAAATTCAATATTTATGTATGTAATTACTGTACCTTTCTTTGTACAAACATTGCTATTTCCACTCCAATTTCCATCATCTCTGCATGTTCTAGTTACACTACCAAGGAGCTCATAACCATCATCACATGCAAAAGTGCAGTATTCTCCAGGATTAGGTTCTCCACCACCTCCCAATATACAATCAATAGTACCATTGGAAGGAGCATCAAGTAGTGGACAAGCAACTATACAGTGGGCAAAAATGTGTACAATTAAAAAAATTTTGAAGTAGAGTTTTAGCATTTAAAAGTAGTGAAACAAGATTATTATATGAATGGTGGTAGCTATTACATATCTATGTAAGGCTATGCAAACTAGATTACTCTAGACTATATTTTACCTACTTCTACTAGAGCCATATCAGAGTGACAGTTTGCATTTTTGTCTCCGTTTAAGCCCAGTTCCCTATTGTTGTGGTCCCTTCAGTTTTTGGCATTGGAATGACCGCTCTAGCCAGGGTACAGCACTTTACTTTGGTGTGCGCCCTCTATGGACTGTTCCTTCACATCCAAGGATGACCTGCTTGGGCAGTTACAGCTGACCTCGAGCCAGTTTCTTAGTCAGGAGACTGGCTAGTGTTATCTCATCAGGTCTACCATACCAAGCTTCAAATTTGTATACTTCATCGCCATGGTATAACTCAGCGTCGTCAAGGAACTTCTGGAGTATTGGCGCTCCACAGCTTGTAGACCTCTTAACTCTTTGGTGCAGCAAGTCCCCTGCAGTACAGTATTACGGATAGTGTTCCCATCTCATTTTGTGGGTAGCTATTTGGATAGTGTTCTCAGTATTTTTCTCAGTTATTGTGGATAGTGTTCTCAGTTATTATGGATAGTGTTTCCACTTTAACTCGTGGTTATAGTACTTCTTCAGTTAGTATGGATAATTTGTAATCATGCTCTCATCCAAGTTATGATAATGTGTTTCTGTCTCACTTATTTGGTGTAGCATGCCCATCTTAGTTTGGCGGATAATGGGTTCTTTTTCAGTTTCCTGGTTATGTTCCTGGGAGTTACGAATGGTTAAGCGATTTTTATCTCCACCTCTTGGTGTGTAACTTCCTACCCCCCTTCCACTCTATGGATAGCTTCCAAAGGTATGATGTCATTTATCAGGAACGCCTAATCACCTCCCACATCATTTACATGGATATACCAGCTGTGGGTGGATGATGGGTCCATGTTTAAGATGTCAAGCCACTTATGGAGGATAGTATGTTCCCGGTGTAGCTGTCTCAATTCATGGATGAAGCATTCGTATTTCAGTATAAGGTGTCACACTCACTCAGTTCATGGACAATGTGCTCCTATTGCAGTAATTTGGCGTGGAGTACCCATGATGGTGCCTATTTTAATTAGCATCCCACTCCAATTTACAGATAGTGCTACTATTTGTGATATCGGATGCCACATGGAAATGTATTCTGTTTGTATTATTGGGTGCAGTGTGCCCATTCCGGCTCACATCAGAATAATGGGTACAACATGCTACAAGAGTTCAAGGATAAAGTGCTCTTAACTATTGAAGGTAGCACTGCACTAGCACCTTTGTTTTTAGCTATTGGGTTGTAGCACACCCACTTCAGCCCTAAATATATATATATATGTACCACTTTCACACCTCAGATCAAAGGAAAGCCAGTGCATATATATCACATATTGCACTGACTCAAAATGTTTACGAGATATACGCACTGCTACCAGTGCGTATATCTCGTTAAGGCAGTACGTATATCTCATTACACACTGCCTTAACGAGATATACCACTGCGTATATCTTGTTAACTTGAGACATTGCATACCTAATAGGTGTGCACACTATATCCAGAAATCATCAGATTTCTTTGATGTTTTACTGTTATCCTCTTCTCTTATATAGGGAATCAAGCAAGCTACGATTGTGGGATTGATTCTGCCAAACAACCTGTGATTGTGGGATTCAATTTTAATACATTAGTAGTAGTTTGTTTTTTTACTTTTGTAAATGTAGCAATTAAATTAACATAATTAATTAAAATTGCTATATTAGCAATAATAAAGTCAAACTACTGTTTGATGTATTAAAACTGAACCCCACAATCACAGTTTGTTTGGCAAAATTTAATCCCACAATCACAGCTTACTTGGTTCCCTACATAAGAGAAGGGTATATCAACTAAAGATTTTGCCAATAGGCCAGTTTCATGTAAGGGAAAGTATTTTAATTGATCTTTTAATTGTGGTTGCGCAACCAATGGATGCTGTGGTTAGCCATAAAAATGTACAGAAACCATTGGGAAACGGACAACCACGGACACAAAATCTATTGTCACATAGAATCTAATGGAAATATCCGAGTTTTTAAAGCAGCACTGTAGACTACATTGATTTCTACTCCCTGTGGTGTTTGTCTGCTGTAAATACGTTAAGCCACTAGCGAGTTATGAGCCAATAAAGGTTAGAATGTGTGATAAGAATGTTTTATGGAGACGAAACACACAAGCAGCTGCTTGTTATTCTTGTTTACCAGATGTACAGTACAAGAGCAAGCTGTACTATCACCTGGATGATGTATCTGGGCTCCCTGAACACGCTGTTAACTTATTAGCTATCATGCCAATTCAGCGCTTTCCTGCGAAGCGATTCGCAACAAAAACTATTGTTAAGACTTGTTGAAGTTCCTATGTTATTTTCTGACTTCGAACTTACAAATATCAGCTGTGGAAGGCCTTGTCTGGTGACATTTCTAACTTCACCACCCTATTAACTCGGGCATCTTTTGTCCTATTCACAGCAGACAACCACGAAACGAAAGAGAAATCAATGTAGTTTCTTTCCATGTACAGAAAATTAGAACATACTGTATACTTTGTAAGTTACCAAAGTTTTGCTGCCGGTTATCATCGTTTTCCCAATGGCTTCAATACATTTTTATGGGCATCCACAGCATCCAGTGGTTACGCAATAGACAATTAACACTGATTGCATTCTTAAGGCCTTATGTGAAACTGGCCTATTAGGTGAGTCTACATGCTAAAGTAGAACATATTAGTTATACCATGGGCACTCGTGCTTTGCCTGTATATACGCGCTCGCCCTCGGGCCTGTGGCCCTCGGGCTTGTGCATATATAGCACTCTTGCCCATGGTATAACTATTACATGTATATATATATATGTATTAGATAAAGCACTGCCTTGAGTGTTATACGGGATATATAGCACGAAAAGAGTGGTCTTGAGACGAAATATAGCACGAGGCGAAGCCGAGTGCTATATTTCGTCTCAAGACCACTCTTTGAGTGCTATATTTCCCGTATAGCACGAGTGAAAGACAGTGCTTTATCTGGTATAGAAGAGAACTGTCAACTTGAGGTACACACAAGACACACGAAACAATTAGAAACTCACGGAGGAGTGTTATCATTGGTAGAATAGGCATTGCACCTGTGTTTAGCCTGCGTTGCACTGTGCTGCGCCTTTATTAGTTGTTTTTTTGAGTCTAGTCCGTCTTCTCAATGCATAAAGTTTTTGATTGTGGTATATTAATAAGCATATTTCCGTGATATTCCTAGGACTCGTCTGTTTATGTGAGCAAAACGTACTAAGAATGTTCACTGCTGCTGACCACAAGAAACCATCATCGAAATCTTCAAGTATGTCTATAAATAAAATCCAGTGGTTTGGCTCTTACTGGTTTGGTTGACTGGTCAGCCAGCACAGCCAGGCTATCAGCCTACACTGGCTTGGTTGATTGGTTGCACTGACCACTACACTTGAAGTAGGCTATCAGCCTACACAAATAGACCTGGCAGTTCTATAACTACCTGATATAGAACTGTGGTCTATTAAAGTGTTCTATAACTGCCCAATATAGAACACTTGTTCCTTTATGGTGAATATAGAACACTTTTTTGCTTTGATACTCCCATGCAAAATTCTTTATATATTTATATAGGAGAGTATCCACTGCTTTATTTCCCCTTCAAAATGCACTGTGTAATAATGTTGAGCAATAGTCATCATCACCAAAGGTGTTAACTTGCTTCAAGAGCTATAAGGGCCTTGAAGTGCTTGCAGGGCTTCGCTTTGGTATATCAACACCTATCAACATATCTTTCATGGTGAAGCCATGTGTTGGAGTTTATTGAAATTATACTAAAATATTCTGATATATATGTTACACAATTTTGCACAATTACTACACAGTGTGTTTTGAAGGGGCAATACAGGTGTTGGATACTCTCCTAAATATATATATTATGAACTCTTGCTTCAGCTCATGAATAATGGGGTTCCTATCTCATAGGTTGCAGCGCACCCCTATCAGCTTATCTCAGTTACTGGTGCAGTATGCCTATCTCAGCTCCAATGCAAAAAAGAAACAAAAACATTTCTATCAGGAGCAGCATACCTATCAATTCCAATAATGCTTCAATTTCAGTCACGGGATGAGCATGTATACCCATCCCAACTCCAGTAGAGAAACAAGGATTCTCAGCTACTGGGTGCAGCGTTCCCATCTTGAAGTGTGTTATTCAGTTACTGGGTGCAGTACACCCATCTCAAGTTCAACACAAAATGTATATCTCAGCTTTTGGATGCAGCGTGCCCATAACATCGCTAGTGGATGTCTCAGTTTAGACAAGCCTGGGATAATGTGGGCAGCTTTAAACTCAGTTTTCATTCTATCATCGATTATATTGTACACGGTTACTTGCTAAGGGCAACCATATGCATGTAGCTTGTGGTAATTTATTATTGGTTTTCAACACCAGATGCGAGAATACAGAATTAAAATGGCTGTACAAAATAGTGTGGTGGCGTTGAGGGTCAGATGACAACATGTTCCCACTAATGCATGAAAAAACACGGAAAACTATAGAATACAGCGAAGTGTCTCAGTGCACTAACAGAACAAGCTATCAGACTGCCCAGCTGTCATTGATGCAACCAGCATTGTTCAGGCCCTACAAACATTAACTTGTTACAACTCCAGCCGAATAGCACCAACATGGTGCGATTGTATGGAGCATTCCCTGACTAGCCTTTCTTGCTATAAAGCAGGTACAATAGTGCACTTCAAAATTTTCATGTTTGGTTCAGCTGATGTAGCTGTTGTCATCAGTGGTGTGTTTTTCCTGTCACGTTATCAGAAAGTGTTTCTACAGAGTGAGAAGTTGAAGAAGCTTAAGGCTATGTTGTACTTTGCCCAGGTTATCAATTAAATCAATAGAGTGTTGCTACAAAAAATAAATAAAAAAGGAAAGCATGATATTTCCTGAAAAATTGTATGCTAAATTAAAGCTTCGCATGGCAATGGCTTGTTTAATAGCCTTACTGAGCTCAGGGTGGTGCACTGAGCTGCACAGTCGAGTGGAATTTTGAAATAGACTATATGCGTGGTTTATTACCAATTGAAATATGATCAATTAGAGTTGTTTAGCGGTGTGCCGGAGAATTTTTGACAGTGAACGACTATTGCAAATCCTATACAAAAGTATGGATAGTGAACGCGGCACGAGCTATAACTCACCACTAATACTACGGACATAGCTCCTCTTTTCAATTGTTCTGCTATACAGGTAGAAGAATTTATTGCTTTGCAAGAAGTACTGGTGAGTGGTCAATTTCCTGAGATTTTGCAAATTTTACATTTGTATTTTTACGTACATTAGATCCCATCCGTTCACTGCCGTGATGTATTAAAACATCGCGTATTTTAGAATCTACACAGCAGTGCATATAGTCTATCCCCCCAAGGAGATCCTCAGGCTCATCATCCACCCCCTTTGATACAATAGCTGTGAACCTTTGCCTATGCAATGTAGCTATGTGTGTATTCATTTGTGCATTTATTGCTTTATGGTGCTGTTGATGCAGCACTATAATCTTCATTGATATCAATCAGTCAGCCTCTCAAAGTGACATGCAGAAACGGACTTACTACTTTATACTCAGGGATACAGTGTGGCCATATTCAGTGTCAGTGTGGAATTCTAAAGATATCATAGTACTCTTCTTGTCTGTATGTCCATTTCAGCTTGCTGCAGAGCAAGATTTTCAGCTTGGCTTAGTATAGGCCACTCAGATTTAGACTGCCTTGATTAATACGAGGTCTGTCTACCATGCAGAGATAATTACTATAATATTGATCGTGTTTATTTATTATTTCATTGTACAGTACTAGACAGTCAGTAATTACTGCCTCAAGAAAAATTAATTATGCACGTACATTATGATTAGCTTTAGTTCAGTTCAAAATGTCACTAGCTACAAAATTCACAATCATCCTTAATTAGTATGGTCAATCAGATTATTTTCAAGAACTCTTCGCTTCTCCATTGGAGGGGCATTATTTGTATCAGTTGAACTAGATCTTCTAAGCATTAAGTATCGTTTGATTTTTCTCACCCCCTTGTCTCATTTGCTTCAACTCTTGCACCAACTCCCCATGCTTCTGATATTGAAATTTTGTCATGTGTTGTCCACTCTTGTGTATGTATGGCATAATAGCTTCAGACATGGTCAATACATCCACTGCAAATATTAGAAGAAATCTACATGTATGGGCAACACTAAGATATAATTCCCACCATGCAGAGAGGCAACTGCTAGCTACATAGCATGGGTATAGGGCTATCCTTGCCAGAGAATCACTTTTCTTTTCTGTTTCCCTTGGGCCTGAAGACATATATGAGGGGTAGGAAACAAGCCAAAATTGTCTACAAAATTCAAAATTTGAAATATGGGTGCCCATATTTCATCTTTTAAATAACATCTCAATTCATATTTCTCTGTAAAATTCAGTGGTTTCAAAATTAAAAATCTGTAATAATTGGTAGTTTAAATTTGCAAAAATCCGTAATTTTATATTTCCGTGAAATTTCATAATTTCCCATTACATCTGCTCAATCGTCAATTTTCATCTTCAAAATTTCAGGCAATATTTCATCTTTCAGAAATAATTTCAGAGGTGACCTATGAAATTTCAGGTCGTTCCCTACCCCTAGGACATATAGTTACCTGGACTCTGATTTATATGATTCAGTTGGAAAGCCTATCTGTGCCGTATTATGCCTGCATAGCCTTGCCAGTTGGTAAGACTTGTGTGCCTGATGACACAGTCAGCCTAAATTGCAGTATGACTTTGTCCAGAAATGACCTTGAACGGTATACAGAGAGGAGCTGCAAGATGGATTGCCAGATTACAACTGGCCAAAATCCTGTTACATCTATGCTGGAAGCATTAGCTACTATGGCCAACTCTAATGCAGACGCATATCAAGACTTCACATGCATTTTTCATTTACTACCTTACAGCATGCAGTACTAATGCGACCATACCCGCTCTAGCAATTATCCTGACACTACCACCCTCTCCACTCATTATCCCTATTTCCAATCATTGTGATTATTAGTAAATTTATTACAAATTAATATAGCTTCTATAGATCAATTTGAGGTAGGAATGATTTACCTAATGGCTTGATTGAAAGCCATAACACTCTACCCATGTACAAACCCAAACTGCAGACTCTTGATTGACAACTTTTATATGGGCAGGTCCCCTGGATGCATCAGACACCATCTGTCTGTCTAGTATACCAGCACACTGCTGCTCTCTGTGCAGTCACTGAATGCTTTGAGCAAGGCGTTAATTGCGGCATGGCTACCTGGCCCCAGCTTTGCACTCACCGAAATACAATCGTGCTAACACACAATTGCTTGAATGGGTGAATGATTATTCATGTGTTGTGGCTTGATGCCGTGGGGGGAAATGCTAGACTGTTACCTATAGCAATCTAGTGTGGCGCCTCCCACGGATGGAGGGTAGCTATAGGCAACAGATGCTGAGGCAACTCATCAGCATTCGCCCCTGTGTGCTCTTAAACAGTTGCTGTACAAAGCAACCATGCAAGAGACCCTCCTACTGGTCACAGGAAATTCACATGAGATCATGTAGTGTGACCTTGTAGAATCCAAGCCTACAGCACACAGTTCCCATTCTCCCATTCCACAGATATTTACAGTCATAAGTATTTTAATGGCTTGCTGCCCAGTGGAGCTGGTAAAGTTAGTAGGTGTTAACTTGAGGCAATGCCTGCTTGCTCTGTACAGATCAGTGGGTGCCATAGTATAGTATTTCAAGAAGACTACTGGCATGTTACGATACAGTATACCATCTGTTCAATGCTAGTAGGAATTTCCCACATACTGTATATCTTCATTCAATCTTGTTTCATTACTTTTTATTTGCTGTAACCCTATTTCATTTTTAAATTAACAATATTGTAATTATACCAGTTTGTCAACTTTATTGCTATAGCATAGATACAGTTTACGTGACCCAGTCTGGGAAAAGCGGTCTTATCGCCTATTTGAAAGTATCAAGAAATGCCGGTTTACTGTACACTGTAAGGATTTAGCGTGTTGTAAAAAACTTAAGTTTCCCACCATTTTAGACAGTTTTTAACTTGATGTTGACTCTACTAGATGAGCTCTAAAAGGGGGCCAGAGGTGGCAAGGGATTGTTTTTAAAAATCAAAGAGGAAGGTGTAGGGATGAGTTATGAGCAACTAAGGTCTCAAAACTGGCTAAAATGAAAGAACATTTACAGCAAATGTTTTTATTCAACTTCACGGAGCTGTACAGCCACACACATGCCATCCCCAACTGGCCAGAGCTCCATTGGTGCCTCATTCAGATTGCCACTGTGCTTGGAAAAAGCAGCCAGCAAAAGCAGACCACTCAAATCTAGCTGCTTTTAATTATGAAGTTTGATAGTTTATTTATGTAGCTTTGTGTTCTGGATGAAAAATCAAATCTGATGTCATGGGTGATAAGATAGACCCAGTCACATATTATTATGCACAGTTAGCTAGGACTGCTTTATTAGACTACATTAATCCAACAACTGAATGTGTTACTGTATAATACTCTCAATAGCAGTTTGACATATTATATTGAAATACGTCAAGCGATTAGCCAATAGAATTAGTATTACACTTGTTTGTCAAGGTCCCATGACAAAAATCTATAATACTAATTTGATTGGCTAAAATAGTGTGGTGTATTTATATTAGAAGTAAATGTCCGATTCGACAACTATTGTTACCATAGTGATAGATGTCCCCAAGGCATGACACAATACGGTTGCTTAGCAACGGTTGCTAGGTAACCGTTGCTAAGGTAAAAGTCATTTTGAGACCATAGCAACGGTTGCCAGGCAACGGTTGCTAAGTGTGATTGATCTTTTGCAGTGGTTATTTTTGAATTTCTGTTGCCTAGTAACAGTTGCTATGGTTGTCGGATTAATTTGCAATAGAACAGATGGCTGTGGTATTCGGGATTAATAGTTCTCGCATTGTAAACAGGAAGGAAATAGTGCTCGGCTTCGCCTCGCACTATTTCACTCCTTCCTGTTTAAAATGCTCGCACTATTAATCCCGAATACCACAGCCATCCATCCTATTACATATACTAATCTTCTTGACTGTGATATATTAATGGATGTGGTTTGCCATGTCTAGCTTTCCACAACAAAACTGCAGCTAATGGTAGCTATATAGATTAGTACCAAGTGTGGTCATGATGTGCTCTGATTTATAGAAGTGGAGTAGCATTCTCTGATTGTTTGGTTGGTCCATGCAATTGTTTTATTTGTCTCATTTTACATACACAGTGTATTTTGACAGCTCACCTCTTTTTATACAAACAGTTTCTCTACCATTCCATATTCCATCAACTGTACATGTCCTAGACAAACCACCTATTTGGTCATAGCCATCATTGCATTGAACATCACAAGAGTCGCCAGGGTTAGGCTTTCCGTCATCTCCCAAATAGCATGTGATTTTTCCATGAGGGGGTGGTGCAAGTGTTGAGCAAAAGTGTACTAAATATGCATATACAGAAAACACAAAATATTGTGACATGGGAATACGTACTAGCAAGACAAGTTTAGTAAATGGAGTGTATATTTCTAATTAGTATAGTAATAACTACTTCAATTTCCTTCTACTTATATATTTACTTCTTCATGCATATCACTTATTACATACATGGTTTGAGGACAGTTATTAGGACAATCAAGTCTTTCTCCATCCATGAGAGAAGCCACCAATTCAGCATTATTTAAAGTTGGATAAGGGTAACTGCCTGTGTACACACTATGACTTTTCTATTTGTGTAACTTAATTTTGTATTATATTTTGTTTGGATAGGGATAACAATACTACCACATAAACAATCAACATGAATATATGACAGTTATATTTTTCAACGCATATTTTTGCACAATAGTGCCTTTGATTTAAAACACCATGCTTACTATTATGGTCATATGTATGAATTACCAGCAGGCATCATTAAACTTGCATAATGAATCCACACAGGAAAACACAATTAATTCCTACTTGACACAGTAACACTGGTATCTTTATTTGCATTAACAAGGAAATGTATAGCTAAGACACATAAGTTCAAATAATTATTGGTTTATTACTATAAATTCAATACTTGTTTCACTCAGTACTCATATTACACTATAAGGTGGACCATCGCTTATCTGGGCAGTCTATAACACACTACTGTCCATATCTCAGAAAGGTTCTAAACTACTAAAACTGCACATTAAATCACTTAAATACAAACAATGTTGTTATATAAGTTAGAACTACACAATTTAGTTGACAGAGTAAGACGGAGCATTTCATGGTCAATTTCTTGGGATATAACACTTTATATGTATATAGTGAGGCAGATTAGCTATAAAATTGTGCATTTTAATGATAAAAGCACCAAATTTGGCACAGATGTAGAGGATCACCTTACAAACAAATATGGATATTGGGCCAGTGCAGACCACCCCCCCATTGATAGGTTCCAACCACTCAACTGCAGCAACAACATATTAATGTTTAATTACACAATAAACAAAAAAAAATTACAAACTAAACATGAATCTCTTTACCATATGATACAGAATTACACTAATTTACCTATTTGGTATAGCATACATGACCAAAATGCACTCTGTGTGTAGTATTTCTATTGAGAACACTGTTTTAACAGTATAACTATGAGTGACTACATTATTGAATTCTCATCAGTTGTGAACTCATTTGATGTTTTTGCAATCATGTATATAGATGCTTTAATTCATTTAGGAAGTGCTAAAGGTAGGAAAATATACTATACATACGTACTAGGAATTATCTATTCAACCATAATATAATGTCCTGTATTATGTACATGTACTGTACATATACTTCACAGTAGTGCATTAGACTCTAAGAAAACCATTGCTTGTATGTATGTGTACATTTAGTGATAAACATAGCTATCTGTTTAATAAGGATATTGGGAGCCCTACCCATTTTTAGATATACCACTAAAACCATGAAAAAGCAATACAAAAATATGGTGAACCTAATCGTCTTATTACGTACATGAGTTCTATAGTTTACAATTACTTACATAGATTCTGTGGTTTATAATAATACTATATCTGTTTCACTGCCATGCAAAAGTCCCTCTAACAGCAACTGTCCCATATACACATGGCCTCCCTGACAAGTAGCTTTCTCTGTTGTTCTAGAGCACCCTTGCTTGGTAGCAGTTAATTTTTCATCAGGCTTTGTCAATGTCTCCGCATTTACTAGTCCTGTCATACAGCAGGATGACAAACCTCTGAATAATGTGTATACCATTTTCCATTGGATCATTTGGTGTATGATACAATAGTAACGGTGCAGTTGTGTGAACTCTGGCAGTGCATTTCAGGTATTCCATGCTGACCACACACCCAAAAAAAATCTGGAATTGGTGTCACAACCTGAATTTGAACAGCTGGACAATGGATAATGCCGCAGGGTTTGTGTCTTAACATGTGTATTTCAGATTGGGACCTTCAAGTATACTGTTTACTAACTAAGGCAGGAGAACAGATTCTTTCTGACAACTCACTGGAAACTCCCAAAAAAGATTTAGCTTTCCAAAATATATGGTCAGTTATGAACAATTTTGGCTGTACATGCATGGTGGATGACATCATTGTTTGTGCTGGTAACTAGCTACATTTGATGTAAAACAGGTATATCTGGCGAATGTATATAATGTATACAAGGAAACAGTTCTGACCAAGTAAAATCTATTAATATTTTGGTCCCTTACTAACTGCCACAGTAGCTATAGTGTTTTCTTTCAGATCTGTTTACTGATGAAAGAGCTCAGAAGAGAGATACTTTAATGTAATTTGAGGAAAATATTGGCCCTGGCGAAGGCCCACATTAATGCCTGTGAGTTGGATAGTGACAATAATACCATCAACCTTGCACAAGCACTTAAAGATTGTTCATAACTGGTAAAATGCATATGCTTGGGATAGGTAAACCTTAATCAGGATTTTCCAGTGGGTTGATCTTTACTGCAACAGGCCAATGTTTAGGGAGGATTTGGTGACCTCGGACAAACCGCCCTCTGTTAAAATTTACTAGTACATTACACTCAAAACTGAGTTACTGTAACAGAGCAATCAAATATTTGATATTACAGTCAGTTATTCTCAACTTTAATTAACAATTCAACAAAAATTGCTGAAATATCACCATATTAAAATATTCAGTTATTTAAGTGCAAAAATTGTTCTATAGAGCATTTCCCCACACTCACTAGCTTTAGCATGCTTTTCATGCAGAATGTGTTTCAGAAACATCAAGACTCACTTTAGTGAGTCGCGAGGCCAAGAAGCACAAAGCGCGCGCCCACAATAATAATAATAAACACACGACCACTATTGTGAGTCATTTACATGAGGGATTGATTTACGCAATCTTTTAAAATCCGCATGGCAAAATCTCAGCTTTATACTAAAAGATTCTGCCTCGAAACCAGGGGCATGTAACCTTTGTATTAGTGAGTAACTACCACACGAAAAGTCAGGCGAATTGTTGGAGTAGTTTGTTCCATCGCCAACCCATGTACAATGCATTAATTAAATTATTTATTCAAAATTAATGTGCATCATTCTTATTTTCATTTTCTTCGTCATCGCATCCCATTGGAGCGATTTTCTTTCAACCATGAAGTCGTATTGTAGAAAGGCTGCAGCTATCAGGGGCTTTTTACACAATGTATCTGTACATTTAATTTCGCTAAGAGTTGTTTGTTAGTTTATGAGATCGCTTTTGTGCTCTTTGAAGATTCAAACTTGCCGCCACGATGTCGATATGTGAGGCGCCTGCCTCAATTCCCAAACCCAAACAGTGTGGAAGTGGTTAGCCATAGCGAGCTGGTTGATTTCATTGTGCTGTCAACTCTTGGTTTAATTGTGAGTTCAGTCACTGATTTGTTTTAAATTTGCCACGGTATGCCTCCACTGACTTGTTATAGCATGACTCCAGCCCATGCAGGGCCGTACATAGCTATAGCCAGCTGTTTCATACCCGCTGTAGTGATATAGTTGAAGTAACTTACTGCTACATTACCCGTGCACATCTTTAATCCCGCCCCAGCCCTTCAGTGCCTGTGAAACTTCAGTGTTCACTTAAAAAGCCAGCATCAGCGCATCACCTTTCAGCACTTAACCCACAATTATAGAAACTCTTTAATGATAGCATGAATATACTGTAATAGTAAACATTTACATTATGATGATCCCATAAAAATTTAAAAAAATGACTGCAATAGCACAAGAAGCCAGATACGCCAGTGTTTGGCTATGAAGTACCACCAAGAGTTCATAATATAGTAGTGGGGTCTTGGTAGCTACCACATATTAATTTTTCTTCACCATTTGCGTGATTTGTCCATTGACCATAAACTCACCCGCCAACAGTCACAACATCAGTATCCACCCTGCATATACAGAAAGGGATACAGTATGGTAAGGCACAGCTAACTAAAAACTTGTAATCATATAGTCAAACTAACATGTCAACAAACACTTAATTCCACTATTATGATTATTGTTAAAGTGAGCATCCCGTATAGCCATTGCCAAGATGTATTCAGCATATTGCAGCAGCTGATGACCAATTTTGGAATATATTACTGACTTGTTTTGTGGTTCTCACCTACATTGTTGACATAACAATTGTTGTTGTTAGGAGACATATAAACTAGGAGGGACTAATGGTTATAGCATAATGGTAAACAAGTTAACACAACAGCGAAGGAAATTTTAATAAACTAGCAGTGATTGGATAGTTGATAGATAAAAGTAGAAGACAATTAATTTTGTAGTATTTCCAGTCCTGATTGTTTGAGAATAAGCACATTAGCTGCTATAAGCATGAAAAAAGCAAGACAGACTAAATTTTAACACAAGGTTTATGATATAAACTCATTATGCACCTACCAATGTGATATCCCATCACCCCCTTGGATGTAAAGCCTGTAAGTGAGGCTTTACAAGGCGAATTGACATGAAACTGCTGCTTCACTATGGGACATTTGACAATCATTCATTAAACAACCAATTATTTTTTCTACGCTATGTCAAATCTCCCACGTTGCAACTGGAGAAAATGGTGGGGATTTGACACAAAAGGTTTGTCCTACCATGGGGCATTTAACATTTGGTTGTGCCCACTATAGCCCTATATATGCCTGATGGGGGGTTAGTAGGGCAGTACATTTAAATGTGCACTATATATAATATGGTGTATCTACTGGGGTAAGTAGATTAAGCCTGTACCTTGCGGGCCTAAGCATGTTCCTCTCCTGCTTTGAAAAATAATCTTTTATTGCCTGCCCCTAACTGGAGTTTGCCTGACACCTTCAACATCACAAACATCTATCTAAAATGGTTAATTTAGCTTTGACCATTGGCAAACTAACAATTATATCAGAATATACATAACTCTATTTATCTGCCCAGTTACTATATAGTAGGGTCCATGGTTGTCTCAGATCTGCTCATATTATTATCGCATCAATCAATCAATGCATAGTAATTATGGCCTACTGTATGTACACATTGAGCTGAGCCCTCAAAAATATTAACTCATTTGTTACCTGCTAATCATTCAAATGCCTGACACATTATTTATAGCCAAAGTTTTCACACACATTTATAGGAAGCCATAAAAGTATATAGCCAATTAACCTTTCCTGAACTGTTGGTGGAAGCACTTGTTTGCTCTTGACATCTTTGTTGTCATCACCAATCATCTTGGTTGGTAGAAACATTGAGAAAATATCCTCTTTCATTTTTAGCTGTTTTCTCAGGGTTCAGCTCAACTTGCTCGTGGTCTGACCCACGCAGTTAGAACAAGCCAGCTACGAGGCTCTGGCAAGGGGTGTCATGTCGGCTCACGCTGTAGATAGATCTGTGACTGCGGTCAAAGTCTTGACCGGTGAAATTTTCACCTTGACCTTTGACTTGCAGCATTTATCATTTTTGACCTGTAGTGACTTGAGCATTTCTTGTCGAACTTTTGACCTCCACTTATTTCTCTACTTTCCTAATATGCACCTGCGCTTGTAACCTAGTATAATACTTTCTTAGTGCGTGCTACCAGCAGCTGGGAGAGAAAAATCATTATAATTACGGCGAAATACCTGTTGGAGCTTTAAAACATCTTCTTGGAGATCCTTACTTCTTGTGAGTTACGTATAATTTCGTAAACTTGATAGTAACTATATATAGTTTTCGATTGTGAGTTTCAAACCTTCCGTATCGTCTTGACCCTTGACCTACTGTAAGAGCTATTTTGTGGCCTTGACCTTTGACTTAGAGTTTGACCGCGGTCGCAGATCGACCTACAACAAGAGCCTGAGTGACACCCCCTTGCTCTGGCCTACACAAGCATAGGGCCATACCTATTTGATCTTATGTTGCGCGGGCCCGACCGACTGCATTTTTCTTCAAATGAAATAACTTTGAAAATCATGTGTGTGGATCACATGTTCTTAATTAAAGACAATACATCATAAACTCCCTCGTGGTATAGTCCAAAAGGGACCATTGAAGATTGTCCAATGCTCTTACGATGGGAAAGCTCTTTTGGAGATTTATGTTTAAATCTGATGCTACTAGAAGAGTATGAAGCCTAGATTTTTAAATGTGTATATACTATTATAGTTACATTCATTATTTGCATTTTGTATTGTATGCTTGTGTTTAAAATTTTTATCATTTTCAAACTGACCTACCTACCCAAATTTAAAATAATTTTGCCTGCGCAACATAAGATCAAATAGGTATGGCCTAGTATATAATCCCAGGAATCTACTATGGCATGGGAGATTCCTGTCTAAAAATACGATGGTAGTTATATAGCCGTTTACAATGACTTAGCTATACATGAACTTACCCGGCAATTTGCTGGGAGAATAGTGTGATGCATTCAGTGCCGTCAGGTTTCATGTCCATTCCGAGGCATACAATGAGCAACAACTCGCAGCTGATTCGGCTCCACTTGTCACGTACAGATTTTGTTATGTCACCAACCCACTGCTTCAGCAAGAACAGTTAAGACTGCATGTAGCCTCAACTTTGCTGGTTCTTATTTACGTGAAACATCATACAAGATATCACGTGAGTCCTTGTGGGAATTTGAACATTATTTTCAGTTTGAATGAATTTTCTCTTAGCAAGTCACTTTTAGTAGCGCTTCTAAACACTGAACTTGGAAGCTAATTGCTACTAATTTAGCTAGCTAATCTGTTGCTGAAGCTGTTATTATGCATGCATGCTTGCAGTGTCCGAGGCAGTGTCTCCTATAATATAATGCCTAACTGTGTGTTCTCTAGTCAACAAAAAGTAGTGATATCCTGTGCCAAAAACAGCCCAGCTGTAAAAAAAGGCGAGGCCAAGAATGCACAAGTACATGTTCATGGAGTAACCAAAAGACATGATATCAAAATCTGGCCAAGAAAGCATTTACAGTATAGGCACTTTTGTGCATTCATTTTCTATATGCTTCACATTATCACATCCAGCTAGCTGTACATGTGTGCTTGCAATATAAACAATACTACTGAGATGATTAAAGATATTACACTGCATTGTTACCAAAATTATTTTAACTAAAAATTTACAATTGGTTTCTACTTGGCCATCTTTTTATTTTAATATACAGTGCAAAAAGATGGCCAAGTAGAAACTAATTGTAAATTTTTAGTTTAATTAATTTTGGTAACAATGCAGTGTAATATCTTTTATCATCTCAGTAGTATTGTTTATATTGCAAGCATACATGTAAGCTGGATGTGATAAATGTGAAGCATATAGAAAATGAATGCACAAAAGTGCCTATACTGTAAATGCTTTCTTGGCCAGATTTTGATATCATGTCTTTTGGTTACTCCATGAACATGTACTTGTGCATTCTTGGCCTCGCCTTTTTTTACAGCTGGGATGTTTTTGGCACAGGATACACTATACACTGAACAGAAAAGGGTCTTGCTAAGAATCCTGGTTATGGGCCTGTGCTTCAGTAAACATGATACTTGGAAGCCCAATCTTAAGGACTAATGTTAAGACACAAACACTGCAGCATCATCCACTGCCCAGCTATACATACTAAAATTCAGGTTGTTATGTTTCGGATTGTTTCCAGTTTTGTTGGACATAGAAAGAAGAAAGCATGGAATACCTGAAAATGCACTGTCAGAGCTCACTGTACTGTTAATATTTTATTATACACCAAATAAACCACTGCAACAGGTTACATACATTATTCAGAGGTTTGTCTTCCTGCTATATGACAGGACCAGTAAATCTGCAGACTATGGTTCATATAGGTCAGCTTCTGTCTATATCCAGCCCCAGTTGGTGGTTAGTGACTACCTTCATACTGACTCTCTCTGTTGCTCTAGAGTAGCCTTGATTGGTGAGATCTGCAGGTCTCTTTGTGAAAATTTTGTCAGGTTTTGTCTATATAAGTCTGTTATGCACAAGAAGGATGCACTTGAATACACAACGTTGTGTGTGATCACAAACATTGAAGCATGAAGATAACGTAATAGCCAAGTGTGTACCTAGTTAAATATTTGTGAACTAGCTACTGAATTGGCCATGTATTGACCACAGAGTCTATGTACATAGGTAATTACAAACTATAGAAGTTATATATAGTATGGAATAAGACAACGTTCATAATACTTACAGTATTACTCTAATGATTGCTTTTTCATGGTTTTAGTGGTATATATTAAGTGGGTGGGGCTTCCAATGACCTTATAAACTAGATAGCTGTTTTTATCACTAAATTTATATACATATGCATACAATGGATTTCTTATGATCTAACCCACTACAACAACGTTTACCTTGACCATATGTACAGTACATGTAAATAATACAGAATGCTGTATGGGGATGGTTGAATAGATATGCGACTGGATTTGCAAAAAGGTACCTTCTGACACATTTAACATGCCAGCAAACAAAATGATGTAACACTTGACTCCTTATACTGATTAACTTCCTCTTAGTTTCAAACTGCAGCCAGATACTTTACTGCACTCATGGGCAATTACATATATATGCAATAATAGAAATGTTATGTAGCTTCATAGTTCAAAAAATGGGTCAAATGTTGTGCATGAAAAAGGTACCTTTTTGCAAATCTGGTCATATATTTCCTAGTATGTACAGTATTTTTCCTACCTTTAATACTTCTTCAACAAATTAAAGTATATAAGAGCGTCTACATGATTGTATAAACATCAAATGAGTTCACAATTGATAAGAGTCTAATAATGTAGTTGTTAATAGTTATACTGTCACAACAGTGTTCTCAGCAGAAATACTACACACAGGGTGTGTTATGGCCACATCTGCTATACAAAATAGATGAAAATAGTGTAATTCTGTTATCAAATGGTAGAGGGTTTATGTTCAGCTTGTCATTTTCTTTGTTCATTGTGTAATTAAACATTGATATTTTGTTGGTGAAGTTGAGCGGGTAGAACCTATCAAAGGGGGCGTGGTCTGCACTGGCCCAATATCCAGATTTGTTTGTAAGGTGATCCTTTACCTCTGTGCCAAATTTGATGCTTTTATCACTAAATGTACATATTTTTCAGTTAATCCACCTCACTAATAAGCATTGTGGGGTTTGTTACAGTAAAAAAGCTAAAAATGCATCTATCAACCAAGTGGAAGTTGTTGTTAGAATAAACAAACCACATGTAAAGGTAAGCAGCAATCCCGAGGCTTTTTTCTTATGCAAGGTAAGTAGCAATGCTAAGGCTTTTATCTTGTGTTTTGATCTAACACAATATTAATAAAGTACTAATCATATGACTAATTTGGAGTGTCCTAACAACAGAGGTGCTTGGATAAAGAGTTTCATACAGGAGAGGTTCTGCTATTATAGATTACTGGTCTGTTAAATCCTTTGTAGATTTTTCTTACGCTTTTCTTCACTAAAGTTTACTTTAATTATGCAGTCATACATAAGTGAAATACTTTATACTGACCTTCTTGACACAATCTTCCACGATATCCAGTTGCACATTTGCAGCTTGTAAATATTCGATCAAATCGAGTGAATCGAACACAAGTGCCACCATTTTCACAAGGGCACGTAATTGCTTTAGGAACAGAAGTTGGTGGAACAGGGGCAGACACAGGATTATACAATACAGACTTTTGGCTAGAGAATGGATGCCCTTTGTTATCAAAACCTTCTATCTTGTATTGATAAGGAACTCCAGGAATAGTAATATATCCAGCAAATACTCCACTGCAAACATTTAATGTTCTCTCACTCAGTAGTGCACCATTTGTTGATAACAGCTGCAGCACTATTGGACTTGTAGTCTTGATTCTGTCAAATTTAGTAGTTGACACCAATACTCTTATGTATTCTCCTGAAAAGCATAGAAATATTACACACAGTTGCTGCCTCTGTTATTACATGTATGCCACATGTATATTTGTATTGTAAATGTACTGTACAGACTGTACACATACTGCAGCATCAAGATTTAACACTTCAATAGTAATTATATATGTAATAACCTGATACAAGATGGCAGAGTTTAAAAAAAATTAATAAGAACATTTATTTACATGGCAATGAAATCATGCTGTACAGTAGTAGCTACGTTTATTTATCATACAGTGCGATAGTATTGTAGCACAGACCTTATGAACACATGCTTGCACACACACAATGTAACCATCACCACATGTAGTTGTACAGTAAAAATCTTTGGAGTCTTTGATTTGAGTATTGGGACCATAGCAATGAAAAAAACTATAGGGAGGTTGTATAACGATACCTGTGCAAATTAATCCCTACTTCAGTCATATGACATGTGTCATAGGGATAAATTAAACTAGAAGTGTAGTCAACTTTCCTTGTTTCACTGCAGCTTGTTTCTATGGTCCTGGTACGTATATGAGAGTAGGCTGTATTTGTGGTTCCTTGTGGTTAGTGAAAGTATATAGCAACCTTGAGGCCATTCAAGTGTTTATACAGAATGGATCATTGCACAATAATCTGTATCATCAAACAGTATGGTACTACTAGGATCCCCCCAAAACTGACATGTGCCCCTAAAATGTCACCTTCAAAAATCATCCTAGAGACATCTTATGAGATGACAATCACCTTAATGGAATAATAATTATGCACCATCAAATACTGCATTAAAACAAGAAAACACTGGGCAGTCAGACATAGATTTTTTGTAATTGTTAAACTTGGATTTTAGTCTGACTGCCAGCCTGCCTGCCTGACCACAGCCGCAAGGCTCAAAACAGCACATGGCCACCATTTTACACCACAAAAACAAGCTCACCAGTGGGATGTGCCTTTTGGGGTTCCACCAAGTGTGTGTCCTCTGCACCTTGTCTTTCTTTTTATCTTCAATCAGGCTGCTCATCTTCTAGATGCAATGAAACCATATTATGGCATTCATTTTTCCTATCAGCACTTCCCTTGAGCAGCATATTTAGATGCCACAGTTTTATTGAAGCTCTTAAACTTGGTAGAGGTATACATGTAACTTCACGATAGGTTCAATGCCACGCCTATTAATGTGATCTTTTGGTTGATTCATAACAATCAAGCACCAACCTCTTAACAATCTATCAAGATTACACACCCCATTATTATATGTATGCTACCACAATAAAATAGTGACACAACTCTGGTAGGTAAAAGGCTGACTTAAGATAATCTAATACAGCAGTCTACCTATAGAACAGTTACACATGTGTAGCTGTATGCTACGTATAACAAAAAAACAAACAAATTAATATATTAAAATTATTAATTTAATAATGAAGTAGGGATCCAAGTAATAAAAAGTTGTGAAACAAGAGATGAATGATGGGAGCATAGCTCGGTGGGAAAATTGCTACATTGGCAACAATTTTGTTCAGTACAAAAGTAGGGATTTTCCACTGAGATACAGTGTGGTGCAATACCATCATTCATCTCTTGTTTCACTACTTTTTATTGCTTAGATCCCTATGTACTTCATTTTTAAATAATAATTTTACTATCAAGACACACGATAGTGTGTCGTGCGGCCCCGAGGAGCCAGCGCGCCACACCATGAGTATATTGGCAGGAAGAAAGAAAACGCAATTTTCACACCTTTGTAGCTCCGTGATCCTTCTTCTGATTGGAACCAATTTTGCTGCAAAGGTGCCCACCAGGTAGGCCACCCCACATACCAAATTTGAAGAAAATCGCCTTGGTCATTTCAGAGATATAAGTAGCCATGGACTATTACTCATGGACTATTAAGCCATTGGCTGTATGTAACACATACAGTCCCTGATACATCTTCTAGTTTCCAGTCACTCGAGAAAGCCTTATTGATATTATTCCAGCTTTGACTGGGCTCGACCCTCCTGGTGCTCTGCAATGTTCACTCTTTGCCCTTCCAACTAGATTTGGTGGTCTAGGCTAGGGTTTCCAACTCAAATTAGGAAACTGCTTCCTTTTATTGTTTCTGGTGATTTTTGCTCAGACTGACCTGTAAGATAAAGCAAACAAGTGCTATTTTATAGTTGGATTGTTAGTAGTATTAGGTATCAGCATAAGTTTAACTAATGAAAACATTAAAAAGTGGTCACGTGACCAAAATATCATAATAGTTAAATTGGGCAGCTTATTAGAAAATCATAGCATTTTGGGTGACCTAAGTCACAATTAGTGTATTTTCTTGCCTTATAATGAAGACTTCTACATCTTGTAGCACAATAGTATATCCTGTATAGCTGTAATGGGATTGTTGGCCATGTCACCACTTTTTGGGTATTTACAGTTAATACTACACTGCTATGAAAGCAATAGAAAGTTTAATAATATATTAGCACTTGCTTGTTTTATTTTAAGGTCGGTCTGCATAAAAATCATCAGAAACAACGAAAAGGACTGAGGCATCATCTTGTTTTGCAGTGGAAATCCTATATAAAGAGAATTTTGGTCACGTGACCACTTTTTGGATATTTACATAATGTTAAATTTGTGCTGATAGTGACTGCTGCAATTAATCCAATATCAAATTAGCACTGGTTTGTTTTATCTTAAAAGTAGATCTGTGTGAAAATCTCCAGAAATTACAAAATGAAGCATCTTCCTATCTTGAGTGGAAACCCTATCTAAGCATTGTTGCACCTGATTCTTTATCATCTACTGAGTTTTCTGCTTCAATGTATGTCACAGCACCCTTACGATCACTCATTTTATCACAGAATTTTGGCTATACTGCCGATACTCATTGTAGTCTGTACTCCTATAAGCTTGAAATTAAACAATCCGAGACTATCAATTTGTCCACTCTTTCTAAGGAACTGTTCTCTAAGCTTACTCCCATTCTTCAGAGGGCTGTTACGTTTGCACAGGAAAAGGGTGCTTTTAGCTCTACCTGTGCAGGAACATGGTTTCTCACTACACAAGACTGCCTTTCAAGATGCCTTTGCTTTGATGTATAGTTGGAGAACAGTTCAGGTTAAGATGTTCCTTGAATTCTGAGTTATGGTCTTCTGAGTTCATAGAATTGGATGTGTGTGAAAGCCCTTTTCAAAAATCCAGTCAAGTTTGTCAATTAAGATTTAACAATGATTGTTCTATTGGAATATCTCAATTTTTCATGCGAAATGTGGTAAGATGTAGTTACTCAATTTTTACAAGTCAAATCCTGCACCTTTCATGCTAAAATACAATTTGCAGCCTGTAGTCAAACGTTTTATTAGTATAGCATTTATTATGATGATTATGAGTAGGTCTTAATAGTAGTGTACTACCGGGGTGTGATCTGTACCAAAATGATCATCAACTTTGATTCGATGAAATACTAGAGAAGTTGTAATAGTACAGTATTAAAGAGTTTATTAAAATTACTTTTATAATGCTCTAGAGTGCACATTTTTATGAGGATTTCAAATAGAATACCCATAGAATGTTTTAGAACAATCTAGATTTTCCATTGGTAGCTAGCTAGAACTACAAACTTATGAACTTTTCACTATTGAGTAGAATTTTAGCTAGAATTTTCATTTATAAAGTAGAAAATAAGTGAGGTAATCAGCCATGATAGCAATGGCTATTAAGGATTTGGGTGTTCAGTGCAGAGGTCCGTTGTTCAAACATTGGCCGGTAACTTTTTTAAGACATTTTTCATGCACCCGTTTTACCCTGCTTTGACTGTTCTATTAGAGTATTTTGACCACACTATTTACAGTTATTTGGTTTTTGTCTTGTATCTCTATAGCTGTAAAGGCAATTTCTTTTAAACTGTAAAATGTTTTAGCTATGATACACATACTGATTTTAAGTTATTCCCATTAGCAGTTTACCCTGTAAGTGTGACAACAACTCAGGCTTACTCAGCCTTATTAAATGCAAATAATCATCCATAGTTCTACTGCTATTAATCAGATTTACACTAAACTTGGTACGTGATTGTGCCAAAATATATTCTTAAAGTGACCCAAAGCTCAAGACAATCAAGCTACGCAGTTGCATTTTGTAGTTGTTTTTGTGAAGTATACAAAAAGAAGACTCTATAAGCCTTCCAAAACAAAGAGAAAAAAGAAATTAAGCCAGAGGCTTATGTTTCATGACTGTGTTAGGCAATCTTGCTCAAATTTAGTATGTGGGGTGTTGAAGATGGAGGGAATTTGCAGTATAAAATGAATCCAATTCAACAAGGGAGCACGGAGCTACATATGCGTGAAAATCACATTTAGTTTCTACCTGTAAATATAGTCACGGTAAGGTGAGCCAGCTTTCTTGGCCGCATAACACACTACTGTGTGTCTTGATTCGCTAGCTTAATCAACTATATCTGTCTTCTGTTGCTGATTCTCACCTGGATCCCTTGCTGCAGAGGATCGTTGGTTTGAATAGAATGAATTGTTCTTCCTTGTGGCTGACAGCTCTTCCTATTCAGGAGCAAGGATTCTACTTAAATAAGCAGGAGTTTCAGGATGCTAAGTCTTAGAATTGGCTGGCAATTGTATGATGTCTTCAGTCACTGTGTTTGTGCATAGATTATAGACAGTCTGTGTCTATAATCTATGGTTTGTGGCACCCCTTTCAGTGTAGAATTTGCCACCATGAAGGCCTTACCTTTATTCGTCATAATGAACTTCGTGACCTGACATCTGGATGCCTGGATGGTTACAAAAGGTCTGTTATAATGTTGCAGTGGAACCACCTTTGTTATCTCTTAATTGGGAGACCATTGCTCTTGTTTCTGCTCAGTCTTTGTAACAATGACGCCCATGTAGATGTTTGTGCGACTTGGTTTTGGGGCAGCTAGATGACAGGGTGCATATTTAGATATAAGGGATTTTCACCACAATGTACAAGCTACCTTAAGACTAAACCTGCATCACTTCTTCGAAGGCATGATTTGGAGAAGAAGCAGGAATATTGTGATAGGGTTCATAGTGTGGAGTGTGGTTCATTTACCCCTTTTGTGTTTTCTATATTTGATGGACTTAGTAGGGAGACAACTATATTCTAGCTATTTAGCTGATTTACTCTCTAAAAAGCACACCTTATACCAAGACACTTTCACTGATGCAATGTTCCATATCATTTTCTTTACTCCATTCTGTCATCTTGGCTATCCTGGGAAGTAGGACTATCAGACCTGTGGAGCACCCCATTATCTTTGTTGAACTGCACTTGGCAGAAATTCGGCTTGACTCATCTGTTTATTTTGTATCAAAATTAATTAAATATAAAAAAATTCGTAAAACATGAACGCAATATCCAATTGTCTTGAAATTTGGCACACAGAATGTGGGTATAAGAGTATAATTCTGGTACCAAATTTGGCTGGAATACAATAAGCAATCAAGGAGTTACAGTATAAGTGAATATTCACGAAAAATAACCTCAAAAATACCATCATTATGCCTACAGAGTAAACCCCTTATGGAAAAAAAAGCTGAAAATCAGTACGCGGATAGGTTAAATATTGAACCTCAAACCTTTTGTGGTTTGAAAGAAATTGAGCTAAAGACAATGAAAATACAGCAAAACAACTAACAGCAGCTACACTTTTAATGAACATTTCTCTAGTGTGATTACTGTGAAGACACCACAGCTATTCCTGCAGTTGATCATTCCCCTCTTCTTAATGATTCCATTGAGATTACTCCTACAGTTGTATTCAATAAGCTTATGACACTGCAAATCTGGACCTGATGGGTGGCTTATATCAATCTGTTATTAAATCTGTGAGTGAATTTATTTCTGTGCCACTATCTACAGTATCTTGTTCAGTAAGTCACTAAACAGTGGCATTATTCCCACCAGATTGGAAGTGTGCCAATGTAACATCCATTCACATAAAGGTGCACAGAATTTAGCCTGTAATTATTGACTGGCTAGTCTTACTTCTATTTTCAGCAAGTTAATGGAATCTGTAGTCAAGGATCATATCCTAAATCATTTACCTACAATCTACTGTCTCCTTACCAATTTGGCTTTATACCACAGGGGCGGCGGAACCGGGTATGCAGGGTAGGCAAATGCCTACTCAACTTTCAGTGGTAGCTATTGAGTCATGTTCCAGCCCATAGAAAGCAGTCTGGTTGCTCTGGTTTTTCAGAATCACTTTTGGATATTGTCACTCGAGACACTCTAATAGAACAGTCAGCGATACCCTAATAGAGCAGTCAGTGACTATTCATTCCATTAGAGTATAAGATGTGAAATTGTCTCCAGATTTAATCTCAGAAAGCAATTTTTCGAAAATTTTCTCGGGCTAGCCTAAGCATGCTGCAAATGTGATTATGCTTGCACAACTATGATGCTGGTGGTGGTTAGTTATACATATGATCTCACAGTTTCCTACCCAACTTATAGATGCTTCCTCCGCCCCTGTACCAGGGAGATCATGCTCCACACAATTACTTTTGTTATTGGACTGTCTTACTCATCATTTAGATAATGGATATTCTACTGATGTTATATATTTAGACTTTTAAAAAACTTTTGACATTGTTCTGCACCAACGTTTATTGCAAAAATTAACATCATTTGGTTACAGATATTCATGGTAATGTCTTAAAATGGATTGAAACTTTTTGTCTTGTAGAAAACAACAAGTTGTACTAAATGGTCATCAGTCTTGTTCCATACCAGTTACTAGTGGTGTGCCCCAAGGTTACATGCTGGGGTCTCTACTATTTACAGTGTTTGTGAATGAGATTGTGTCAAGCCCTGTTCTAATGTTTGCTGATGACACAAAAATTTTTTGTGTTATTAGAAATAAGGATGACTACATCAATGTTACAGAATGACTTGGATCTACTTCACAGATAGTTACAACAGTGACATCTGAAATTTAATGCTAGTATCTTCACTTCAGCCCAGCTCACCACCATGGTCCTTACTATCTCAATGGAACACTAATTGAATTTGATAAAATAAATCTTGAATTTATATAGTAATAACTGTCTAACAATGATTTTAAAGTATTAATTGAGGTACTATTTACAACATAAGTAGGTAAGCTATTCCAATCGTTGGTGATCCTATTATTTGATCTACACAATAATCTTGACCATTCTTTAAACAACTTGAACTAATGCCCTTGGTGGCAGTAGTTGAGAAAGTATTTAAATCAGTAAAATCTGTTGATGTAATTATTAAGAATTTACAAAGGAAAATTAGGTCACCTTTCAGACGTCTGTGCTGGAGTGATGGTAATGATAATAGTGACCTTGGTATTCTATTTGACAACCAGCTTAATAACCACACTACCTAAGTTACCGCCAAAGCTAACCTAGTACTTAGATTGATTATAAAATCTTTTGATTATCTTGACCCTACCATGCTAACACAATGTTCAGTATGTTAGTTCGACCCATCTTAGAATATAGTAATGCCATTTGGAGACCTCATTACGCTCTTGATCAGAGAAAGATAGAGAAGGTGCAATGAACAGTTACCTGTCTTCTCCCACAACTACAGAATAAATCCTACACTGAGAGGTTGACATTACCATCACTCCAACACAGATGTCTGACAGGTGACCTAATTGTCCTTTATAATTATAAATTCTTAATTACATCAACACAGATTTTACTAATTTAAATACTTTCTCAACCACTGCCACCAGGGGCATCAGTTCAAGTTGTTTAAAGAACGGTCAAGATTATTGTGTAGATCAAATAATAGGACCACCCATGATTGGAATAGCTTACCTACTTATGTTGTAAATAGTACCTCAATTAATACTTTTAAATCATTGTTAAACAGTTATTCACTATATAAATTCAAGATTTATTTTGCTTAAGACATTGCATTGATTGGGTATACAGGCTGTGCCTTTACCCATATTTAATTATAGGCAGTGGATACTGAACCGAAAGTCCATTCAATAAGCCGTACTTGCTATGAATAGACAGTAAAACTCTGACAAAAAAGGGCAGAAAAAACAAAAGGCATGCATATGCGCTGCCACTGTAGGCACACTGCTAGCTACCCGCTACCTCTAGTTTTCTATCTTATATATGTTACTCATGTCACATGTAGTACTCTCAATATACATATAGTAAAAAGAACATAACCTATAGGTGCAGAAGAAACCAAGGCTGAACCCGACCCTAACCCTAATACTAATGCTACTTTTCACATCCCCTAAAGTTGAATGCCCAGGGAAACTACTGGACACTAGTTAATGTACCCTATAATTAGTATTTCAATACAAGAGTCCCCTAAAGTCGAATGCTCGGGAAACTACTAGGCATAAAAATAAAAACCTTTTGGTTCAGTAACCACTTCTTTAATTATAATCATAATTATAAACAGTGTGTAAAAATTGTGCGATCCAGATTAGCTAAAAAAAACATGATTACTTGCCACACCTACTAGACAAATGGTTCAATGGAATGATTTAAAAATTGGTGTACAGATGGATTATAATTGCCAGTATGGAGCTAGAGATGGATTAATCACCTTAGAAAGGCTCTTCAATTGTTCAGAAGAATCAGGCTTAAAGCTACAGAGTTGCAACATGAAATCCAACTTGGTGTAGCAAGTGCGAGATAGAGATACCCTAATACTAGTAATAGAGCAATCATCCTAATAGAGCAGTCAACCTAACAGAGCAGTCAACTTCAGTTAGAAGCAAGTAACCCGTACATAGATCAGCTACAAACAGATCACCCCTGTAGAGAGATCAGTTAGAAACATTCACCCTGTAGAGATATCAGCTAGAAACAGGTTACCCTATAGAAAGATCAGCTACAAATCACCTTGTAGAAATATTTGCTTGAAACAAATTGACATGTAGAAAGATCAGCTATAGGAACAAGTCACCAGGTAGAGAGAAACAAATTATCTTTCAGAAAGATCAGCTTGATAAAGTTACCCTGTATAGAGATCAGTTGGAAACAAATTACTCCTTTAGGAAGATCGGCTTGATCAAGTCACCTTGTAGAAAGTTCAGCTATATAGAAATAAGTCACCCTGAAGAAAGTTCAACTACAAACAATGAGAATTTCAGGTACGGTTCAGTTATGTAAGAAGTCACATTATTTCCTATGTGATAATCATTCATTTTATTTATTCAGTATTAATATACAAATATTTATCAAACAAATAAATAAATCAGACAAATATTTATTCATTCATTGTTAAATATATAAATATTTAATCAGACAAAAAGCTATACACACAATTGCTTCTTTTGTTCAACAATTTCTGCAGTAAAGAAAAAAGAAAACATGTTAACAGGAAGCACCAAAGCCAGTTTATGGCTGGCTTTGTGGCTTGCAATACAAAAAGAAGTGATATCTAAACCAAAACAGCCAAGCTATGAAAAAAGTGCAACCCCCAAAATGACCAGGGTAAAAAAGATGTGAAATCAAAGATGGCAGCCAAGGCCGTGATGGTAAATCAATGGCAAAATTTTAATAACGACAATTCAGGTGAATTTGGTACTGAATCCTTGGAGGAGGCAATGCAATTAACCTGAATTGTCACTATTAAAATTTTTGCTGTTAACCTACCAGCACAGCTATTTCTTGGCTGCCACCTTTGATTTCACATCTTTTTAAATCTGGCCTTTTTAGGGGCTGCACTCTTTATTACAGCTTGGCTGTTTTGTTTTAGATTAAACTTTACTGTATACTTGTACCAGAGAAAGTAGTGTAAACAAGCCATTGCTCCACCCATAGCTGCTGTTCAAATTAATTTTCAGGTGGTGATGCATTGCCAGCCCTACCAGTGTTGGTATGTGTATTGTAATAAACATGAAAAAGGTCTAAAAACTATTTACATTGTAAGTACTGTAAACATGAAAAAGGTCTATTGTAGTAACTTAGAAACCACCACAAAGGAAAAAAATAACTCACCTTTCTTTAAATGGTATCATTATTATTATTAAGGATTTACAGTGGCCAGCACTGAAGGTCTTACAGCAACATGTGCTGCCGCCTTTGGATTACCTAACCTAAGAAACAGAAACTAGACATGAGGGTAACCAAATTCAGGTTAAATTTACAACAAAAGATGCCCCTTACCAGACAGTTGTCTTTGTCCAAGCACCACCAAGTTATTAGTGCACAAATATCACAATAATACTGTACTATATATATATATTTTTCATTTCTGTAGTACACTGCACACATTGTATATAGTACTTGCTTTCTATGACTACACAACAAATTACAGTTACATGACTTATAATTATTTTGTGCTTTTACATGCATACGTACTATTTCATATGATCTGATGTACATACCTTTAACCAGCTTGATGCTTTTATTTCCATAGTGTTCAACTAATACATCACAATTAGAAGGTAGAAGAATTCTGTATTCAAATTCTCTGCTTGAACTAACTATGTACTTTCCTGGAGGTGGCTTGTCCTTGTTGTAGGAAGCTAGTGAACCTGATGTGCTTACTGGGATTATATTCCCTTCTGGTGTGGTAATTGTGATGTCTGTGATGAATTTGGTAAAAAGAATATTAATTGATTCAGTGAACACAGATGCATGAAAAATAACAGATATGATAGAGGAACGCTTTCTTTTATCGGCAACATGTCCAACTGATAATTTTTCACGTAACGTTTTAGAAAAAGTAGTTAAAAGGCCAAAGTCAGTGATGCTGTCAACTACTATGCCATCTGTTTCATTAGCTATGTCTCTATAGTGTTGTAGAGATGTATTAGCAGTAACACAACTACTAGAGCTTAAAAAAAAGTGTATAGAATTGTTTTTTCTATTTGCAGTATGAATGATTCTGCTTTTATAGTGATCATCTTTAGCAGCTGCATCCGTTAGTACTATGATATTTGAGTAAGGGAGCACTTCTGTGAGTGTTTCAAATATAGCTGTCATTCCATATTCTGGACAGTCTCCACCATCATGAGCATATAATTCACTGACAGTTTCATTCAGTCGTACAAGATCATCTTCATCTTTAGCACTGAATATAAATGGACCCATGTTGTCTGGAATTACACATGCTTGTAATAACATTATAGTCTTGAGTTGGGTACATATTCATTTTGGAAACACTACATGTTATAAATTAGTTTTAAATGCTAAAAGGTAACATTGTAAAAAGGAGGAACGAAATGAGTGGTATGATATTCACAGTAAAAGTAAGTTTACATCACTGTAAATAAGTACATTTACTTGCACAGCGTAAGATGTAATCCACCATAAAAACACCTTTGCTGTAAAAAAGGTGTGTCCAAGAAACTACAAGTACTTGTATGACCCAATGTGAAAACAGTTCAGTTGTTGAGAAAGACCTCATAAAATAAAAACTGGTAACTCAGAGCTGATACGTATCTGGAGAGGTCAAGAATACAACTATCATACAGTATGGCAGTACTGTATATTAGGGATCATGGAGATTTGGGTTTTTCTCACCAAAAATATTACCCAAAGACCAGTTTCAGAATACCATCCTGGTGCCTTGGCAGTATTGGTTTAGTATAACCAAGCCCAAAAGTGCCTTCAGTATCTAAACGCCTCCATTAGATTGCTATTATTTAAAAAAAATTATTCAATATAATTTTCTACAGAATAACTGACTGCCTGATACCTTCAGGCAAGTGTAACTCAATAACGGCTTAGGCTATGGGCTTGATTTATTCACTGGTCGACATCGCTTTGTCCAAAGACATACCTTTTGGCATATTGCAGTACATACAATGCACACATTATGTCTTAGTCCTCCTTTAAGTTTCATTTCATTTTGCTGACAGCCCAAGGTGTCGATTCGCGGTAATGCATTGCATGGCTTCCCTACATTTGTAAATGGGAATCGTCCATATTTTTGTGGTGACTGGATTGATTACAGAGGTGCTTCTCATACTGTTCTTGATTTGTAGTGCTGTATAACTGGCTGAACATAACTGAAAGGAAGTGTAATGGATACTTTACTTTCAAGTCAGTAATTGATAAGTGGGCATGCTTTTACACAAAAATTATCTTTGGCACAATCCTTTCTTTTGATGTATTATGCATGGGTTAACCAGTCAAAATAATGTTTCAAAAAAGTAAACAAACAAGCATAAGGAATTTTTAAGTTTGATTAGTGATCACAGAAAAAATTACGAAACAAGAGAGGTTGCCTATGCCTGCAGATAGACTAGTAAACCTTTTAATATCTAATTCAGTCATTGCGCATAGGTATAGACTGGAATAAATGAACACTAGTATATCTGCAAACGTAGGCAACCTTCATTGTTTCCCAACTTTTTTTCTATGAGAACTTAGACTATGGTACAGCTCATTTAGAGGGTTACTAAATCACTTAGTCACCTGACATGTTCATTTAGTCACCTACACATGTTCATTTAGAAACCCGCCCTCAGGAAATTTTGTACGTGAAAAATAATTATAACACAAAAGGTACACTGGAGTACTTGATAATACTGTAATACAATTCTTCTCCGTGTTCTGCGATAAATATATACCAAGCGGTGTATTTACTGTAGCTCTAGCCATTACTCTGGTTACCAGTCAAATGATTTTTTTTGTGTGCGCTGTAAAGACTTCAGGAAGAAACCATTCTGCTGTTCTGCATTATTCTTTCACCCCACCCTAATGCTCTGGCTATAAAGGTATGTACTTTAAACCATAGTCTAAATAAGTTAGACACCATAACCAATGGGAACTAAGTGATTTAGTAACCCCTCTGGCCCTTAGTAGCACCCTCGCTGTGCTTGGGACGCTACAGCCTCGGGCCATCGGGGTTATTAAATTGCTTAGTTCTGGTGTCTAACTATTATTTAAAATTTAAAATTTTTCCTTATACTTGTACTAAATACAATTACCAAAGTTTAATTTATGCAAGAACACCTTGGCTGTAAAACAGGTGCAACCATTAAAGAAAAAGTAGCTGGCAACCAAAATAGTGATACTGTATCTGAAGCGGCCAAGAATGAATGTTTACATACAATCAATTGCAATTAACAAAAATTTAACATTGAACCTTTGTCTTTCAGCTGTGTTATATAGCCACTTTTGCAGCATCCTAAATTAATTTCTTTTAACTCTAATTGGGTGGTAATTTGGCTGCCTATTTGCTCTATACAGTTCAGTGCTCAATATAATTTCTCTTACATGATCTGTCAAAATGACAGACCAATGGTCGGTCATTGGTACATAATAGTATGTGTTTTACCATCACATTGGCTTTATATGCTTTTTTTGATAGGTCATAATATCAGACCATTTTCAATTTGGATGGTCATTGTGGGTTTTGGGTCGGAAAATGACAGGTGACAGGCTGTTATTTTGAGCTATGATACACTGACTATTAAAAAAGTAGCCAAATTACCAGCCAATTGGAGTTAAGTGAAATTAAATTAGGATGCAGTAACAATGAATATAGAACACAGCTAAATGATAATGGTTCAATGTTAAAATTAAATTTTGTTAATTGCTATGTAAATATTCACTCTTGGCCACTTTAGATATTAATGTTTCAGTTGCCAGTTACTTTTACTTTAATGGGTACACTTGATTGGTGAGTATTTATAAGTGTAGTGAGTACACTTTGTATATGTGACTACTGAGTGAAAGAATGTGTACTTAAGAATAATACGGCACATAATGCTGAAGAACTTACCATAAAAAGAGAATGACACAAGCAGCTAACCTGGTTGGGGTTGAGATTTCATTATGGTCGCCATCCCCTGCCTCAGCAGTTGTACTAATGAACGTGACATGTTTAGATGGAATTTCAACCTTTGTGATTCTATGTGGGCCACCCATCAAATTATTTAACGTATTAAATCAGACGAATTAACAGTGGTCAGGTTTACAAAAGGAAATGAAGGTATGTGGGTTACTATATGGCTCATTTTTCACAACTATAGCAAAGTTCGACACTATTATATACACTATACTCTTGTTAATAGTCATATATGATTATTTACATTAACACTTAATTTCCCAGCATCTATTTTCCCATACATGTTTTTGCATCTAATTGAAATGTTTTTTTTGTAACTTTGTGGAAAGTACTTTGTCTGAATCATTCTTTTTTAATCAGTTCAGTAACTTCTTAGTAAAAGCTAGAAATATAAATTTCCATTAAGGATCTTGTTTATACAAGATTACAGTAAATTTCCATTAATATTCCTATTCTTTCATGCACCAATGAATAACCATATCCTGTCATAAATTATAGAATATCCTTTTCTGCTCCAATTTTTTTCTACTTGTAGCTGAATGTTATGGCTACCCAATGAAATACCAAAGATTGCCAATAAATGCATGTGCCATACCTTTGTTATTGTTACAATAGTTTTACATTTAAATCTATCACAACTCTAAGTAGATTATTCTATGATCACACCGATATTTGCAATTGGTCACTGGACAGTAGAGAACCAGTCCTGAAAATTTCATCATAATTGCTTGATGCATGTAGGAGATATAAAGCAATACGTGGAGTAGCATAAAACAATTGCACAATACTTGGAAAATTTAGTTTAAAAGGCCGACTTATTGTCATGCCTACAGGGTTAACTGTTTATGGGAATAGTTTAAAAACCAGCATGTGTATAGGTTAACCATCATAGCTCAAAATCTTTTGTGGTTTAAAAGAAATCAAATTGACAGCTATACAGTTATAAGGCAAAAACAACTGTAGCTGTAAATCGCAGGGTGGAAATACTGTAATAGAGTAGTCACATCAGGGTAAAAGGTGTATGAAATATGTTAGGAAAACTTACGAGCACTCGAACCAGAAATTTCCATACTGAACACCCAAAATCTTAACCACTGAACTGCTGCTATCATGGCCCTTCATCTCACTTAATTTCTACTTTGCTGCATGGTTGGGAGGGCCAGACAATGGTAAGGATAAAAATAAAAGCTGAGCATGCAAAGCATGCAAAAATATAGGGTCCATATATCTGGGGGCCTGCCCCTAGGAAATTTTTTTTGAACTAATGCTCTCTGAGATTGAATTTCAGAGTGTTGTTAGCAGTAAAAACATACTTGAAAGGAAGAGAGACATCTTATTTTTATACAGTACAACATAAGGGCAGGGGTCTAGACTCAGGGGTACCATGCACTGAGTGGACAGTACAGAAGCCCTAGCAAGACATACACTATAATATTACATTACAATAAAAAAGACTTACACTATTAAATCACAATGCAAAAATAACAATTGTAGCATGCAGAAAAAGTTCAAACTGATAGATCCCAGGCTTTAGAATCAAAAATCCTGTATGAGCAGGAGATAACAGTGCTAGCAGCCTGCTCAAACAGGGATCTAACAATCTTCTTTGTCACTATGAAAACATTGACCACTTATGTCTGGCATAAACTGGTTTAAACAATCAATCTGAATAAAAATGACATTAATAGGTAAGTCAGAAAGCTGAAGGTATATTGTAAACCGCTCCACCGATCTTCCTTCCAAGCTCTAGCAGCCAAAAGATGTTGCTGAGTATTGGTGGGGATAGTTAGTTTTAACAACAGATGGAATTATTGGAAACCAACACCAAGTCAGATCTGCTATGGGTAGAAGAAAGATTGGTTGGAATGGTGCTAGGAGGGCAGACACTAGCAAAATATATATCCTGGAAGGTCAGCATAGAGTTTTAGTAAGTGCTATTGGAGTCCATAACAAGAACCTTTAGGACTGAATCATGTCCAACAGTGCATTCATTTATTTCCATCTCAGTCAAAAACACTACGAAATTTAACTTTAGAGGCGCTTGTTACAACATAGATACCGTAGAGTCTGGTTGTTAAGTGCATGTACTTATTAAGCGCATATTGTTTGTTAAGCGCACACTCGGTTCTGGTACTTAACCATGGTTGATAAGCGCATGTATGGATGAACACGAAAATCCAGCGCTAGTTGCAGCTGTACAAGAGAAGAAACGTTAAGGGTTCGCTAACAGTGCAAGGCACGAAATTTAGTGCGATATATGGAGGTGTGGCCATCGATATGGCCTAATAGCGTACCTTCCACGAAAGTAACGGTGTCATCTAAACTATAAATTCATGCTATTCACGAAGGATTTGAACACAAACTGAGCCAAACTGCGAAGCAACTGCAAACCATACCACCACAAGAGGAACAAATCCATCATAAAATGTTTATTAGGTGCATGCGCTTAACAAGTATATGTTAATTTAAAAATTTTTTCGTCAAACATTTATTAAGCGTATGCGCTTAACAACCAGACTCTACGGTATTAGAGGATTGGAAACGCGGCTTGTGATACAACAAAAATCATTTCAAATCTATCCTCAAGGTAAGTCTTGTAGCGGAAAAGTTGCATCATTGTATTAAATAAGTCTGTCAGGTAATAATACAAGCGCCTTATCAAGTGATTCTGTTGACTTTTTGAAAGGATTTTCTACAAAGCAAAAGTTTAGGCTTGCAGTAAATCCTAACCTAAACACTTGTCATACTGTTTACTCGTAGTGCCTAGCAAAAGCAAATGAACCCTTTGGATTTACGATTTCTTTGATATTTATTACATACCTGAATCAATGCAAAATGTTTCTTTGTGTAGTTGGTTACAATTTATGGGCTAAAGCAGAAATCAGTGTTGAACAACAAAGGATTTTGTGGTACAGACGAGTGGTCCGTAAGCACCCAAAAGTCACATGTAACATTCCGAATCTCATTTTCCCAAAGCTTCTGGATTCCAAGCCAACATTCCAGATTCCAAATTTGGAAATTTACATAGCTAGCTACACATATATTAACAGTTTTAGTGCATTCAGCTGGCTTCCAAACTAATTGATCGTTGGTGAGGCCTGTACAGACATGTCAAGACATGTGTCATGAGATTAAACTAATTGAAACACAACACACAAGATAAAATATGATGTAATTTACAAGAAATATACAGAACATTTATTGAGATTCCATTTTATCAGAGATTCCAAATTTTTGCCCAAATCCCAGATTTCATTTTGGGAGATTCCATGTGATTCATGTTGAATTTCAGTTGGTGCCAGACCCCCCTGGTACTGATTACTCAGCAAGGAAGACTACTAAAAGGCTGAAATTCAAGTAATATAGTCCTAATGAGCCACTATTCACCCAAGTTGAAGAATTCTTTCTCTTCTACCATCTCTCAGAGAAATACAACAGCTTTAACACCTGGATGTAGGTGAAGATCAGCCACAAATTTCCAATCCCTGGGGCATATCTGCTGACATCTATGGTTACAATCATCGATCTGAAGTGTTGCTGAGGAGTCACTGTACAAGCTGATAGTTTCATAAATTCTTAATGGATTGCTGATTGAATAGAAAGGTGAATTAAAGAGTAATTTGAAATGTCGGTGGTAAGTAGACAGTTGAGCACTTAGTAAGAGATGACTTGCAATAGCTAGCCAAAAGGTTTTGTTGTTGTTGTTGTTGTTGTTGTTGTTGTTGTTGTGTGTGTGTGTGTGTGTGTGTGTGTGTGTGTGTGTGTGTGTGTGTGTGTGTGTGGGAGGGGGGGCTACTAACACCAATCATATAATTATAATCATTATAATAAGTGTGCTATGCTAGCAAAGCTTGTGACAACAGGCTGGAAATCACAAAAGGTGCAGGAATTGCTTTGTTAAAATTTGACTCATCACATTTTGCATGAAAAACAAGAGATGTTCTAGTGGAGCAGTCACTGCAAAATCCTAATAGACAATTATAGTAGGGCAGATAAATGGCCATTTTGATGAAATAAGGACATGCTGGATAAAAACACCATTTTTTGTGCTGCAGCAATGATTATTGAATGCATATTAAATAGTTGTTTGTTAATATCCGAATTCATTTAATGCTCTAACTCATTTAACAGATGGTGACTGTTCTATTAGAGTAACTTTAATCTAATTAAAAACAGCCAATCTGTAAAAAAGGGTGCATCCTCCAAAAAAAGCAGGGTGAAGAAGATTTGAAATCAAAGGTGGCAGCCAAGAAATGGCTGTGATGGTAAGTTAATGGGAAAATTTTTAATAATGGCAATTCAGGTGAATCTGTGTTGCCTCCTCCAAGTTTCACTAGGATCCAGCACCAAATTCACCTGAATTGTCGTTATTAAAATTTTTGCCTACTATCACAGCCATTTCTTGGACACCACCTTTGATTTCACATCTTTTTTTCACCCTGACTTTTTTAAGGCCACAACCATTTTTTTACAGCTTGGCTGTTACACTGCTTGAAAGTTCTTGGTTTACTAGAGTGGTATATCCCCAGTATATGGAACAGTTAATTGTTTGGTATTTTAGTAGTTTTTCAGTAAACCTGCATTCACTGATGTTTTACTGAGAGTTTAAGATTTAGTAAAACAATTATGTTCCATATACTGAAAGTTACTGACACTTTACTATGGGTACAACTACAGTAAAGTAGCTTAACAAATTAGTAAACTAAGAACCTTCAAGCAGTGTTATTGATTAGATATCACTTCTTTTTGTGATTTCATTCCTAAAGCCAGCCTATGACCAGCTTTAGGAATTTATTTTAACTTGACATTTTCTTTACCACAGAGAGAAAATTATTAAGAAGATTTTAATGAGTTGTTTAGCTATACATATGTGACCCGGTCTGCGAAAAGGGCTCTTATAGCCTTTCCAATTATCCATGTTTGGCTAATCATAACTCCTAATCTACTAAAGCTATCACCATGTAATTACACCCACAGCTACTGCCAGGTTAGGGTTGTTGAGTGACCAAATTGTAGGCTTGTACCATATTCACCAGTCAAGTTATGGGTTACCATATATATGCAATTGGAAAGGCTATAAGAGCCCTTTTCGCAGACTGGGTCACATACACATTTAGGAAATAATTTACAATTGTGTTGATTGATCATAAAAATAAGTCACACAGGTTGAACTGTTCGTAGCTGAACACTCTACAGGTAGCCTCATGATGTAACTGTACTCTTTGACTACATGGTGAATGGTTTGTAGTTGAACTAACCACATGGTGGCTTATTTCTAACTGAAACACTACGAAATGTAGCTGATTCTGTTTCGAACGTTATACGAACTCTGGTTAAACAATCTTATTTCACTAAATTACACACGCGGCTTTGTTACATTAATTGGAACACAAAAAAAACATTTAAACCTGTTTACAATAGAACTCTAATTAGTTCCCATCATATATTACGTAATCCTTAATTATCTTTGCAGTCCGCGACAGATTCTCTCTTGTTTCCAGCTGATCTCTCTACAGGGTGATTTGTTACTGGCTGATCTCTACAGGGTGCAGGGTGACTTGTTTCTGGCTGATCTCTCTACAGAGTGACTTGTTTCTAGCTACACTCTCTACAGGGTGACTTGAAATGTAGTTGAGCTCCCTACTGGGTGACTTGATCAAGCTGATTTCTCTACAGGGTAATTTTGTTTCTGGCTGATCTCTCAACAGGATGATTTGTTTCTAGCTGATCTCTCTACAGGGCTGCTTGTTTTACTGAGCTGTCTACAGGGTGACTTGAAAAATACTTGAACTCTTTACAGGTAACAGGGTAACTTGCCTAACCGATATCTCTACAGGTGGATTTGTTTCTGACTGAATACTGTACAGGGTGATTTATTTCTAGCTGATCTTTCTACTGAGAGATTTGTTCATAGCTGGACTCTCCATGAGGTGACTTGAAAAGTAGTTGGGCTCTTACAGAGTGACTTGATCATGCTGATCTCTCTACAGGGTGCCTTGTTTCCAGCTGATCTCTCTATAGAGTGATTTTTCTAGCTGATTTCTCTGTAGCGTGATTTGTTTCTAGCTGATCTTACTTATTTCTAGCTGAAGTCCCAGGGGAAGAGCCTATGAAATGCGATGGTAAACCATGAAATTTCATGCAGGACATTGCCTATGAAAATTTGACAATTCATAGACACTGCCTATGAAAATATGGCCACTGCAACCATGAAATTTTCTTGTTCCATGAAATAATTTGTCGGTGCTTTGAAATTACCATGAAATCTCCAATTTTCATGAGTGTTTCATGGCATGGATGAAATATCAATGAAATGACTTTCTGGCACTTTATGGGGATTATTTTACTATTTGTGGATAGGTGTCCTATGGTACTGTTCTCTAATAGTGCTACACAATGATTTCATTCTACATGTATCTAATCTCTCTACAGGGTGACTTGTTTGTAACTGATCTTTCAATGGAGTGATTTGTTTTAAGCTGATCTTTCTACAGTGTGACAGGGTGACTTGTTTCTAACTGATCCTTCTATAGGGTGATTTGTTTCTAGCTGATCTTTCTACAGGTGAATTTTTTCTATGCATAGCTGGTTTCTCTACAGTGTGACTTCTTACTGGCTGAACTCTCTACAGGATGACTTGTTTCTACCAGATCTCTCTACAGGGTGATTTGTTTCGAGCTGATGTTTCTACAGGGTGATTGAAATGTAGCTTATCTCTAGACAATGTTAATTGTTTCTAGCTGTTCTCTATACAGAGTGACTTCAAATGCAGTTGAACCCTTTGCAGCATAACTTACTTCTAGCTGATCTCTCTACTGAGAGAGTTTGTTTGTAGCTAAACTCTGCTTAATTCTAGCTGAATCACTCTATGAAATGGAGCTGAATTCTCTCTAGGTGGTTTGTTTCTAGCTGATCTCTCTATGGGTGACTTGTTTCCAACTGAACTGTCTACCAGGTGACTTATATCTAGCTGATCCCGTACAGAATGATTTGTTTCTAGCTGATCCCTACAAGGTGACTTGTTTCTACCAGATTTCTCTACAGGGTGTTTAGTATTGAGCTGATCTCCCTACAGGGTGATTGTTTCTATATAGCTGATCTCTACAGGGTGGATGTTTCTAGCTGATTTCTCTACAAGGTGACTTGTTACTTGCTGAACTCTCTACAGGGTGAATTGTTTCGAACTGATCTCTCAACAGGGTGGTTTGAAATGTAGCTTATCTCTTTTTAAGGTTACTTGATCTCTCTACAGAGTGACTTCAAATGTATTTGAACTCTTTGCAAGATAACTTGCTTTCACAGCTGATCTTTCTACTGATAGAGTTTGCTGTAGCTGACCTCTCCACAAGGTTGATTATTTTTAGCTGAAACACTCTACGAAATGTAGCTGAATTCTTTATAGGGTTACTTGCTTCTGGCTGATCTCTCTACAGGTAGCTTGTTTCCAGCTGAATTCTCTGCAGGGTGACTTGTTTCTACCTGATCTCTCTACAAGGTGATATGTTTCTGGCTGATCTCTACAGGGTGTCTAGCTGATCTCAGCTAATCTCTTTACAGGGTGACTTGAAACGTAGCTGAACTCTCTACAGAGGGATTTGTTCACTGTTGAACTGTCCTCAGGGTGACTTGTTTGTAGTTGAACACTCTACAGGGTGACTTGTTTGTAGGTTTAACTTCTAGCTAGAGATCTGGGAGGATGGGAGTGCCATTAGGGCTGGAATAAAAATAATTAAAAAATAAATTAATTAAATTAAAAAAACTTGTTTGTAGCTGAACTGTCTACAGAGATTGTTTTTTTTTAATACTAGTTGAAGGGTGACTTGATTGTAGTTGAACTCCCTATTGGGTGACTTGTTGTTAGCTGAACTCTCTACATGGTGACTTGATTGTAGTTGAATGTTCTAATAGAGTGACATGTTGCGCAGTTAAATGTTTTATTAGGGTGACTGCACTATTAGAGTATCTCGATCTCCCACTTGTTACACCTAGTTCCTTTCATAGTGTAGCTCAGTGGATTTTAATCTGATTCCTTGTAAACCGCTGAAAGATTGTACTAAAACGATTTATTTACCTCTCAACCTGTTTTCAGCTGATTCTGTTAACTAGTTTGCCTGGTAGGTGTGGCAAGTTAAGTATTTTATTAACAAAACTCGATTGTGCGCTTTTTACATATGGTTGGCATTTTTGTTATAACTCCATGACTGTTAGTGCAATTTCTTTCAAACCACAAAAGGTTTGCACTACGATGGTTACTCCATGTACAGACTGATTTTCAAATGATTTCTTCTGGCGGTTTACCTATTATTATTATTATCAATTTTACCACGAGGGAAGGCATACACAAAAGGCAAAGGCTGTACAAGGTGTCAGCCCAAAATATAGCATTACAAAAACAACAAAGAAACAAAGAAATTTACAAAACTACACTAAATACAAAATACACAGAAACAAACAAAAATACCTTGTGGCCATCGCTCTTGAATTTTTCGAAAATCGTGTAGACTCTATAACTCTCTTGTTCTTTATCTGATGTGTACGAAAGTTGATCTGTAAACGTGCTTTAGTATGTTTTTACTACCCTCCATATTTGAAGAAAATCAACTAAAGCATGCGCGAGTTATAGCGATTTGTCCAAGTGTTGTAAAAATTGCGAAGAAACTAGACAAACTTTGAAGATGTATAGACTATCTCAGTGATGGCTTAGCTGATCCAGTTCAAATTTGAAACTGGAGGTGCCCCTTCCCCGAGGGAATTACCACAGTAAAAATGGTTAATTTCAAGTCAGGCACTATCGAGCTAGATGCGTGAAAATGGCGTTTTCTTGGTTAATGTAAAATACACACTTGTCTGTTGCTCTCCCATACTTGGCCACAAAACTGGCAGTGCCTTGATATTTACTATATACATCGTGTTTTCATTGTGCTCTGGTGCAAAAAAGCTCTATTGGTTTTGAAAAAGAAGGTGTTGTAGTTTACCATGTTTCAACTAGCTAATCCAATATTTACTACCTCATAAATATTTCAATGAGGCGCAGTAGTGCAGATTGATCACGACTGGTTGGAACATGATGCCATGGAAGCTATAAAAAAAGATAAATTTGATAAAGAAGAACAGATATCATGGGGTGCATGTCATGTATTTTCCTATAAAGTAGAAGTTACCTGCACAAGTATTACTCATTCTCATTTAATGTCTTTGTTCTATGAGTATGCATGCAGTTTCTGCAGCAATGGTAAAACTTTGAATCACAGTACAAACTCAGGCTATGCAATTCCTAACCCTGGTCAGATTCCAGTTATAGCTTTTGACATTGGACTATGTTTTAACTGCAATGGAAACAGCCAGATACATATGAGTGGAAATGAGAAAAACATTCCAATCTCTGTATAAATTATTGGGACAATGTATTCAACTTGAAACTAACGGGTCACTCATCAGAGCTCACTAGGAATTTTCCATTTACCTTGATTCTCTAAAGCAAATTGTGCCATGGCTTTTTTTTTCCTTGGACCTGGGCCATGCTATATCACTTTCATGATGTGGAAAATTCGTCTACATCAATCTATAATGAGTTTTATGAAAATGGTCATTGGTTATTCAGAAAACAAATAAATACTTCTCAGCAATGCCCATTTATCAAGCCCATAAACAAAACAATTCTCTAGTAAAAGGGACTTGTGCTATTGGACTCCTGTTGCTCTCAGGTAATGGCTACTTGCTGAACTAGAACAAGCATGGCTAATAGAAAAATTTGATAAGCAGCCTTTGGAAAGTAAAGACAACGAATTTTTGTTATGACAAATGATATTCAACTCAAGCTACTTTTAAGTCACAATGTGGAAGCATAATGAAGACATGGGAAATCCATTTTTAGATCAATCTGAAAACTTTTCAATATTGGACATGGGAATTGTGAATTGTTTGTACCATTGAGGCTTTGGGGCAGCATTGAAACCGGGTCGGGTCATCCGGGTCACATTTTCTCTGGGTCATCCGGGTCTGACCTGGTTTACAATTTATCCGGGTCTGACCTGGATTGGATCACGTGAGAAACGAAATTGTTTGTTTGACGACGTGGAAACTTATAAACGCTATCGCGTAGCTCTTTCGTGAGCCACGCCCATTTATCGCATTACCAACATACGTGAGGGTAGCTATTGTCAGTAGGTGAAGACCTTTTTTTTTTTTTTTGGTCTTCAACCTACAGCTAGGCTGAAGTTGCAATATTTACTCAACACGAATCGAACGCTCAAAATGTAGACTCATTCGCTCGATCGAGACTAGCCAAAACACGTTCCGGCTTTAATAATCCGGGTCAGTGGGTCATCCGGGTCAGCAGTAGTGACCCGGTTTCAACGTTGCTTTGGGGAAAGAGCAGTTCAACAGTTACAGTTACTACAGTCTGTATTGGTTGATTTTACTGGTATGATCCAAAGAATATCTTAATGTTTAAAAGCTCGAAAACACAAGACAAAATCAAAACAATGCAAGACTGTTGAAACCTTGAAAAATGATGTATCATTGTGTTTTCACGGCTTAACATTGTAGGGTACAAATGCCAACACTCTTCAAGCAATCTTTTCCACCTTCATCTGACAGAGATGGGGTAGTTACCAGGGGCGGATTCAGAGTTTGGAAAGAGGGGGGGCACCTTTCTGAAAACCAGTTGAAGACCAAAAAAAAAAAAAAAAGGTCACAACAATAATACTGTAGCTAGTTATTCTTACCAACTATATCACGTCTGTTATTTAAAATAAAATCCTATTTATAGCTTCATAGGTAAGCTACACTGCCTCATGAACATTGTGACTGCTTTATTAGAGTAATTGACTGCTCTATTAGAGTATCTCGATCTTGTATGCAATTTCTTGAAGGGGGGGCATTTGCCCCAAATGCCCCATCCTGGATCTGCCATTGGTTACTTCAGAAAAGTAACTAGTTACTAGTTACACATTACTTTTATCCCATGTAACATAGTTACAATTACAGTTGCTTTTCAAAATGTAACCAAGTGCTCTAGTTACTAGTTACTTTCGTAGTATAAATTATGACTTGTTGTTTGCTTTTGTGACATGAATTTGCTCAGATATGCATCATTAAGGGATGCAATACATATGTGCTCTTGAAATAACAATTCTGTGGCTATTTCAGGCCAGTTTAAATTATTGCTATGTCTGTTACTCAAGCTGAATCATAGAGAACAGTACACAGAATCCATCTACTTAATGTGGCTGTAGTATCTATGGCACAAAAATTGAAGTGCTCTTGCTTTTAAAGCATAATTAGTTTTAGTTATAATGTAACTATTGTAATTAATTACTATTGTAACTTAGTAACTTTTCAGACAATTACTCCTAGTTACAAGTTACTAGTTACAAAGCAAGTAACTAGTTATATTACTAGTTACTTTAAAAGTAATCCGTTATGTAACTTAGTTACAAAAGTAATTAGTTACCCCAAACTCTGCATGATATGTGCACTTGAAATAACAATTCTGTGGCTATTTCAGGTAAGCTTTGATTATTGCTACATCTATTACTCAAACTGAATCATAGAGAACAATACACAGAATCTGTTTGGCTGTGCCATATGTGGCACAAAACTTGAAGGGTTCTTGCTTTTAAAGCATAATTACCTATATTTACAATGTAACTAGTTACTATTGTAACTTAGTTACTTTTCAGACAATTTCTCCCAGTTACAAGTTACAGAGCACGTAACTAGTTATATTACTAGTTACTGTAAAAGTAGATACGTAACTTAGTTACAAAAGTAACTAGTTACCCCCAACTCTGTCAGAAGATAACCAACCAGAGCCTCCAAGTACTTGTGATGTAACTGTTGTTGATAGTGCAGCAAATATATATGCAGATTTAGTTTTTATACCTCATCTTGTCAGACAACTGGAAAAATGCTCATGACTTTATCTACTGTGAGACACATACAACAGTCTTAAGGCTTTGACCAGGAAAAGGTGAGGTCATGCTATTAAACAGAAAGTGATAGGAAAGAATAAAGTACTAGGGCTTCTTGTGTAATAAAAGAAATAAGGATTCTGCCCGTTAAAGTCATGTCATTCAAGTATCCTAACAGCGAAGAAATTTATTACTGATGGCCCAGTTGTGTTGACAAGGAGCTCTACACAAGCTATGCTACATATAGTGCAACCATGATGATGCAGATACAAGAGTTGTAGTTCACATGGCTGGTGCATTGAAGAAAGGACTAAGAACTGTGCACACTGTAGATACTGATGTAATTTTATTCTTATTGGAAATTTTTTCTTATTTAATGACAATAAATTCTGATACAAATATTTGGGTGGCATTTAATGTCAGAAAATTGGCACATAAACACCGATGTTCCAAACAGGGCGAAGCCAAATGCATTGCATTGTTTTTTTATGGTTTTACAGGCTGTGATACTACATCAGGCTTTTTAGAAGAGGAAAAAGGATGGCCTGGGAAGCTTGGAATAATGGCTGCCTGCCTGCCTGCCTGCCTGCCTGCCTGCCTGCCTGCCTGCCTGCCTGCCTGCCTGCCTGCCTGCCTGCCTGCCTGCCTGCCTGCCTGCCTGCCTGCCTGCCTGCCTGCCTGCCTGCCTGCCTGCCTGCCTGCCTGCCTGCCTGCCTGCCTGCCTGCCTGCCTGCCTGCCTGCCTGCCTGCCTGCCTGCCTGCCTGCCTGCCTGCCTGCCTGCCTGCCTGCCTGCCTGCCTGCCTGCCTGCCTGCCTGCCTGCCTGCCTGCCTGCCTGCCTGCCTGCCTGCCTGCCTGCCTGCCTGCCTGCCTGCCTGCCTGCCTGCCTGCCTGCCTGCCTGCCTGCCTGCCTGCCTGCCTGCCTGCCTGCCTGCCTGCCTGCCTGCCTGCCTGCCTGCCTGCCTGCCTGCCTGCCTGCCTGCCTGCCTGCCTGCCTGCCTGCCTGCCTGCCTGCCTGCCTGCCTGCCTGCCTGCCTGCCTGCCTGCCTGCCTGCCTGCCTGCCTGCCTGCCTGCCTGCCTGCCTGCCTGCCTGCCTGCCTGCCTGCCTGCCTGCCTGCCTGCCTGCCTGCCTGCCTGCCTGCCTGCCTGCCTGCCTGCCTGCCTGCCTGCCTGCCTGCCTGCCTGCCTGCCTGCCTGCCTGCCTGCCTGCCTGCCTGCCTGCCTGCCTGCCTGCCTGCCTGCCTGCCTGCCTGCCTGCCTGCCTGCCTGCCTGCCTGCCTGCCTGCCTGCCTGCCTGCCTGCCTGCCTGCCTGCCTGCCTGCCTGCCTGCCTGCCTGCCTGCCTGCCTGCCTGCCTGCCTGCCTGCCTGCCTGCCTGACGCCTTCAGTCAAGCGTAGCAGAAAAGTGACTAAAGCTACAGCCCTAATTTTTCTGCACAAATGTTTCTACCTTTTATCCTTCATTACCATGGCCATCAGTCAAGGTTCTACCGCTGAGTGTTAATAGACTACAGTATGGCTTCCATACCAGTGTTTATTGTATCAAACTATTCGAATACATGTGGTCGCCGGTTGCACCAAATACACACGCGTATGCGACTTGCTGTTTATATCGATCAGAGACAGCAACTCATGGCGAACTATATATATAGCAATGTGTAAGTCAATAAATATAGTTTATAATAGTAACAATGTTAAATTGAGTCGGGTCATCCAGGTCCTGCTATACATTGGGTCTGACCCCACGTGGTAAATTAAATGTGGACGTGTTACTATACGTCATAGCGTAGCTCTACTTCTTTCGTGAGCCACACCCACTTACATAAATTACAGTCTGTAGACATATGGTAGCCACGTCCATTCATCAGTGTGTAGGTATGTACGAATCCACACCCACTTACGTAAATTGATGTCTGTAGACATATGGTAGCCACGCCCATTCATCAGTCCACAGGTATGAACGAATCCACATCCATTATTTTCTGCAGGCTTATGTAGAGCCACGCCCACTGATCCAGTTGTCATTGTATGAGTCATAATCTAGTATAATAGTGCTGTGAGTAACTCAGCAGATATTTAATGGTCATGAGGTTGCAAAAAAGCTTCACAAACAAGTATAAGAAAAAAATGGAATTTTAAATTAGATTAGGGACAATGTATAATGCTGCAATAAAAAGTACTGAAACAAGCTGGATCAGAGTAGTACGTTATGTCCAAATACTGTAAAACAATAAGAAGTGAATATCCCTACTATGCATTGAGTGCAACACAGTAGAGATATTCACTTCTTATTGTTTTACAGTATTTGGACATTACATACTACTCTGATCCAGTTTGTTTCAGTACTTTTTATTGCAGCATTATACATTGTCCCTGATCTAATTTAAAATTCCAAATTTTTTCTTATACTTGTCTATAGATGCGATGACAATGCATGATATAAGACAAACTAGTGCTCTAACCAATACAGAATAATACCTAACAATCTGATACCAAAGCCAAAGGATCTACGTATGTTACTGTAATACTGATAGTTGTTCTATAATTTTGTGCTTGCCTGTTCATGGCTATGTCTCTAGATTTTGTACTTGCCTCAGATTGGTAGGTGTTATTCTGTATTAGTAGAGCACTAGTTTGTCTTATATCGTGCATCGTCATCTCATCTGTAGATAAGAACAATAATTTTGGGTAAAAACATACCTCAGTCCTCAAAGTTTGTTTATGGTCTTTGGAGTATCAAGACACACAATAGTGTGTCGTGCGGCCCAAGAAGCTGGCGCGCCACACCATGGTATATTGTCAGGAAGAAAGAAAACGTCATTTTCACATCTTTTTCCCTAATCCGATTGGAACCAACTTTGCTACAGCGTTGCCCGCCAGCTAGGGGAGTCTACACACCACATTTGAAGGAAATCGCTACAGCCATTTCTGAGATATGAGCTGCCAAAGTTTTGATTTTTTTCTTCTTTTTTTTCGTGTTTTCGCACACTTGCAAAAATTGCTATAAAATGCAAACGCGTACTCCGATCGCCTTGACATTTGGCACACAGAAAGGGAGTCCAAATGCGAATCCTAGCTTCAAATGTGGTGCAAATTCGATAAATGGTTTGGGAAGTATGACCGATTATTCACGTAAAATAAGATTGATTTGTTGTCACACCTACAGGGTAAACCGCTTCATGGAATTAGTTAAAAATTGCTATGTAGATGGACTAACCATCATAGGAGTGCCTTTTGGTGGTTTGAAAGGAATCGAGATAAAGACCATGGAGATATGACACAAAACCCAACCTGCGTCACAATTACGCGATTGATTTTTATGAATAAAAAAGTATGAATTTTTACGCCTAATAGACAAACCGCTTAGAGAATTCAGCTGAAAATCATGTATAGCTGGAATAATCTTCATAGAAAGTCCTTACAGTAGTACAGAAGAATCGGATTACAAACCACTGAGTTATGATTCGAAAGCCAACTGCGAGACTGTGTAACAAATGCGAGATCGAGATACTCTAATAGAACAGTCACCCTAATAGAGCATTCAGCTAATTTATTTTATTTATTGTTATTGTTAATTACTGTGTAGAACTCACAGAAAGAATATAAACACACAGATAATCATACATAAAATCAGTCTGTTGGGAAGAGGTATAAGGATAAATCATCTTTAAAATTGATTTAAATCATCCAGTTCAACTAACGAATCAGGTAGAGAATTCCACAAATTGATAGCAGAAAGAATTTAAATATGTATCAGTTCTAGCAAAAGGGGTGACAAAACGCTGGTTGTGTCCACGGGTAAGTGTTGAGAGGGGTACAAGTGTAAATGAACTGTTAACAAGACCATATAATATTTTGTAAAACATTGTCAATTTTAAGAAATTTCTTCAGTGTTCAAGTAGTGGCCACTTAAGGTGTTTGAGCATGGTAGTTACACTACTATGATAGGAGAAGGAGAAGTCATTTTTAACAAAGCGAGCAGCACTGCGCTGAACCTTTTCTGTTTGGTATTTCTGATATTGAAGATGTGGGGTCCACACTGTAGCAGCATACTCTAATATAGGTCTCACTAAGGATGCGTTACAATTAGATTTCACTGTTATTGGACACCGAAAGAGATTACGTTGTAAGAAAGCTTTTGCTTTGATGGCTTTGCTACAGATGTCATTGACAGGTTCCTTCCAAGTTAAGTGTTCGTCTATCACTACCCCCAGGTATTTAGCTGATTTATTTTGCCGTATTTGTTGACTATGGATTTGATAACAATGTTTTATGTACGTTTTTTTCTTGTTATAGCTAGATGGATACATTTAGATGGGTTGAACTTTATTTGCCAAGTATTTACCCAATTTTCTAAAGTAAAAAGATCATTTTGAAGGCAGATGGTATCAGCTTAAGTTTTAATTATTCTGTATATCAAAACATCGTCAGCATAAAGTCTTATAGTACTAGTGATGGATTCAGTGATGTCATTTATATAGATGAGGAATAGAAGCAGTGCTAGTACTGAGCCTTGGGGCACTCCTGAGAGAACAGGGTGTGATTTGCAGGATTTGCCTTCATGTAGGACTGACTGTGAGCGATCTGTTAAGTAGTCTTTTATCCAAGGTAATAGGTTACCATTAACTCCATAATGTGAAAGTTTATAACATAATTTTCTATGAGAAACATTTTCGAAGGCTTTGGAGGAGTCTAGGAAAAGGGCATTAATATTGGTTCCAGCATCAAGATTGTAATGAAAGTTGTTAATTGCTCCTAGAAGTTGTGTGTCACTAGATCGGCCTGTACGAAAACCATGTTGATTAGTGCTCAGGATATTGTAGTTGGACTGGTGAATATAAATAAAGGAATAAATGATGTGTTGTAGTATTTTGCTACAAGTACTGGTTAGTGATATGGGCTGATAATTTGCTGGTTCTGTTTTGTTTCCTTTTTTGTATATTGGTGTAATGTTTGCTGATTTCCAATCTTGAGGAAGTTGGCCTTGGTCAAGAGAGGTCTGAAAAATAAAGGTGAGCAATGGAGCCATTTGATAAGCTGTTTCTTTCAATAATCTAGGAGGAATCCCATCTGGACCAGCTGCTTTGTTGGGCTCGATTCTATTCAACTATTTACTCCATTATAGAATTCTGTTACATTACAAGTTATATATTCTGTAGGGAGTTCAGCTGCAAACAGTTAATCTTATAGACAGTTCAGCAAGAAGCAAGTCACCCTATAGAGAGTTCAGCTACAAATATATTGCTGTAGTGATTCAGAACATTACAAGTCATACTGAAGACAGTTCAGCTATAAACAGGTCATGCACACTGTAGAGAATTCAGCTACAAATAATTCACTCTGTAGAAGTTCTGCTACAAACAAGTCTTCATGCAGAGAGTTTAAAAACCAAAATCCACCGTGTAAAGACTTCAACTTTACTAACAAGTTACTCTGCAGAGAGATCAGCTGGAAACAAGAAAGAGCTCAGCTAGAAAACGTCACCTTGTAAAGAGTTCAGCTACAAACAATCACACTATAGAGAGATCAGATAGAAGAAGCCACCTTGTAGAGGTGAAGTGCTCACCCTAGAGAGAGTTCAGCTAGAAAAATTACCCTGTAGAGAGTTCAGCTACAAAGAAACCATCCTGTAGAGAGATCAGTTAGAAACAAGTCACCTGTAGCGACATCAGCTACAAAGAAACCATCCTGTAGAGAGTTCAGCTACAAACAAATCACCCTGCAAAGAGTTTGGCTACAATAAATCACCCTGTAGAGTATTCAGCTACAAACAAATCACCTTGTAGAGTGTACAACTAGACACAAGTCACCCAGTAGAGAGATCAGCTACAAGAAGTTACATTGTAGAGAGATCAGCTAGAAGAAATCACCTTGCAGAGAGTTCAGCTACAAAGAAACCATCCTGTAGAGTTCAACTATACAAACAAATCACCCTGTAGAGAGTTCAGCTACAACCACATCACCCTGCATAGAGTTTGGCTACAAAGAAACCATCGTGTGGAGAGTTCAGCTGTGAACAAATCACCCTGTAGAGAATTCAGCTACAAACAAATTGCCCTATAGAGAGATCAGCTAGAAGAAGTCACCTTGTAGAGAGTTCAGCTACAAAAAAACCACCCTGTAGAGAGTTCAGCTGCAAACAAATCACCTTGTAGAGAGTTCGATCAGCTATAAATAAGTCACCCTGTAGAGAGATCAGCTACAAAGAAACCATCCTGTAGAGAGTTCAGTTACAAACAAGTTACCCTATAGAGAGATCAGCTGGAAACAAATCACCTTGAGAGAGTTCAGCTACAAACAAATCACCCTATAGAGAGTTCAGCTACGAAAAGATCACTGTGTAGATAGTTCAGCTATAAGAATTCACCTTGTAGAGAGTTCAGCTACAAAGAAACCACCATGTAGAGAGTTCAGCTGCAAACAAACCACCCTGTCGAGAATTCAGCTACAAATATATCGCCATGTAGAAAGATCAGCTAGAAGAAGTTACCTTGTAGAGAGTTCAGCTACAAAGAAACCATCAAGTTGAAAGTTCAGCTACAAAGAAACCATCAAGTTGAAAGTTCAGCTACAAACAAGTCACCCTGTAGAGAGATCAGTTAGAGAAGTTACCTTGTAGAGAGTTCAACTACAAAGAAACCATCATGTAGAGAGTTCAGCTACAAACAAGTCACCCTATAGAAAGATCAGCTAGAAGAAGTTACCTTGTATAGAGAGTTCAGCTACAAAGAAACCATCAAGTTGAAAGTTCAGCTACAAACAAGTCACCCTGTAGAGAGATCAGGTAGAGATGTTACCTTGCTGAGAGTTCAACTGCAAAGAAACCATCATGTAGAGAGTTCAGCTACAAACAAGTCACCTTGTAGAGAGATCAGCTACAAGCAAGTCACCCTGTAGGGATATCAGCTACAGTGTAGATACAAGTTACCTTATAGGGATCAACTACAAACAAATCACCCTGTAGAAATATGTGTTGGAAACAAATCACCATGTAGAGGGTTCAGCTAGAAACAAGTCACTCTGAAAAGAGTTCAGCTACAAACAATTGGAGTTTCAGCTACACTTGACTTGTGTATAAGAAGTCACCTTATTACCTACAGTATTAATTGTTAAATATACAAATATTTTTAATTATACAAATATTTTTATCAGACAAAAAAACTGTATACAACATTTCTTCCTTTGTTCCACAATTCCTGCAGAAAAAAAAGAAAGAAAAAATAAATAAAAACAAGTTAGAAGGAAGCACTAAAGCCAGTTAATGGCCGGCTTTGTGGCTTGCAATACAAAAAGAAGTGATATCTAAAGCAAAACAGCCAAGCTGTAAAAAAAGTGCAGCCCCCAAAAAGGCCAGGATGAAAAAGATATGAAATCCAAGGTGGCGGCCAAGAAATGGCTGTGATGGTAGGTTAATGGCAACAATTTTAATTATGACAACTCAGGTGAATTTGGTGCCGAATCCTAGTGGAGGAGGCAACACAAATTCAATTGAATTGTCGTAATTAAAATTTTTGCCATTAACCTACCATCACAGCCATTTCTTGGCTGCCACCTTAGATTTCACATCTTTTTCATCCTGGCCTTTTTGGGGGCCGCATTCTTTTTTACAGCTTGGCTGTTTTGGTTTAGATATTGACAGGAAGGAAGAAAACGTCATTTTCACACCTTTGTGTCTCGGTGATCCCTTATCCAATTGGAAATAAATTTGCTACAGAGTTTCCTGCCAACCAGGGGAGTCTCCATACCAAATTTGAAGGACGTTGCTCCAGCCATTTCCGAGATACGAGCTGCCAAAGTTTCGATTTTTTCTCTCTTTCTTCTTTTTTTCGCACACTTGCAAAAACTGCTATAAAATGCAAACGCATACTCCGATCGCCTTGAAATTTGGCACACAGAAAGGGAGTCCAAAGACGAATCCTAGCATCATCACATTTGGTGCAAATCCGATGAATGGTTCGGGAGTTATGACCGATTATTCGCGTAAAATAAGTTGTTATGCCTACAGGGTAAACCGCTTCATGAAATGAGTTGAAAATTGCTATGTAGATGGAGTAACCATCGTAGGAGTGCCTTTTGGTGGTTTTAAAGGAATCGAGATAAAGACTTTGGAGAACCCAACCTGTGTCACAATTACGCGATCGATTTTTATGAATAAAAAGTATTAGTTTTTACGCCTACTAGGCAAACTGCTTAGAGCAATGAGCTATGAGCTGAAAATCGGTGTATAGCTGGAATAATCTTCATAGAAAGTCCTTGCAGTAGTACAGAAGAATCGGATTACAAACAACTGAGTTATGATTTGAAAGCCAACTCCATGTAACAAATACGAGATCGAGATACTCTAATAGAACAGTCACCCTAATAGAGCATTCAGATAATTTATTTACTCCATTATAGAATTCTATTACATTACAAGTTATTCTGTACGGAGTTCAGCTGCAAACAGTTAATCTTATAGACAGTTCAGCAAGAAGCAAGCCCCCCTATAGAGAGTTCAGCTACAAATATATTGCTGTAGTGATTCAGAACATTACAAGTCACACTGAAGGGAGTTCAGCTATAAACAAGTTATGCACACTGTAGAGAGTTCAGCTACAAACAATTCACTCTGTAGAAGTTCTGCTACAAACAAGTCTTCATGCAGAGAGTTTAGCAACCAAAATCCGCCATGTAAACTGTAAAGACTTCATTACTAACAAGTTACTCTGTAGAGAGATCAGCTAGAAACAAGAGAGAGCTCAGCTAGAAAAGTCACCTTGTAGAGAGTTCAGCTACAAACAAATCACACTGTAGAGAGATCAGATAGAAGAGGCCAAATTGTAGAGGGTTCAGCTGTGAAATGATCACCCTAGAGAGAGTTCAACTAGAAAAAAATTACCCTGTAGAGAGTTCAGCTACAAAGAAACCATCCTGTAGAGAGTTCAGCTACAAACAAATCACCCTGTAGAGAGTTTGGCTACAATAAATCACCCTGTAGAGTATTCAGCTATAAACAAATCACCTTGTAGAGTGTACAACTAGACACAAGTCACTCAGTAGAGAGATCAGCTACAAGAAGTTACATTGTAGAGAGATCAGCTAGAAGAAATCACATTGCAGAGAGTTCAGCTACAAAGAAACCATCATGTAGAGAGTTCGGCTACAAACAAATCACCCTGTAGAGGAGATATCAGCTACAAACAAGTCACCTTATAGAGATATCAGCTAGATACAAGTTACCTTTAAGGGATCAGCTACAAACAAATCACCCTGTAGAAATATGTTTTGGAAACAAATCACCATGTGGAGAGTTCAGCTAGAAACAAGTCACTCTGAAAAGATTTCAGCTACAAACAATGGGAGTTTCATTTATGTATAAGAAGTCACCTTATTACCAACAGTATGATTATCTTTCATTGTTAAATATACAAATATTATTGATCAGACAAAAAACTGTACGCAACATTTCTTCCTTTGTTCCACAATTCCTGCAGAAAAGAAAAAAAACAAGTTAGAAGGAAGCACCAAAGCCAGTTAATGGCCGGCTTTGTGGCTTGCAATACAAAAAGAAGTGATATCTAAAGCAAAACAGCCAAGCTGTAAAAAAAGAGTGCAGCCCCCAAAAAGGCCAGCATGAAAATAGATGTAAAATCCAAGGTGGCCTCCAAGAAATGGCTGTGATGGTAGGTTAATGGCAAAAATTTTAATTATGACAATTCAGGTGAATTTGGTGCCGAATCCTAGTGGAGGAGGCAACGCAAATTCACCTGAATTGTCGCAATTAAACTTTTTGCCATTAACCTACCATCACAGCCATTTCTTGGCCGCCACCTTGGATTTCACATCTTTTTTCATCCTGGCCTTTTTGGGGCCGCACTTTTTTTTCAGTTGGGCTGTTTTGGTTTAGATTTAGCTTTAAATAAAATAAAGAAAGAAGTGAAATCCATGCAATAACAACTAAGCTGTAAGAAAGGGTGCAGCCTTCAAAATGCTTGGTGAAAAAAGTTGTAAAATCAAAAAAAAATGGTGGCCATGAAATGGCTGCAATGATGTTAATGGTTTTGTGCATTATTATCATTAACATCATTGCAGCCATTTCATGGCCACCACCTTTGATTTCACAACTTTTTTCATCCAGGCTTTTGAAGGCCACACCCTTTTATACAGCTTGGCTGTTTTTGCATGGATTTGAATTTCATCAAGAACACAAAGCTACATAAATAAACTATCAAATTCCATTATCAAATCAGCTAGACTTGAGTGGTCTGCTTTTGCTGGCTAGTTTACCCAAACACAGTAACAATCCATATGAACAGTCTGGGGCCCTAGTGGAGCCTGGGAATGGCGGTATGTAGTTTTACAGCTCCATGGTGTTGAATAAAGACCTGTGCTGTTAATGTGCCTTCATTTTATCCAGTTTTTAGGCCTGAATTACTATTAATAATGGCTTAATTCATCCCCAGGCCTTCTTCTTTATAACAGCTCAAATAGTCTCTTGTCCTCCTTCCACCCCCACCTCTCACCCCTTTTGGATAAATGATTTAAAAACTACCTAAAATGGTGGGAAACTTATCTGTAGGCTACTTGTACAGTGAATGCTCTGGAAGGTAAGTAATAGTGTAAAATGTTGGAAACTTTGGTGTACATGTAGCTTCATCCATTGACTTAAACTGGCATTTCTCAACAGGTGATTTATACCAGTTTTTCCAGACTGGGTCCCATAAATGCTCATACAAAAATGCAAGAAGAGCTTTTATATAATACACATGCTATAGTGAAATACATGTAATTACCTTCAACTGGGTCATTAAATGTACTTAAGATATATACCAATGGTTCTTTATTCTCTGTTCTAATGAAACCAAAGATGAGTCTTTTCACTGCATTAATTTCATCCCTCATACTTCCAGTGTCATCCACAACAAAAGCCAGTGAATACTCAACTGCGTTACCTTCTTTATCACTACCTAATGAAAAGAGTAACTCATCCAGCACCTCACCATTCAGTGAATTAAAAAACGTGTGCAATTCTGTAGGTGTTGATCTTTTAGATGATTGCCTGCTGTTTATACAAAGTAGACTTCCATATAACTTCTTTGCTTTATACAGTTTCTGATCTGCTAGTTTTGATCTAAATGCTTTTATCAGAGTTATAACGTCACTGATAGCAATTCTGGATATATCAAATGTTTCACAATACTTAATTGCAGCTATGGCAATTTCACCAACTGATACTGTGTACTGTATATAATCACTCTCAGTAACACTTCTATTTAATTTATCAGCAACACCCTCGTACAGTTCCCTATCTGTCTTGTTTCCAGCATCATCACCAACTAACACAACTGCCTTCTTAATTGAATTTTTGACATCCTCAAAAGCTTTGGTTCTTTTCTCTAGAAAAGCACTGCTAGGACAAATAGAATCACTGCTAGCTGCAAAGATCAGCGAAATGCAAAAAGTAAGTAAAGCTATAAACTTTCCAACCATACTGGTGATGCTTTGTGCATATATAAACTGTTAGCCTGAATTTAAAAGAATGAAGCCATTGCAAAACTGGTGTAATTAACAAATTTTAAAATAAAATTTATTGCATAGTAAATCATTTTATCAGACATGGCCTGGTGTAAGCATTAATTATAAGCATCACAAATTATAATTTTATTGATGGAGGTGATGCAATATACATATGTTACTAGGTCTGCAAAAATAGGACATGTGGGCCACCTTACAACAGAAACAAATAAATAAGGCCTAACAACACAAAACACAAATTAGTAGATAAACCTAACAATACAAAACACTAATAACAACTGAAGAAATTCAACAACTAAAGGTACCATGACTCTTAAAATAGAGTATGAAGGGGGCAGTAGGTGCACGTTTAACGTGGCAGTGTTTAAAATTTGAAATCAACTTTGGAAGTGTTGTTTCAGACATGATAACAAGTGTCCAGAATTAGGAGCATGCACGAAATTTACACATAGTTGAATTTAGGAGCGCAACTCCTTGACAGATGCATGGAGATAATTATTTTGATGAAATTTGCAGGACTGATGCACCATAGGATAAGCTTGATCACCATATTATTATTTTAAGATTTGAGTGACATGGCGTAGTTAGAGCACCAAAAGCAAAAATCTTCTGGAGTTAGGTTCACTTACACTGTAAAAAATGAAGTGTGTCTGACACACCAAAAAATGTCGTAGCTGAGCTTTTGCACATGTTGTGTATATTGTGACATTTTGGTGTGTCAGATACACTTCATTTTCTACAATGTACCTCTTATGGAAATCTCGAAATCTCACATGGCTACATGTAATTGAAATCCTGAAGATTTCAAAATCTCATCCCTGGTTTTTCGAGTTTGCTGATCCTTCGTCTGAATCAGTGTAGATTTAATACACTACTATGGTTGAAAAGAATTTATTGCTGTCACTTTTGTTCATCGAGAGTTCATCAAGAAGCAGAAGGAAGGCCAAGACAAACAGCAAATAGTTATCACCATAACTTTTGAATAAAGTGTTTGCAGAACAATCCACATCTTTCATTTGCTGAACTCATTAAGAGAAGCTTAAAGGCATCTTTTTTTCACAAGTATGCAGCACTTAAAGTGGTAAAAACAACTTTGCACAGTTGCACAACAATTCAGTGCAGTAACTCTTGGCACCCTGAGGGTCATAATTGCATACATCTACCAATGATTGTTACAGATGTATGTCTATTAGAACTCCCCAAACAATTTGAACTTTAGTATGGTATTACAAAATAATCTTATTAATATAAATTTACATAGCTAAAAGAATTATATTCAATACTGTTGTAATTTCTGTCATCATGTTATCATTTTTATTGAATTAACCAAACTGTACATAAACAGAGCTGAACAAAACATTAGAGATGCATGCAGTTACATTAAATAACTAAGTAAGTATCAATGTTAATTGTAGGGGTAGAAGGTTAGTTAGTCTCTTCATAGAGCACTTCTCATGATCCTGCATGAGCCCAAAGTGCTGCTTTCTGTAACTCAGAAATCATCTTCGTAACATCAGCATCTTCAACTATACCCTGAAGGACAGATTTTAATTCTAATGAAATCAGGCCAGTTATTATTTATTTAATTAATAACACAGATACAGTGGAAATTGGTAGGTACATAATCCCAATTCCAACCAGGTATATGGGCAAGGAAAAACAAAAATCTACTACAACATGAACACAACATGTATGAGTCACTTATTAATAATGGTTGAATGAGCTAAATAGTGTCTTAATATTTGACAAGTGTCCAGCAATACAGTATTTTGCAACACAGGTATTATCCACTTGTCTAAACTTATTAGGAGTAAAGTCTCTTCAAGATCACTTGGAACAGAGCGAAGTGTCCCAATAACCATTGGTACAACTACAGTAGGTGATTTTCACATCTTCTGGACTCTAATACTCAGATCAGCATATTATTTTTCCTTCTTTTTAATAATCTTAATCCTAAGAGGACAATCTCCAGGGATGGCAATATCAACAAACTTAACAGTCCTTGAAGATTTATCAATCACTGTAATGTCTGGGTGATTATGCGCCAAAGATCAAAGACTAGCTGCAAAGATCAGCAAAATGCAAAAAATAAGTAAAGCTATATAAACTTTCCAGCCATACTGGTGATGCTTTGTGCATATATAAACTGTTAGCCTGAATTTAAAAGAATGAAGCCATTGCAAAACTGGTGTAATTAACAAATTTTAAAATAAAATTTATTGCATAGTAAATCATTTTATCAGACATGGCCTGGTGTAAGCATTAATTATAAGCATCACAAATTATAATTTTATTGATGGAGGTGATGCAATATACATATGTTACTAGGTCTGCAAAAATAGGACATGTGGGCCACCTTACAACAGAAACAAATAAATAAGGCCTAACAACACAAAACACAAATTAGTAGATAAACCTAACAATACAAAAACACTAATAACAACTGAAGAAATTCAACAACTAAAGGTACCATGACTCTTAAAATAGAGTATGAAGGGGGCAGTAGGTGCACGTTTAACATGGCAGTGTTTAAAATTTGAAATCAACTTTGGAAGTGTTGTTTCAGGCATGATAACAAGTGTCCAGAATTAGGAGCATGCACGAAATTTACACATAGTTGAATTTAGGAGCGCAACTCCTTGACAGATGCATGGAGATAATTATTTTGATGAAATTTGCAGGACTGATGCACCATAGGATAAGCTTGATCACCATATTATTATTTTAAGATTTGAGTGACATGGCGTAGTTAGAGCACCAAAAGCAAAAATCTTCTGGAGTTAGGTTCACTTACACTGTAAAAAATGAAGTGTGTCTGACACCAAAAAATGTCGTAGCTGAGCTTTTGCACATGTTGTGTATATTGTGATATTTTGGTGTGTCAGATACACTTCATTTTCTACAATGTACCTCTTATGGAAATCTCGAAATCTCACATGGCTACATGTAATTGAAATCCTGAAGATTTCAAAATCTCATCCCTGGTTTTATCAAGTTTGCTGATCCCTCGTCTGAATCAGTGTAGATTTAATACACTACTATGGTTGAAAAGAATTTATTGCTGTCACTTTCGTTCATCGAGAGTTCATCAAGAAGCAGAAGGAAGGCCAAGACAAACAGCAAATAGTTATCACCATAACTTTTGATGTGTGTGGAAGACCCCTTTTTGCAAATACGGTAACATATACTACATGCATGTACAGAACACACTTAAATCATGGATTAATTGTGACAGTATAAGGGTGCAAGTGCTGTACTAGTTGGACTTTGACACACACGGAGGGCAGAGCTTGGACAGCTTACATACAAGTGATCTCAACATATACTTAGTAAAAAGAAACCAGATGACAAGTCTCAGAGTAAGCGTGACATTCAGACACTTACTTGTTGTTCTGTCTGTGTTCATATAATCAGAGTCAGTAGTCAAGGGAACAAACATTTAGTGCCAAGACCAAGCAAAGTTAATTGCTACATTTCCGTTTCAAAGCTTTCAAACTATTGCACGAGCACTAACAGGTAAGCATTACTCATAAATAGTGAAAAGCTTTCCACCGCTTTTGCATGTAACTAGTAAAGCTATAGCTACATTGTACTACTACCTATGCGAATTCTCTACTTATCCTAGCAGCATCTATCCCTTTGCATATAGAGCTCCTTACAAGGAACAGGTAGGTGAACTAGGTACTGGAACTGATGTAGCTGTATACTGTACTTGTGATGCTGCCTATTGTAATAGTTATGCTAGTAGGCTTTTTGTTAAAATAGTTTGAGCACCATTAATACACTTTGTATGGTTGACCGTTGACAGATGTGCTATTGTTGCTACCTATACAAAGAGGTAGGCACCACCTACTATTGTCTATTATACTATTCATACCACCATACTATTGTCTATTACGTAACTAGCTTATGATGTTAAATTTACGAATAGGTGATTAATAATATCGCAGTTTATCCACCACTTAATTTGCACATATACAGTAGCTAGTAAAGCTACAGCTACAGTGGACTACTACCTGTGTGAATTCTCTATTTATCCTGACAGCATCCATCCCTTTGCATAGAGAGTTCCTTACAAGAAACAGGTAAGTATGTATTGATAGTTTAAGCCTGTACTTGTGATGCCGCCTACTGTAATGGATAGGACCTAAACAAACACATGCTAGTAGCCATTTTGTTAACATATTTTGAGCACCATTGATATACTTTGTATTGTTAGTGGATGTGCTATTCTTCCTGCCCCTATACAAAGGCGTGGGCACCACCATACTATTTTCTGTTAAACTAGATTAAATTACAGTAACCAGTCCTTTCAAATCAGTGCTCTTTTCTAAGTACTACTTTTAAGCCAATCCAAATGAGAATGTAGTTTCCCATCCTCTGCCATCATGCCTGGGCATCTGCACTGTTGAATGTCAAAAATGAAAAACAAGTTAAGTACCAGCTGAATGCAAAGGAAATCCTGGATCCCAAGCAGGCACTTCCCCAGACTGCAAGCTGTCTGTGAATAAAGTCACCATATTGTCTGGAATTTTTCTTCTGTATTTACAGAGTTTTATTAACATGTTTTTGACTCCCCGTTACACAGGCTTTCAGTAGCCTCCTTGCAGGTCTTTTGAGGGATAGCTAGCTACCCAAAAACCATTATGTGCTGCTATATGGAACTTCCTATGGAGCAAGCCTTCCATTTTACATTGCTAAAAAATCCTAGAAAGAATATTGGTCCTAGATGTTGCTAGCCAGGGATAAATCATGTGTAAGTCACAAATTTTCCTGGTCTTTAAATCCTCTCAAGATCGAGATACTTTGAGGAAGAAAGAACCATCATGATTGATATAAAAGGCATGAAAATGCACTTTACAATGTGATACATCCTTATACTCACGCAACCACATAATTATGGCAAATGTCAAAAATGGACATGGCAATTAAAATTACAATAACAAATATTTGTTAGTCCATTCTGGACAGTCCCTAGCCAGAAATATTTTCCCTTGATACTGAAATTGCAATCCTTACAGCTTCGTCAAGAAGCTTCCTATGGACTATGGTGTGACTTTGAGATTAACCAACAAAGGAACTCATGGTGTTATACTATACAGTATCATTTGGAGTGGCCTTAGCCAGCTAGCTTTGAAAAATAATTTTTTGCCTGCATAAAAAGCATAAAGTAAAACAACAGAAAATATAATAGCTAACCAAGTTCACTTATATAGCAGCCCAGTAGACTGTATTCCTCAGAACAGGTATTTATCAACTGGGTGCATGCAAGCCCAGCTCATAATGTGTCTGGTCAGCAATCAATAGTAACTTGTTCTGGAAAATCGACAACTTGTGCTGATGTTAACCAACAGTATGAGAAGCCATCATGTTGACATTATACAGTAGCTACTGTACACTACAAAGTTCAAAAGTGCATGTATTCAGTACCTTGTATAGTAATGTACCATAAAATTAAGGCTTCTCTTATAGAAGTTGGTTAACACTCAATTGACAGTGTTATCAAAACAAGAATGTTGGAGACCCTTTGGGATTGCTTGTATCAGCGAATTCAACTGGCCTCAAAAATATTCCCCTTGAATAGGTTATTACCTCAACTGAATACCTAAAGTGGAGGTCTAATTAGCTATTAGCTAACTTTCAAGAATATAATTTTCACTGTTAGCCCCCCCCCCCCCCCCCCCCCCAAACCTCGACCTCGACCTCGACATCATCACCCTCCCCCCAGTTCAGCGTGGATTCACGAGACGACAGCGGCCCATACAATATAGCTGAGTCTGTGAGTCAACACTCTATTCGTCGTGAAGTCACATCAAACACTGCTTTAATAGGTGGGGTCTATTCTACGGAACGGAACGGAACGGAACGGAACGGAACGATGGACTAAACTGCGGAACGGAATGCTTTCTCAGATTGAAGCTTGCAGCTTACCATTGCTGTACAAGTTATCAGTGGCACTTCCAGCAGGTAATCAAACGTTACCCCAAAAAAGATAAAACGAATTTAAGGATCGATTGTGGGTTCTTGTTGGTTGTCATTAGTAACGAAGTACTAATTGTGGGAATAGCTGACTCAGTGTGTTCATCTTCGGATATATCAAGTAGGGAACTAATGCATGACTTGTTTTTACTAGTATGTGAGTTATTTTTACTTACTTGACTTTAGAATGTACAGTCTGAGGCCCAGCCTTTCTAATCGGCATAAATCAGTATGTGTATAGGGGGATAATAGCTACACTACAAAGGAAACAAGTATGGTGACAAGCTGAATCAACTCAGTCTAAGCAGAATCTAAAGGAATTTTGTGCAGTGTGTGAGGAGCAAACATTCAGATACCTCAAGGAGGCTATATTGTGTGAACATCAATGATTCATTAACAGAGTAGTGGACTATTGTCAGATATCTCAGCCTGAGTACTGAGTTGAATTCTGGATGGGGTTTATTTTAAAGAATGGAATGCTTTCTGAATCAACTTGCAGCTTGGCTAGCTGCTATCATTGCTGAAATTGCATTTTATCAGTGGAACCTCCAGGAAAATGGAATAGGATAATTATAAAACATTAATTGATTGTTTAGGTAATCATCAGTCTAATAAACAGATTATATGGTTGATTGAGTGAGGTATCACTTTCAGAATGTTCAGACGACCAGTGATGAGATGCATGGATTCATCGAATTTTTGTTGTGGTTGGAGACATTAAATGTCCAAAAGCAAACTGACTATAATATTAATTCACTTTCTTTATATTTTCTCAATTTTGAGCCTGTATACAAATAATTGAATTTTCCTTGTCAATATAAATGCTAGAATAAGATGGGAGAGAAACTTATCTTTGTTTACCTATACTGTACAACCAAGAGTTCGTAATACTGATTTGTATGGGCGAGAGTGTCTAACTCTCAGTATGGCCTGTACAAACACCCTGCATAAAGTTCACCTTTCATTAAATCAACACCTTTACTGGGGGATAGAAAACTGTTGATTAGTGTTGCTGAAGAAGGTAAAGCCTTTGTTCTGAAATAAGGCCGAGGTGTTACTTTAAGCAGGGTGTTTGGTGAATGCTTTAAGCAGGGTGTTTGGTGAATACGTTCAAGTTAGACACTCTCCACCTTATTATGAACTCTTGGTATAACTTCAAAGGAAAATGAAGAAAACATACAGATGAATCAATAAAATCACTACAGTAAGGTGAATTACAGACTAGTGAGATCTTGGTTAATTAATGACAGTGGTTGGAGATTAAGTATGGTAGCTTCTTGTTCTTGAATATGTTGCAAAGTGGAAGTACAAATCAAAATGGGATATCAATTTCATTATGAAAAATTTGTATACATAAATAATCTAGCATTACTATTTCATTTGTCCTCCACTTAAACATGCTACAACAGTACTAGTGTCAGTACATTGGCAGTGAGTCTACCTTGAAATCTCAACTCTAGAGTAGATCCAACACAGGACAGCCCGCACTGTAACAAATACATGTGATCCCATTGTAATTTCATGGACCAGCTGGACTGGGAATCACTTGAAAATAGACGAACAAATTTAACCTGTTTTGTTTGAAGTGAAGCATGTGAAATGTTACACTTAAGAAATCCTAGGATTCTTAGGTGGTATGTAATTAATGTGAGTGTTCCATTTCAGGTCTGACTAGACACATTGAAATTACACACACATCCTGGTCCAAATCACGTTTGCCTGGTGGCTATGGGCATGGTTTCACATGCGGCTTATAATAGAGATTTGGCTGATCTTGGAGTTTTGGCATTTAGCCTGATTCAAGGGTAGCAGTCAGACACATCCTTGAATTGTGCAACAGATAAAATCAGCTCACTATTGAATATGGCATTAGTCCACTGCACCAGCTGTTAATATATAAATAACTCCATGCATACACTTCAGTGATGTTTGCAGAATATACCCTCCTTGCGGTCTGCCAAAATATTTGCTCCTCACACACTGCACAAAATTCTTCAAGTTTTAATTCAGCTGGCTCTTTCCTGTTACCAGTATCTTCCTGCTTGCTTTATTTATACACTGACTTATGACTTGAAAGACCGGCCCAGACTGTTTTCTAAAGTCTAAATAAGAAAAACAGCTCACATAAAGTTCCCTTCCGTATGGATGAACATCACTGATACAGCTCATCCCACAATAATACTTCGTTACTAATGACAACCAACAAAAACCCACAATCGATCCTTTACTTCTTTTTATCTTATGTTTAATCACCCACTGGAGATGCCACTACTAACTTATAAGGGAAGTTTCAGCAATGGTAAGTTGCAAGCTTCAATTTTAGAAAGCGTTCCGTTCCGTGGTTTAGTCCATCATTCCGTTCCGTAGAATAGTCCCCACCGCTTTAATACAAGCTAATCCCCTACAAATGAATCTAGCCAACTAGACTAGTTATGCGACATACAACAAACTCACTGAAAATTTGGCCCATTTGGCACTCCATCACTGAGATATAACAACTCAATGTAGTGATCACTGTAACCTCTCAGCTGAGTTCCGTAACATTGCCAAACTTTTAGCTAACGCCTTCCGCTATACAGAGTCTCTGATCCACTTCACTAGTAGCTAGCTACTGTGCTGGATTCTGACTCAAACTGGACTGATGAGCAGGTCGGAGGTAATAATATTGAACTTGAGCGCCACCATAGATATTTAACCCCCGTTAAATATCTATGGCGCCACTGACATGTGTTAGTTCAAGTCATTTGTTTACAACATTGTATTACGTACATACTGTATGTGCAGTACGCACTAGCTAGTTGACCACAAGCCAATAGCTACGTATTACGTAACGATAATGATTTAATATGAGAGACGTCTTATTTTGTTAAAACAATATACCAGTGCACATAGCTAAGTATAGTTTTACAGGGGTATAGACTCAGGGGTACCATGCATTGATAGCTAGCTACCCACAAAGTGGACAGTACAGAAGTCCTGCAACAGTGCAAGACTTACACTATTAAATCACAATACAAAAAAAAACAATAATAAAGCACCTCGTATAGAGCATTTTCAACACGTGATCTACATTACGTAACTTCAAATATCGCCTACGCGTCCGCCATACTGGTGAACCAAGCACTGGTGAACCGCATAATAGTTCGCTCAGTAGTGTGTTTACAGTATTATTCTGGCTGTGGAAAGAAGTCATGGTTGCTGTGGAAGAGAATTGCATCTTTGGCAGTGCTTTAGAGGTTAGGAGGGTGATTAATAAGCACGAAAGGCGCCGGGACTGAGCTGAAAGAAGCCGCTCTTTATAAAGAATCTCGAGGGAATGGGTATTGGTAAAACCGGGAGGGGAGCGGGAGATTTCTTGGTAAAACCGGGACCGGGAGCTGGGAGATCACGTACACAATACTGCAAGCAACTGTTATTTTTGCACTAAAGATGGTTTGTTGATGCAGAAGACTTCCAAGGCCGGAGGAGACGGTCCGGTTGGTCAGGCCTGAGCCGGACCAATAATCTGGAGTTGAACCAACTAGCTGGAACTACATTACTCTCATGCAATCTTTGGACGATCACATCTACATGTAGCTACGTACATTTTACAGATGTTATTGAAAATGCATGACACGAGTAGTTACCTAGTTTCTCAGCCTAACTAAAGCACAGAACTACACGTATAGTACCTCCAATTACCTTACAGTATAACAGCATTCGTATCGTTTCAAGTTGTACAGAAATGATTGTGGGTCCTACGTACAGTATCACGTGTGCTGACTGTTGACACTTTTATCACGTGTAAGGCAGGTGCCTTCTTTGATTCTAAACCAGCACACTTATATCACAATTCAATCTTCATAAAATAATCATTAGCATTCCTTGGCTTGTCTCTCTTGGCTTCTTTTACTGGGCGAAGGGCTGGCAGTGACAAACCAGATGACTCATTCCGCGGCAAGAAGCTGTACACCGTACATACATTACATGGTGGCCATCTGGATGAGATGTTGAGTAGAAATCACTCCTCTCCAACTACCTACTCGTCCTGTCGAGATACTGAGCAAACTCTCAGTCTTACCTACATCGCGCCATTTTCGAATACGGATTGGTCTCATGACTGTCCACCCGCAGTATATTTACGTGATGATCCGTTCACTTCATACAAACCAGTATACTGTATTTTTGTAGCTGTGTAGCTTTTTATTGTAGCTGTGTGAATTCACTGTATAGTCCTAGCTAAAGGGGGCCATGCTGCATGCATGGGGTCCCTGTGAAATTTGGGGAGAAAGTTGCAAGTTGCTAACTAATTTTACTTTAAAATTAAGCATCAGTTTTAAATTTTAAGGCATTTTCAAGCCTTTAAATAGTAAAAATTCTGCAACTCCAGGTGGTTGCACCCCCAGACCCCCCTTGAACTTCTAATTGCTAGTTATAACTAAATGAACCATACAGCAAGTTTCATGCTGTGTCCCCTGTATGTCAGGTCTACAATTATACATAGTATAGAAAGTCTGAAGAACAACAGATAGGCTTGAGCATATTTATATAGCTAGCTAGCAGTGAAATATCACTAAAATTGCATATCTGAGTGTCTAATTTTCAAAAATTTCCTGTGGGGGTATGCCCCCAGACCCCCCTAGAATGCTCGTGCTTCGCACTTCGCACACTGTACAACAGCTCCTCTCCCATTGGCATGTATATAGTAGCAATTTCAACATTATAGTCAATGGCCTGACCAACTCAATTTTTCCTCCTCCGGCCCTGGAAGAGGACTCATGCAAGTAGTCTCCCCTCCTTCCAAACATGAGAACGAACTAGCTATAGGCTAGGGAATTGTAATCGTGCCGATTGCAATAGCTACTGTACTTTTTACAAAAAGATCGAAATACTCTAATAGAGCAGTCAGCCACTCTAACAGAACAGTCTCATATTCTGTCTCTCAACTGCAATAACAAAGTGAACATTCTTAGAGCTTTCAAATTTTAAAAAAAAATATCATTCTCCCAGAATGTCACCTATATCATTGTATTCCTCTTGTATAGCTGTATATGCTTCACTCTATGTATGACTTTCATGCTATAAGTTCACCCAGACTCTTTGACCTGCTCCACTTCCACTGATTTTATTGTACCAAGTTATTATTGCTCTGCATAGTTGTGTAGACAGTTGCTAGATCCAGAGTGCGTGCACTTTCACAGTTATGTAGCTATTGTCAGTTTATAAATTCAATAGATATTTGGAGTTTGTACAGCAAGAAATTTTGTTTGTCAGTTAGCAATAAAAGTTTCTTAAATTATCAGACTGATTTGATTTATAAATTAACCTCTGACAATTGGCAACTACCATTCTTCCTTGTCAGAGCAGCATACAATACAGACAAAATAATGAACATCTACAAGTACAAAACTTAACACATGGATACAAATGCAACAATTAACTTAAGGCAGATTATTGAACAAATACACGAAAACAAACAAACAGCAAGAACAGACATAACAGAGATTGGTCTGAAGTTGCCAGGATTGTCCAAAGCACCATGCACCTTTATGAACTGGAGTATATATGAACACTTCTTGTCTATGAAGGAACAATTCCACTCTGCAATGAACATTAATAGTATAAGGTAGCCATGCAATGGAGTAGCTTATCTCTTCAGAAACCTAGCAGACAGGCCATCTGGGCCTGTGGACTTCCTAGGATCCAGAGAGTTCAGATGAGACAGGACCAAAGATTCAGAAATCCGGCTCAGCAAAAGTGAATGGATTAGTGTCACATGAAGTAGCAGGTAAATAATTGCAAAGTTGTCAGCAGATTGATGTGATGAAGTGACTGCCACAGTAGGAAAATGTTTCTTAAGAGAGTCTGAAGTAAGTGAATCATTCAATGCTGCTTTTATGGTATTAATTCTTCCAATCATGTTATTAACACATGACTACAATTTCTGTAGACAATCCTTGCTCTGAAACACTGATGACTGAAAATGATCTATCTTGGCTTGATGTAGCTACCATGACTTTGAGGACAAATTTCCATTCCTATCCCATCTAATAATAGAAAAGAGATTCAGATAGTTACATCATGCAGTTGTTCTTGGTCCTTTTCTTTACTAGAAAAGCAAAAACATGTATTATTGTCTATATATATATATACATTGACCATGCATATCTCTGGAATGCTTCAAGGTATCAAGTTAATATATTTAACACAAGATATATAGGTAAATTAATATCCATTGTCTTATATATTCTAGCTACAAAAGAGAAAAATTGACCAATTGAAAAAGGATGCGTGCGCATAAAAAATGAGTATATAGTGAATACTGTGGCAAATAGTGAACTTCACTACAAATTCTTAGTCAGATGCTCACCATTTTCCATGGTAGCTATATATTCACTGCTGTCAAAGTTGGATCACATTTATGATGTCAATTCATCAGGATGGATTAACCCGGCAAATGAATTAAATACAGTATAGCTACCATCATTATTAAATCAGTGGAACTAGCCATAGCATGAGAAGGACAACAGTGACAATACTAATGGATTGGACTTATAGAATATAGTGCTCACATCAGCATGCATCCTTTCAGGGACTGTGCATGGGGACAGAACTCAAAATGAGAATTTTCCCAAGAAAAATTTTGATTTAGTAGAATACAGTAATTAAGTATAGCAAAGCATATGAGGTGGAGCAGGTCAAAGAGCCTGGGCAAACTTATAACAATGAAAGTCACATATGCTAGATTAAGTAATCATTTAAAGTCTCTAGTTCTTGTTAGGTTAGGTAATCCAAAGGTTGCAGCACATGTTGCTGTCAGACCTTCAGTGCTGGTTACTGTAAAGTGCTAATAATAATAATAATAATATGGAGTTTGAAGCATACAACTACAGTGATGGGTGACTTTAATTTGAAAGCCCTAAGACTATACTCTTTTACTTATTACAAATAAATTAACAAACTATACTGGCCGTTAAGAGACAGAATATGAGACTGTTCTGTTAGAGTGGCTGACTGCTCTATTAGATAGGGTCCGCAATCCGAAAAATCAACTTCTACAAATCAATCTCCCTACCATTAATTGTGGGATGTTCATTGTAGTATCCCATTGCTTGATCCACCATGAAACCGGAGGCACGATTGTTGTCTTCACAGAAATATCATTTTCAGTATCTCACAAGATGCAAGATTTATTTTTAAAATTTCGTGCTCAACACAAAGGACCGGATGAAACTTGCTACTTAGCCAAATCGTATCCAGAGTTGTTGTAGTTGAAAACTACGCACAGAAATAAGTAAATGGTTTGCTGGGTGCCCGGCACAGGGTTGCTTTCTTTGAAAAAACAGACAAAGAAATACGAAGTTTCGAATTCAAACTGCCCTACCACCCAGGGCAAGAGAAGCCAACTCTTCCTCATAGTGTTTCGATACGGTTGGGTGCATAGTCTGTCTATGCTGTTAGTTTGGAAAAGATCTGAGACTTCTCACCATCTGGGTGACGAGCGTAAAAATTTTTTGCAGCATCAAAGAATTGTGTTGCGAATTCTACCCATTTCCAGCGCTTCTGCAGCCACAACAATCATCAATTATAGACTAAAACTATGGCAAAAGATGTCCCTGAACGTTTGGTAACAGCGGTTGTCAATTATTATTTCATCCACAGCTTCCACGCCTTGCTCTAAGCTATGCATCAAGGGAGGCAGCAAAATCGTCCAAATTTGACTTCACCTCTAACGCTCCACAGCAGTTTCAAATCTTCACTAGATCACCCTACATCACCATTATGCTTCAAAACATCCCAAAACAAACCGAAAAATGCACAAAATCTTTCATTTTTTTTATTCGAGCTGGGTGGAGCTCCTGGTGAGCTGCTGGTATACTGCATCATATGAAATCACAGAAACACCAACTACTACTACTACCAAACGTTTTGATCCATCATTTATCATCATTCTAAACAAAATTAAGTGACCAGTGTGGCATCAGAAGTACTGGAAAGCACTTTGGTACCATTGAGAGAATCCCTTGAAATGACGCACGAAAATTTTGACGTTCTTAACCCAGATGGTGAGAAGTCACAGATCCTTTCCAAACTAACAGCATAGACAGACTATGCATCCAACCTTATCACATCACTATGAGGAAGAGTTGGCTTTTCTTGTCTTGGCTGGTAGGGCAGTTTGAATTCGAAAATTTGTGTTTCGTTTTCTGCTTTTTGAGAGAAAGCAACCCTGTGCCGGGAACCCAGTGAATCATTTGCTTATTACTGTGCGTACTTTTTAACTACATCAACTCTAGATAATATCTAGCTAAGCAGCAAGTTCTATCCTGTTCTTTGTGTGGAGCCCGAAATTTTAAAAATAATTTTTTCATCTCACGAAATACTAAAATCGATAGTTCTGTGAAGACAACAACCGTGCCTCCAGTTTCATGGCGGATCTAGCAATGGGATACTACAATGAACATCCCACAATGGTAGGGGGATCGATTTGTGAAAGTTGATTTTTCGGATTGCGGACCCTATATTAGAGTACTTCGATCTTTTGTAAAAAGTACAGAGCTATTGCAATCGGCTCGATTGTGCTGAATTCCCTAGCCTATAGCTAGTTCGTTCTCATGTTTGGAAGGAGGGGAGACTACTTGCATGAGTCCTCTTCTGCACCAACAAACCATCTTTAGTGCAAAAATAACAGTATTGTGTACGTGATCTCCCCTCCTTCCAAATTATTTCCCCTCCTTCCAAAAAGTAATTTCAATTATACTATCAGAAATTACTTTTTGCAGCGAGTTACCCACACCCTTATTTAGGAATTCTCTTAGACTCAAAAATGTCATTTACACCTCATATCAATCAAGTTATCTCTAAAGCAACAAGGATGCTAAACTTTGTTAAACATAACCTTTATAGATGTTCTGCAGAAACTAAATGTTTAGCCTACACCAGTATAGTGAGACCACTGTTGGAGTATGGATCAGCAGTATGGGACCCCTACTTGCAGAAGGAGATACAAAGTATAGAAATGGTACAACGACGTGCTGCTCGTTGGGTCAAGTCAGACTACCGATATAACAGTAGTGTTACATCTATGTTAGCAGATCTACAATGGCCATCACTTCAACAACGACGATATGTGACTAGATTAAAAGTCTTCTACAACATTGTTTACTCCTCATCAGTCTTAACAGTCCCAAATTATTTCACTAACACCACATATCCCACCCGCCACCACCACCCCTTCCATTTTGAGATTCCGTTTGCTAGAACAGATCATTATAAATTCAGCTATTACCCCAAATCTATCCGCGATTGGAACAATTTACCAACTGACACAATAGAATCCCAATCTCTACAAGTATTTTTAGATAAATTATAACTGACTCTTATCTATGTGATTTGTAATGTTTTTCCTTACCTGAACATATCAGTTTGTAACTGAGTGTGTTTTCAGTAATCATAAATTATAAATTTATAAATTATAAATTATCTCCCAGCTCCCGGTCCCGGTTTTACCAAGAAATATCCAGGTCCCGCTCCCCTCCCGGTTTTACCAATAACCGAGGGAATTTCTCGTGATAAACATCCGTTTCTTGGTATCCCTGACAAGAGTGATCATTCCAGTATGTAGTGGTTCAATGTCAAAGGAATGGGATGGGTAAGGCTTTTCAACATTTCCGCGTAAGGGGGGCACTAACTAGCTTTGTTTGTTATATTGCAGCTGGGCGAATTTTTTTTTGGGCCCACTTTGACTTAGAAAATTTTTCACTTCATTTGTGAACTTATCGTTTTCATTTGTTTTACGGAGTCACATTTCTCGGTTGAATGGAATGACATAGCCAGTGTATTCCTTACGATATTGTGAATTCTATAGACAGCTACGTGGGTGAACATTTCCTTCCTCAACATGGCACGTCTTCTCGCAACATGTGGCCATGGGATGACTGCATGAGGCCAGACTAGCTGGGAGTGATCGTAAGACCGTGTCACACTGAAATACAGTTAGTGGCTTGTGAAATTGAATGTCGTCTATGTATTGTGACAGTTCAGTTAAGCTGCAATTGTTGGTTAGTTGCATGCTCTGAAACTACATGAGTAGCTATCTGGCTTACACGTGGATGTCATGGGTTAAGTTTGTGACCCCAGTAGTTGGTTTGTTTGATTGAAATAATATCTAATCATGTCAGTGAAGTGGAATTAGTTAGCAGGGCCGCCAAGAAAATTTAGGGGGCCTGTGGCTAATCAAGAATGTGGGGCCCTATAACTACAGTTAATGTAGCTTTGGGACCCAGGGAAAATTTCCCCAGTTGCCACCCGTCAGTGGTCCTGATAATTAGCATCACTTACTCTGCTAGTATTTGCATCAACTGGGTTAATGGAAACAGAAGTACTCTCACTTTTGCTATAGCTATGTGAGAAACTGTGATAAAATCAAAACTAATAATGATTGCCTGCCAACCTGCATAATTGGAAGTCTTTAAAATAGAAGTCTATTGCAAGGTGTAGTAGCAATGGGAAGGGATGGTGCTCATCAAAATAGCCTTACGAGATACTCTAATAGAGCAGCCATTTTACTCTGATAAATCAGTCCGAATTTTTTTGTCAAACTGCCAGATCACTACTAGAGGAATGAAAACTTTATGAAACGTAATATTAATTTTGTATGGCCTAATTGTGGTCACCTACCTATTTTGATTAAGGAAGGGCACAATGGTGGATTCAACACTGCCTTCATTGACCTGTTATTAGTGTTGAAAAGAAGAGTTGTATATAGTAACATTAGCAATGTGGAAAGGGATTTGTCCGCTTGCTGCTCACTCCTCTGATAAAATTTGTATATTATCAAAAGTGAAGCTTGTGGTGGTTATAGACAAAAGTTCTAAATTATATACTCGTTTGTGAAGTAAAATTTATTGCCTGGTAATTTTGTCCAACTAGTTCATACAAATGTTTTTGAATTTACCATTTTTAATAATTATAGGTCCACCCGATCATATCAACTGTTGAAAATACCCTATGTCAGCTTTGTTTGTATCAGGTTGAAAAATGTAGTGAACAAGCAGCAGATACAGCTGTACAAGTTTCTGTAGAGGTATGTACAAACTTGAACGTCATACAGTGGTCTCATAATATCCTAAACACATACACTGTATGTTTACGTATACAGAATTTTGGTTTCACACTATTCCATTTAGATCACAAATGATTATTGTTGAAGAAAACGTTTCTTCCAGTTTATCATATCAAATTGGTTTGAGAATAATAGCTAATATTGATAGTTCAACATAACAAAAAGTTCTATCGTGGCATTTTGAATTATTGTACTGGCAATTTCACCAACATGCATTGGCACTACTACTGAATTGCTGTATATGTGCCCCCCAAGTTTTGCCTTAGGCCTTACCAACTTAATTAGCTATTTCACAGGCCTGACCGACCCATATTTTGTGTATAGATTAAAATACAGTATATATTTCTTGCCTATGTAATACTCTGACGAAGTCTGACCAGTTAGTGAACCAGTGATTCTGTACCCCACAACATGGTAGCTAACTAGTCTAGACAAGTACACTATAGTTTCTGGAATCTGGACTCCACTCTAGCAATATATGCTTCCAAAGCTACTTTCATGCAAGGCTACCAAATTTGAGAAAATCTGGCAGCAAATTCTTGCTGCCTGGACAATTTAAAAAGTAAGAAAATCAGTATGTGGTTACAGCTTTATCTTTGTGAAGTTACAATGTTTGAACACTTTTATTCCATACATGATGTCTAAAAATCTCATGCATTTTGCATGAACATATGGGATTCTTGCAGATATTAATCAGTACATGAATATTGCTAGACAAAATTCTCCATTAAACATGCCAATACATGCATTAACTGTGTACCTATTAAATGCATACATTAATAAGTTTTGTGTAGCATTTTATAATGTGCACTATAGCAGTATAGCAGTAGTTGTAAACACCACTACTATAGTCAAGTATGTATACACAGACCTTCTATTGCCTCAAACTTCCATTGATTGAACAATAGTCCCTCAAAGAAGTTGGCCAAGGCTGAAACTTAAAAGGAAGAACACCACCAGGAGTTGAGCCTGTGGCTTAATGTGGCGCAAAATGGGAAAACTCACCATGTTCATATATGGTAAGGATTAACAGACCAAGAGCTCTTTCTTGATTTTATGGGTGATGATGCATGGCTGTTCTTAGTTGATGCAGTGATTTGTCTTATTCCATTATATAAAGTAGGGTGTGCAAAATTCTTTAATACACACTTCATTTTTCTTTTTATGCATACACAGATGTGCATATAAGCATTGCATGACTTGCCCTCTATGTGGACATGACAAGTATGCAAATACAGCAAAAACACGAAGTGGCTTCCTTCAATATAGTCGAGTGAGTAATGTCGGTCTCAAACTCAGCTAAGATGACCTTCACGATCCTATCAATAAGACCACCTTATTACATGACCATGTCAAGGAAGTCCCAAACATAGCTAAGGTGTACTTCATGATCTCATTAATAGGACCACCTCATTATAGTGACCATTTCAAGTAGGTCCCAAACATAGCCACAGTGTACTTCATGGCCTCATTAATAAAGCCACCTCATTATAGTGACCATGTTAAGTAGGTCCCAAAACATAGCTAAGGCATACTTTATGATCTCATAAATAAGTAATTATTGACACCATTCCAAAAGTGGCCACATTGTATACTACACAGATTTCAGGACTCTGTAATTCTGGAAGTAAAATTAAATTTTCAAAATACCTGCAGATGCATCATTTAAAGTAGTAACCACCAAACCATTCAGTCATGCGATTAAACTTCCCATCTACACCACTGAGACCAGTCACCTCTCTGCTGCTGTAATAGGTTATAGTGTGACAGATACTTGCATAGTCATATTCCTGGCTCAGTGTTGCCACATATATGTAACAATACACATTGGCAAACATGCCACACACTTTGTTTAAGTATACCCATGTAAATGTTTCTGGCAAGTGGAATGCACTGAATTTCACAAATCAGATTCCACAGCATTCATGGCATCATTCTTATGGCAAAATATGTGTGTATCTTGAGTACTAATTTTACCATCCAAATACCAAAGTACTATTACTTTTTAAATCAGATATTTCAACCACTGATCCCACTTCATACATGCATGCACATTTAAAGGATTTGTATATGTGTAGCATGGGTGTGAGGTTTAGCAGGGCTACATTCTTGGAAAGACTTTTACAAGATCTGATAGTGAGCTTTGAGGCTTAAAAGGCTTCTACTGCATAGATTGAAAGGCCTAATTTTGGCCAATTGCTGCTCTGGTATCTTACTATGCTGTGCACTTTACACTAAATGTAATTCCATCATACGTACAGTAAACCTGACATTCATCAAGATAGGATTTGCAGCGTGACGTAAATCATCGTAATTGCTAAGAAACCGTAGCTGTCGACCGTGTTTTGGGACAGTGTTGTGGCTGAAAAGAACTATCTCAGGATTTGGTACAGGCTGTAATGAAGCGAATCAGTGTTGAATTGTGTTGTAAATACCACCCAGCTCATTAAAAAAGGTGAAGTGGTGAGTAATGTATCGAAATTTAATTAGCCACCTATTTCACAAAGCCAATGATAAGATCTTCATATTTCGAAACCAGCCCTGCTTCCCGGTGCCACTATACCCAGCGCTTAGTGAATAAATCTAGTTACCTTCATTCTGACCCAATATGCGCCATAGAAAGTTGTCCCAAAACATGTCCACCTACCAACCGTTGCTTCACACATGCAAGTCCTCTATTACATGGCTGATGCAACAAACAGTGTCAAACTATAGAAGTACTCTGGATTACAGAGGTGTCTGATTAGAGCAGTTTCACTGTAGTACGGTTATGTAGAGGTGTCCAATTAGAGCACAAACTGCTCTAATTGGACACCCCTGAATCCAGAATACCAACTACTGAGTAGCTGGATACAATGACTGACATCCACTAAACTGAGACACTCAATCGTGCAGTCTCAAAGCAGCTTTAACTGTCACACCATGTACATCAGCTTCACAGTGCTCACTACCTTATGAGTAGTAGCCTTCATTCCCAGCTTTAGTCATTCAGGCTTCAATCGATCTTGTCACAGTCGTCATGGTTGCCAGTGTGAAAACATGTCTTGTTGAGGAGGGAAATGTTCACCTACGTAGTTGTCTGTAGAGTTCAAAACATCGCTTGAGGAATAGATTTTGATGTGCTATTCTGTGCCATATTCAACCTGAGATTCAATCTGGTCCGAGATCTGGTCAAACCAACTTGACTTTCCGTAAAACAAACAAAAATGGTAAGTTCACAAAATGTGAAAAATTTTCTAAGTCAAAGTGGGCCCAAAAAAAAATTCGCTGCAGCTGGTCAGCGCAACAACCGAGGCAACAACCTTGTTGGCCTTCTCTGCACCATATTATCAGGCGAAATTTTAAATTACGTAATGAAGATCACGTGTTGAAAATGCTCTATATAGCTAAATAGCACAGATGTAGAAATTGTAATATTAGCTAATTATAATTGTAATTTTTAAACAGGAGGCCCACTCAGTAACCTAATACTGATTTTCAGTGGAGTCCTGTTAGAAAAGAAGACTAGAGTAAAAACACAAATACAACTATAGATACACACCAAAAATAATTGTACATGCACACACACACACACAAAGCCAATCCAAATAAACAACACTTATCTACTATTCATGATGTCAATAGTTTTTTTTTGAAAGAAGAAAGAGAAGTAGCCTCCACAACAGTTGATTGTAGATTGTTCCACAGAACACATCCATGATAATAAAGGGACCTTTTCCCAAAATTGGCCCGGTAGCTATACACCCTGGGAATAAAGAGATGATTGGTGTTATGGCCAAAATGACCAGTTATGTGTTTAGAGTATCAAAAAATATCTTGTAAATATGGTGGAAAAATTTGTGCATGGACTTTAAAACTTGAATAGCAGTATGATAACATCGACACTCTGTTAAAGTAAAGGAAAATCTAGAGGTAATAGATGATGGAATTTTTTAAACAAAACTGGAATGCACTCTTTCAGTCATACTGGTCGATTTAGCAGTAGTAGGACACCAAACAACATCACAATAAAGAGTTGCAGTTTATAGATTCAAGTCCAAGGTGGCTCTAGAATTAAAAATCCTGGTGAGCAGCCTGTTCCCTAACTTACAAAAAACCATGGCAACATCTTGACTGGATGTCCTGTTACTCTTGATCAAGGCAGGTGGTATACTGTACCTGGAGACATGATTCAGTATTACAGGTTCTTGTTCATGGACTCCAACAACATTTACCTGACATTTTAAAACTCTATGCTGACCTTCCAAGGATATCTTGCTAGTGTCTGCCCTGAGTGCCCTGCTAGCACCATTCCATCCAATCTTTCCTACAGGCTGTGTTGGTTTCCAATAATTCCATCTGTTTGTTGAACTAATTAACTATCCCCACCAATACTCAGCAATATCTTTTGGCTACTATGGCTCGAATGGCAGATCAATATGGCCGTTTACAATATGATCAGGCCTTAGCTTTCTGACTTATCTGTTGATCTTATTTCCATCAAGATGTTGTTTGGGTCATTGTTATTGTTATTAGTGCTTTACAGTGACCGGCACCATTATGCTGGATACAATTTCCCGAATGGTCAGTGCTTGGGAAGTGACAAAAAAGACTATAATTTGAGCAGGTAAATGTCAGGTAAATGCTGTTGGAGTCCATGAACGAGAACCTGTAATACTGAATCATGTCTCCAGGTACAGTATACTACCTGCCTTGATCAAGAGTAACAGGACATCCAGTCAAGATGTTGCCATGGTTTTTTGTAAGTTAGGGAGCATGACAAAGGGTACATTTAGGGATAGTAATGATGTTCCACCTAACCTGGTTCATACGTAGGGATTGGTGTAGTATCACAACCAGCGCATAGCAAAAAGGACAGCTGTTTCTCAGGGAGGCCATACATCAATCTCTTCCACGTAACTGAATTGCAAAACTGAAGTGATACCTAAACAGATTGTGAAGGATTGGCTGCAAAGGGTTGTTGGTCAGTCCCGTTATATACCCACAAGCTCTTTGGCTTGCTTTGTTTACGGAGCTCCTGAGGTGGCTCAACTGCAGTGTATATACATACTGGGTTATGCATGTATATATATAGTCTAGCTAAGCCACATGTCAGAAATTTTATCTTGAAATTAAAGACACTTTAGCAAACAGTTTGTTAATTTTTTAATAACAGTGTTTCAGTTCATGTGCTAATGTATGTATCATACTAAGTGACCTGGTGCAGTTAGCATACCATTAATATGAAGTTCATACTCGCAGTGTATGTCCTAATAAATTGTCCTGAAATCAGGCCGGCATGTTCACGCTGACATGAACAGGCAATTTATTTCTATTAGCCATTCTGCAGCAATCACGTGATAAATCACCTGCCCACATGCAAATGGCGGTCTGAGTGCAGGATGCTGAGGAAAACAGACATAGCCAAGTCAGCTTAGGCCATGCACATCTCCTAATAATTATATTAAATTATCTGTTTTCCCTGGTGTCCTGCACTCAGCCGGGCCTGATATTAATTTGCATGCAGGCATACAGGAAATTTATTTCCATTATTGCATGATAAGATTAGCAGCTTTTGTATATAAGTAATTCCCTCCAAATACCAACATACCAACTAGATTAGATTACAATTTGACTAACATTACCCAAGCATTCTCCCAAACAGATCTACCGCTTGAACGAAATTTTATCAGAGATTGTCACAGGCTTGGAAATTCAATAAAGCTGCAACTAAATCAAGACCTATCTTAGTAACTTTTCTCCGATCAGGAGATGCTTCTTTGGCTTTATCTAAAATCAGCTCATTCAAATGTCCCAGTCTGTATTAAACCTGACCTCTCACCACTGAGAAGAAAGACCTTTGGAAACAGTACTTATGAAAGAGCATTGGTCCCTAATCCAAAGAGGAGCAGAGAGAAGATACATCAAGATACAAAATGGAGTTTTATTTGTCAACAACAAAATAATGTTATGGACATCTCAAGGGTTTAGATTTTTGCTGAACCAATTACAATCCCCCACTTCATGTAAATACCTCTGCTAAATACCTCACAAAGTGAAACATTTACATGACAGTTTATCCTGGATAAATCAACAAAATTTAAAGAAAGACATGAAAGTATGTGAAAAGCTAGTTAGAGTCTGGCTGGAATGCTTACCATATTGCCAGGAACCGGTAAATTGCAGATTGAAAGAGGCACATTATAATTATTACGCTAGACTATTCAATAGCCCATTTTGTGGGAATTACCACCAATTTTGGAAGTATATAAGGGCCAAACGACAGGACAAACATTATATTCATACCACACTTGTAGATGGGCAACCTATTAGTATATAGTTCAAAATAATAAAGCAAATGCTCTGAATAATCATTTCAAGTCACTGCATATTCAAAAAAGAAAACCTGTCAACAATACCTACAATAAGTGATACAATTAATGCCATACATATAACACGTACTTTCAACACTCATTGTACAAAAGTCTAGCGGACCTGACCTTATCTCACCATACGTTCTAAAACATTGTGCAAATGAAATTGCTCCAGTTATACAAGTGATCTTTACTCGATCATTGTCTTTATCAGCTCATTTACCGAGTGATAGACTATCAGCTAATATTTGTCCTGTATACAAAGCAATTACCAACCTATATCCTTAACCTCTATCTGTGCTAAGACTATGGAACACATTATTTACCATTCCACCATGGACCATCTTAACCAAAATAACGTTTTAATTGAAAATCAGCATGGCTGTCAAGTTTCAATCAAATCACTCCAACTTGAAAGTGTTACTCAACTAATCACTCTAAACGAAGATATATCCTATGCTCTTGACCATCAAAAGCAAATTAATATAATCCTCTTAGACTTCTCTAAAGCTTTTGATATGGTCCCACATCAGTGACTTCTAAAACACTATGAAATTAACAACAATACTCTTACATGGATTGAATCTTGGCTCACTAGATGCTCACAATACGTGGTTTTAGGTGGTGAAACTTTTAACCCTGTAACAGTTTTGTCAGGAGTACCTCAGGGCACTGTCCTGGATCCCCTGATGTTTCTATTGCATATAAATGACATCACAAAAGAGCTCCTCTTTGGATGTTCGCAGATGATTGCTTGCTTTACAGAATGATTATTAACAGACAAGATACCACCAAGCTCCAACAATATTTGAACAAATTATCTGAGTGGGCTAACACACTTAGCAACTAAACTATTAATGTCATCAAATGTGCTGTAGTGAGGTGCACAAGGACCTTTTCGCCCATCACACATACGTAATTACATAATAACCACATATTAGAAGTACCTGAACAATATTCTTATCTAGGTATCCTGATTAACAAATCATTATCCTGGTCCTCACACATATCATCACAGTAGCAAAGGCAACAAAAACTCTAAATTTTTTGAAACGTAACCTCAGTAATTGCTTAAGAAAAGTTAAGGAATCACCATACCTCACAATGTTTAGACCACAAATGGAATATGTGTCAACTGTGTGAGATCCATACTATAATTCACATATCCAACAATTAGAGAATTCATGCAGCTATTATAGTAGATTTTAGCTCAGTTTTAGCAATGTTAAGTGAACTATCCTGGCCATCTCTTGAGACCTGTCAGAAGATATTTAGATTATAAGTTCTACACAAGGCACTGTATCACCAGCTTGCTATCTCTATTTCATCATATTATTTACCATCAATGAGAACAACCAGATCATATCACCCATTACATTTTATCATACCATCTTCATCCACAAGGTCATATCAGAACAGTTATTTTCCAGAACTATTAAAGAATGGAACACCTTGCCACTTAATATCATTGAAACCTCTGACTCTGATTTATTTACATCATTTTAATCACATAACTGCACTTGTTATTAGATGATTGGTTTGTGCATTGTAACTCTTTTTCCTGAACATACCAGTAGAGCTGACTGCTTAGTAATAAATATATAATATTGTTGAATCATCATCATTTTCAAGTCATTGTTTGCCTGGCAAAACCATCAAGAGAAAGCATGTTTTAAGCATGCACAGCTTTTTATTATTGTGCCTGGCCATGCCGGCAAACAATGGCTTGACAAGCTAAGTTTGTAGCCACCATAATTACCTTTTAAGTTGCAAAAGTAGCACAAATGTGAATTTATGCCAACTTGATAGCACACTGGCATGCACATGAACTGACACACCCTTAATGCAAGATCACTTTTTACTGAGCCTGTACAGTATGCAAGTATATAATGGAAGAATACAAAATGTATTTGGAGTAGCCTTCAGATTCACTTTAATCATTTAGATTAGCTTATTACTAGCACGTGCATTATCTGATTTTATAGCTAAACTACTGTACCTCCTGCACTATATGTAAATTGACCCGACGTCAGTGTAGCTAAAGCTGTGAAGCTACATTGTATACATTACATCTGTAAAGCAATAAAAAAGAATGCTTTAAAGTTTGGCCATACACTAATCAAAGTTACATGTTTCAATCCACCACTGTATTATTTAGTAGTGAATTTCACTACTAATTTCTACCACAGTACTCACTATTTTTAGTAGTGACCTTCACTACTTCTGTGTAGTCACCTTAATGCAGTAGTGAATATCAATTATCACTACATGGTGGTCACTAATTTGTTTTTTTTTTGCTGTAAAATTTAAATAACTTATCATAGAATAAGGTATGTGGGAAATATTAGCATTTGGCAAATTACATAATGTGAATGGGTCTGTGAAACCAGTCATGTGGGTACAAGCTGATTTACATACCATGATTGCCAGATCATATATCTCATTATTGGAATAGAATATCTGACTTGTAGGTTATTATCAAGTCAATTTTTATGTTTACTTGGAAACCAAAATAGTGTAATGACACAACTTTTGAAACATTGGTATGGTAGGTGGTCTCTTATCAAAAAGGTGATTACAAAGTCGGCTTTGTTGTATGCTGTTCACTGTTCTCATTTCACATGTGGTTTGTACTTAATTAGTGGCCCACATAATGAGCATTTACAAATCAAATAATTATGATGAAATGAATAGGTATAGTGTGTGCATAGATTAAGATACCCATGGCAACGATCATGTAACACCAAGGTACTGGCTTGTTGCTGGTAGCACATGGACTGACAATTGTCAATGTTGTTTCAATGCTTATGTGGATATACCACAGCTAACCATATATATTACTGTTGTTTTTTTATTTTTTTTATTTATGCTTTACAGTACAAATGCTGAAGGTCTGTAGGACACCTGGTCCTACAGCCTGCTCAAAGTTTGCTTAGTAGAATGTTGTCCAGCTTCACACTTGCCATTTGAAGTATCCAATTATAGCCATAACAGAGCAATGAATGATCTTTATGATGGCCACCAATTGGCAAATGCAGGAGCTAGGTGATTGTTCCTGGGCATATGTACTTTAGTGAATTATACCATTAAACTGGATGTGATCACATAATATTATAATGCATGCTATTGTGCATAGACATACACTTATACAAGAAGTAGTACTCAGTTGGTCTTTTTGCCCCTTGGTGGACTGTATACTCTCCACACAAGTGGTTGTCATGCATTATTAAACCCTTTAAATCAGTATTACTACCAAATATTCCAATGTACACAACTGAATACAGGCATTACCTACCAACCATCACAAAATGTGGTTTTTGTAGGTAAGAAGTGTTAATGCTATAAGAGAGTTTTAAAATACTTTTATATCTGTATCACAGGAATACTGAACTGATAATCTAGCAGCCATCTTGATAACTAATCGAAACACAAAATAATCTGGACAAGGGAACAAGTATTAAAATATTTGTGATGCCTAATTGTATTAGACACCATACCATCATAGGTAACTAGGTATATAGTTGTGCTTTATAGGAAAATTACATCACTTCTGCTTTCTCAATGCTAAAATATACATCATGCAGTAGCTACATCAGTAGTTCTATTTGTTCTCTTATCAGTACACCTCTAGTTGGATTTATTAACAACATCCATGACAGACCCTGAACTCTGAAAGACACTCCATATTATAAGTGCTGACAAAGATTGATAGTGTGGCCAACTAATCTAATTGTAATCTAACTACATGCACATATCTATCAACTTCTGCCATTCCTTCAACTCTCTCCTTTTACCACTATAATGTTAGTAGTAATCGATGATTAATAATAATGCATGGTGCCTGTTTCAAAACTGAGAGCCCTAGTCTAGATATACAAGTCCATGAAAGCTTTTGAATTACAATCTACACACATACACATAATACATCTAAAGAAAACAAAATGCATGTTACTGTAGAAAAAGCTAAAAGGGATACAAAATATGATGTCTCTCAGGACACCAGCGTCACCACAATGATGTATCACTTAGCAACAGCATAAGCTGGGTTAGTATCCATTTTGATAGTGTCCTTGTCCATAATAGCATAAGATGGATTAGTATCTATTTCAACATTTCGACCCATTAGAACAAACTGATTGTTATCTTGTGTACCGACGTTCTTATTGTTATTTGTCCTCTCAGGTTGACGTTTATAATACATTCTGGTAATGATGTATGTCATTACAGCGGTAACAACAAGTGTGATAATAAATGTGACCACTAAAGTGATAGCAACTACTGCTCCTGTTGAGAGGTCATCATCTTCATCTGATGATCCACAATCACCTGTATAGTACATGTGTACTGTATGTAACTACATACACAAAGTACAAGATGTTGCATGGCTGCAGTGGCGTAGCCAGCCCTTCAGTGATGGGTGGGCACACTCACCCACACATTTCAGCCCATGCAACTAACTAGCAAAAAAATGCGAGTCCATCCTTAGTGGACTACACGTACACTTGGTTTAACAACTGTTTCAAAAGTGCATAAATGTATCTAGCTAGCTAATAATATTCTACGCTGCTGTTCCTGCAGCTTATTTCACTAGTCTAAACTACTGCATGAATGATATAGAAGCTAGAACTGAAAACTAACTTATTACACCTCCTTGTCTTGTTCTCTTTTAGCTCATCTGCAACTCATTCTACTCCAGCCTGACTCTTAAGATACTTGCATGGCTTAATTCAGTTACCACTGAATCTTTCATCTCCAACCTACTTGTCTAACACGTGAGAATTTAATTTTTCGTTTATCACTCAGGTCACTTATAACCTCGTCAACAACAGAATCCGTGCTGCTCCTCACAACTCAGTATTCCAGATGTGAAAGAAACTGGATTCCCTCCTTCCTAGTGCTTCCGCCCTAAAATTTAGATCACGTGATGCCGTGCATTAACTAGAAAACATCGAAACTATTCAGATCGCGTGATGTAATTATTGAACTTGTCTCGATATCATCTGTTGATTTACAACGAAACTATGGCACTGCCAAGGTATGCAATACTCGTTTCTTGTCCGTAATATGATTAGCAAGCGGGCGCCGCTGTCCCAGGGAACTTTGGATGGGCACGTGCCCACCCAGGCCCACCCTTGGCTACGTCACTGTATAATGGCTGTATATGCGTAGCATCATGCAGACCACACTTAATCTCTGTGAATTTGTATTTTTTCTTCCTCATTTAATGTACATACAAATTACACTAAGAAGTAGAGTTTAGGTAACTATAGTTACTTTTGAAACTTAAGTAATATGCAGTATACAAACTATATTATTACTTAAGTAACATAACTAGTTATGGACATAACACTATATACATAGTTGCAACTGTATAGTATTATGGTGGCTAGTAACCATGCGTAAACCAAAACGCTCAGCCTCTGCAATTCTCGCACCATACATGCTTCAGCAGATATATACATTCTGTGTACTGTACTACATGATTCAGGCTGTCTAACAGATACTGTATACATCAAACATACTAAATATGACAACTTTAAACAGGTTGTAGGATCAGGTGTCCTACAGACCTTCAGCACTTTTGCTGTAAAGCCTTAATAAATAAAAAGTACAAATAATATATTTGAGGTAAGTAATTTTCATTGATTAATAAATTTTAGTACTTTTCTTTTTGGGGATTACCCATTTTTCATTCAATATAGCATAAAGCCAAACCTGATAATTATTATTTTTTTAGGCTTTATAGTGTGAAAATACTGAAGGTCTGTTGGTAGCAACCAACAGCCACAACATAAAACATAAACAAAGATGAAACTTTAGCAGACAGTCAAGCAACTGCATATTTTTTAATTTGCAAAAATTACATTCGTCAAAAATTGTATGTACATAGTAGAATCTTTGTTGAAATTGAGCTGAAATGGCCACTTCACTTTTGCATAGCTAATATTTGGGGTATATGTATAATTTTATTCTTCCTTGGTAAGGTACATATCTCTGTGGAATAATAACACAAATGTGTTACAAAAGTTAGTAAACAAGCATAATATGAAAGTAACTAGTAACAGTTAAGTTACTTTGCATACATGTAAAATTACTGGTAACTGGGACTGCATAAACAGGGCGTAATAGAGAATTTGTCTTTTTCTCCAATTTTTTCATGTAACTCTATAAAATGGCCATGTCATTTTAGTTCTGTTAATAAATCTACAGAATGCAGATCTGTTATGTGATGGGAGTAGTTTGTGCCACTTTTTGCAGGCTTGGTCACATTTTCAGCTTGTTTATTCTTTGTTCACACAATACCAGTACTAAATGATCATGTACATACATGTTGGAGTATTAGCAACACCATGACCAGCTTCATTAACTGCAACAACTGTGATATTATAAGTGGTGCCAGGTAGTGGATGTCCAAGAAACAAATCTGACATTAACACCGATGTAATATTACCAGGAACACTACTACTGTCAGTAGAGCGGCCATCATTGTTGGTGTAGTTAATCTGTACTTCATAACTACTGATCAAGGATGTGGTACAAAGGTTCAATATCGATGGTGCCTGTATAAATACCATGCATACTTTACAATGAATTTCATCAAATATACTGTAACTTAGTCTAGATTAGGGCTGAAATAATCATGCATTTAGTATTCATACTCTCTACTGTTGATGTTCAAGTACACACTAATACTAGCTAGCACAATTACTGATCAGCACAAATAAACTCACACAAAAACACTTACAGTGCTTCATAACACTTGAGCTCCCTTAATGTTATATGGTGTTTAGTAGTAGAGGTGTGCGATTATCTAGTATATTCGATTATCAAGATATCATAGGACTTATCGAGATAAGGATGATAGGTTTATTAATCTAGATAATAGTAAACTTCCATAAATTATTTGTATACCTGATGGTGTAGGCACCTCCTGGGGGCTCCAACTCTCCTACCAGTGATAAGACTAACATTTTTCACTTTATTATAGTCTTCAAATTGCAATTTGCTCACTTTACTGGTTACAATATTAGCAGTTTACTAAAATAAATAATTGTTTCAGTTATTGAGATACATTAGATAATCAAGATAAGTTCAAAGGAAATATCGAGATATGTCTAAATTAGTCACCACACACCTCTATAATTAGTAGCTACATGTTTCTCTAATTCTTATATTTTATTTTTGAATATATAATAATATACTTTTTGGTGTTGTTTTTTAATTTGAAGTAGTACAAGTACAGTACACCTCATGGGTATTGTTGCATGTACATGCATGACACGTGTGAGGTGTACTCGAGTGACCCGTGTGGATGCAGCAAGGCTACAGTAATGTCCCGCGATAGCTAACTTTACTCGAGAGCATCAAGCAAGACCAGATAACAGGTCTCACCTATATGGTCTTGGGAGGCGGCACTGGCTCAGTTCCACCAGCTGTGAAGTCTATTGCAATGCCTGTGTTATAGCTACCGAATACTTGGTCACTTCAATAGCTACTGACTTGATCTGTCACGGACTACAGTCAGTACTGTAGCTAGCAGTAGCTACCGTAAACCTAGATGGATTGGTCACCAAGTAATGCCACAAAACCCCAGTTAGTGCATTTTTCTAATTCGCATTTTCTTTATCTAGATAGTTAAAGGAATGGTCAACCGAAGTTTCTACTCTAGAAGCCAAGAAATTTCGAAGTTACAGCGCTACAAAGTGCTAATAGCAAAAAATCGAGTGACAATAAACTACAGGCGTTTAATAAAACGATCATAACATACAAATGTAGTCCTCTACCAAGATGAAACTTGTATCATTGAATTCTCCATGAATAAACAAATCCATTCCTGGGTAAGTTTTGTCTTCCAGGCCTTTTCTATGTCCATGGGGGAACGGCGAAGGCGAAAGAACGTGAGAAAAAGTGCTAGTGAACCGCCCGTCCAACACAAGGCAGACTAACGCTGATATCTTCTGTCTCCTTGAGTGTACTGACACTAAGTAAAGATTTTGGAACTCCTCTTGTTTTTGGGATCACGATGCTAACAAGGTTTGTGGTGTTATCGTGAAACAAGCGCTTTAGAATTTACAGATTTTTTTTCGTTTTCGTAAATATTCTACCTATTGCGTTCTGCGGGCCCAGTGTGCATTTATTGCATTCTACTGTATAATTAGCTAGCTAGGCTTGCACGAACATAATTATGGGACCAATCACAAATTTTTATGCGATTTAAGTGTTGTATGAAGTTACTAAACTCAGTAGCGAGTGTTCTCATGTGTGGTGAGTTTCTCGCACAGCTAGTGCATATCCACGCGATATTCCACAGCCGGGTATTGTAGTACAGTACATTGCAAAAGAATGATCTCGCGAGAAGATACGAGCATTACTCGCATGTGTATACCCGTGACGTTACCTGTGAGCTGTACTGTAGTACATAATATTATTATGATATATTTTGACGTTATTAAATTTGCAAGATGATGATTTTGACAACTACAATTGTACTGCTAGTAATGTGTTTGGCAGTAATAATGCAACAGCATTACTGGGAAGTAAGTTTCTACTTATGCACTGCATCTACTATTGATTTGATTTTTTACAGTTGTAGCTAGTTGTAATCACACAAGGCCCAACAGACATGACACATATGATAAATGATAATGCCACACTCACTTGTACTGCTACTGCTATATGGGCATTCAATTAAGTCTAGATTATGTTATACTGCACACTACAGTAAAATCTTGGTTATCCAAACCCCAATGTATCTCAGGTAATGGTAAAGACGTTCGGATAAGTGAATTGTTCGAATAACTGAAGCGTAGCCCATTCATTTAAATACAGAGCTCTGTTGAAATACTGTTAATAAAACATACACTTGTACTAAATACTCTAATAGAACAGTCATCTCCAATTTCAGATAAACAAGGGTACAGATAAATGAGGGTCAAGGTCTACTGTACTCACAACTCAAATTACATGCTATAAAAATTGCCCATTGTTTGAAACGATCAAGCATACTATGTGCTGAAAAATTATAGAATCTAGAAGAAAAAAAATGATTGTAGGCATCTCTAATAACAAAACATTCAACTACTCCAACATTAATTATGGTCATCATCACATTCATTAATTAAGATACACACATACCATCCAGCTGATTGTGATGTCTTCCACTTGTTGCCTTGAGGTAACAATTGAAGATGGAGTAACTCCCACAAACATTGGAGGAACTAATAATACATGTTCAGATCAAATAGACAATAATATGTTTGGCATGTATAATTATATGCAACATTACAGTGTTGTATGGGGTACTTTCCCACTGTATCAACTTTCTCAAGACTTTTTGTACTGTTTGTAAATTAGTGATGTACCAATTAATCAGTAAATAATTGGAAATCCAGTTTATTGGTCACATTTCAGCAATGTCGGTATTGGTTATTATCAGCAGATTATTTAGCCGATTAATTATACTGGCCCTGATGTTATTGTTTTCATAACAATAAGAGTTCTAACTGACAATTAAATTTTTACAAAATGTGTATGAAATTTTGGGAAACATAAATATCTGATCGGTTATCGGCATCGACCATTATGTGAATTTTAATATCAGCTAATTGCATAATCTCTTATTGGTGCACCACTAGTAAACACTGCCTAGTTGTTACTAAGATGTACTAATGCCAATACGCAAACTATAGATAGCCTAACAATATTGTTTTTAGATAATGTAAGTTGATGTTATAGTTGAAATTAAGTTTGGTAAACTCATTAAAGGAAAATGGGTATAGGCTTCAGTCTCCCCAGACTCTGGTCAGTAATAGAATGGTAAACTAATAACTATTATTGGTTCACCATTCTCTGGTCAGACGCTCTAAATGTTCCTAGGAGGTTGACCCCCAGAAGCTGTACTACTGTAATCTTCATGTAAATAGCTTGATTAAAAACAGAAAATGGAGCACCTTACCATTTGATTTTAAAGATGAAGTGTGATTCACCACAACATCTTGACCAACTCTATTCCTACCAACGATAGTTATTGTGTATGAAGTGTCACTAGTTAGTCCAGTAAAGTTGTAGGAGTTGCTGTCAGTAGAAATACTCTGTATCACTACACCAGATGATGTATTAGTCAACATTACTGTATAATGCACTGGTACACACTGAGTAGTATCATTCCAAGTTATGTACAAGTAGGATACACATCTCTCTACCATAGTAGGATCAATGAGCTGTGGTATATCTACAGTAAGATTACAGCAAAAGTTTATAAAAATGTTTGGTACCTCTGTAAAGGTTTTACATTAGTTAGATAGTACACAGACTAGGTATGTTTAGTTGCATAGAATATTTCCACTATAATTTTTAATGGAATGGTGTGGTGTTGTTCTTTCTACTATACATTACTACTGTACTGGTATTACAGTCAAAACTATATGCAGCACATTTTATTTATTTCAAGACACACGATAGTGTGTCATGAGGCCAAGAAAGATAGTGTGCCATACCATGAGTTTTTACAGGAAGGAACAAAATGCGATTTTCACACATACGTAGCTCCATGCTCCCTTCTTGAATTGGAATCATTTTTACACTGCAAACTTCCGCCACCTTCAGCATCCCAAATACCAAATTTGAGCAAGATAGCCTAACACAATCATGAAATAAATATGAGTCTTCAAATTCAGCTTAATTTCTTCATTTTTTCTTTGTTTAGGGGGCTTAGATTATTCTTTTCACACACTTAGTTACAAAAATCTTTACAAAATGCAAATGTGTAGCTCAATTTTCTTGAGCTTTGGTACACTTTAAAAAATATTGTGGCACAGTTACGTACCAAGTTTGGTGCAATCTGATTAATAGTCATAGAACTACGGACAATCGTTCGCATTAAAAAGGCCGACTTGTTGTTTTCACGCCTATAAGGTAAACTGTCTATGGGAATAATTTAAAAACAGTATGCATATAAGTTAACCATAATAGCTCAAACCTTTTGTAGTTTAAAAGAAATCACACTGACAGCTATAGAGTTAAAAGCCAAAACCCAAACAACTGTACATCACTGGGTTGAAATACTCTAATAGAACAGTCGGTCAGAGTAGTCACCACAGGATAAAAGATGCATGAAAATTTTGAAAAAAAATTGCCAGTTTTCAAACCAGTGACCTCCATACTGAACACCCAAATCTTAACCACTAAGCTGCTGCTATCACAGCTGTTCTCCTCACTTAATTTCTACTTTATAAATGAAATGGCTGCAATGTAGTTAACAATAATAAATTAAATCTAATCCAAAACAGCCAAGCTGTAAAAAAAGTGTGCGGCCCTCAGAAAGGCTATGGTGAAAAAAGATGTGAAATCCAAGGTGGCGGCCAAGAAATGGCTGTGATGGTAGGTTAGTGGTAAAAATTTTAATAATGACAATTCAGGTGAATTTTTGTGCCGCTTCACAAAAATTCACCTGAATTGTCGTTATTAAAATTTTTACCACTAACCTACCATCACAGCCATTTCTTGGCCGCCACCTTGGATTTCACATCTTTTTTCACCATAGCCTTTCTGAGGGCCGCACACTTTTTTTACAGCTTGGCTGTTTTGGATTAGATTTCATTTCTTTTTGTATTTGTATACCCCAAAGCCGGCCTATGGTCAGCTTTGGGACTTTTTTAACCTATGTTTTTTTCTTTACTACAGGAAGAAGAAAGGATGAAGTAGATGTACTTTAAATATTTTATCAGTAAATGTACAAATTATATATACTGTATAATACATATGTGACCGGATTTGCGAAAAGGGGTCCAATTTGCCAACTTTGACAATTGATAACTTCAGATTGGAAAGAGCTATTGCCTTGATATTTGGGCAGTGGTGAGCACCACTATAGCTGAATACATGGTGAAATGTTCAGGTTAATATGTTACTTGAACACTGAGTTATGGTCTCCAACATTTACGGAATTGGATCTGTGTGGAAGACCCCTTTTCGCAAATCCGGTCACATATATTGATTACAGAAATCTCCATGGTGGTTTCTTTGTAACTGAACACTCTACAACGTGACTTCTTCTAATTGCTCTCTCTACAGGGTGAATTGTTTGTAGCTGAACGATCTACAAGGTAACTTCTTCTAGCTGATCTCTCTACAGGGTGATGTGTTTGTAGCTGAATTTTGTATAGGTGATTTGTTTGCAGCTGAGCTCTTTACAGAATGGTTTCTTTGTAGCTGAACTCTCTAAAAGGTAACTTCTTCTAACTGATCTTTCTACAGGGCAATTTGTTTCTGGCAGAATTTTCTACAGGGTGATTTCTTTGCAGCTGAACTCTCTACATGGTGGTTCCTTTTTTAGCTGAACTCTCTACAAGGTAATTTCTTCTAGCTGATCTCTCTACAGGGAGATTTGTTTGTAGCTGAACTATCTACAAGGTAACTTCTTATAGCTGATCTCTACAGGGTGATTTGTTCGTAGTTGAATTCTGTACAGGTGATTTGTTTGCAGCTGAGTTCTTTACAAAATGGTTTCTTTGTAGCTGAACTTTCTCCAAGGTAACTTCTTCTAACTGATCTTTCTACAGGGTGATTTGTTTGTAGCTGAACTATCTACAAGGTAATTTCTTCTAGCTGATCTCTCTACAGGGCAATTTGTTTGTAGCTGAATTCTGTACAAGTGATTTGTTTGCAGCTGAGCTCTTTACAGAATAGTTTCTTTGTAGCTGAACTCTCTACAGGGTGATTTGTTTGTAGCTGAAATCCCTACAAGGTAACTTCTTCTAGCTGATCTCTCTACAGGGTGATTTGTTTGTAGCTGAACTCTCTACAGGTGATTTGTTTGTAGCTGAACTCTACAAGGCGATACTTCTAGGTGATCTCTCTACAGGATTCCTTGTTTCTAACTGAACTCTCAACAGGGTGATCTGTTCATAGCTGAACTTTCTACTGGGTGATTTGTTTGCAGCTGAACTCTCTAAATGGTGGTTTCTTTGTAGCTGAACTCTCTACAATGTGACTTCTTCTAGCTGAACTCTCTACAAGGTGACTTGTTTCTAGCTGATCTCTCTACAGGGTGACTTGTTTCTAGCTGAACTCTCTACAGGTGATTTGTTTGTAGCTGAACTCTCTACATGGTGGTTTCGTTGTAGCTGAACTCTCTACAAGGTAACTTCTTCTAGCTGATCTTTTTCACTGCATATTTGTTTGTAGCTGAGTTCTCTACAGGGTGATTTGTTTGCAGCTGAACTCTCTACATGGGAGTTTCATTGTAGCTGAACTCTCTACAATGTGACTTCTTCTAGCTGAACTCTCTACAGGGTGACTTGTTTCTAGCTGAACTCTCTACAGGTGATTTGTTTGCAGCTGAACTCTCTACATGGTGGTTTCTTTGTAGCTGAACTCTCTACAAGGTAACTTCTTCTAGCCGATCTTTCTACAAGGTGATTGAGTTTTTTGCAGCTGAACTCTTTACATGGTGGTTGCTTTGTAGCTGAACTCTCTAAAAGGTGACTTCTTCTAGCTGAACTCTCTACAGGATGATTTGTTTGCAGCTGGATTCTCTACGTGGTAGTTTCTTTGTAGCTGAACTCTCTACAATGTGACTTCTTCTAGCTGAACTCTCTACAGGGTGACTTGTTTTTAGCTGATCTCTCTACAGGGTGACTTGTTTCTAGCTGAACTCTCTACAGGTGATTTGTTTGCAGCTGAACTCTCTACATGGTGGTTTCTTTGTAGCTGAACTCTCTACAAGGTAACTTCTTCTAGCTGATCTTTCTACAGGGTGATTTGTTTGTAGCTGAATTCTCTACAGGGTGATTTATTTGCAGCTTAACTCTCTACAAGGTGACTTCTTCTAGCTGAACTCTCTACAGAGTGATTGATTTTTTTTGCAGCTGAACTCTCTACATGGTGGTTTCTTTGTAACTTAACTCTCTACAGGGTGATTTGTTTGTAGCTGAACTCTCTACAGGGTGATCTGTTCATAGCTGAACTCCCTATAAGGTAACTTCTTCTAGCTAATCTTTCTACAGGGCGATTTGTTTGTAGCTGAGTTCTCAACAGGGTGATTTGTTTGCAGCTGAACTCTACATGGTAGCTTCTTTGTAGCTCTACAATGTTACTTCTTCTAGCTGAACTCTCTACAAGGTGACTTGTTTCTAGCTGATCTCTCTACAGGGCGACTTGTTTCTAGCTGAACTCTCTACAGGTGATTTGTTTGCAGCTGAACTCTCTACATGATTGTTTCTTTGTAGCTGAACTCTCTACAAGGTAATTTCTTCTAGCTGATCTCTCTACAGGCCGATTTGTTTGTAGCTAAACTCTCTACATGATGGTTTCTTTGTAGCTGAACTCTCTACAAGGTGATTTCTTCTATAGCTGATCTTTATACAGGGTGATTTGTTTGTAGTTAAACTCTCTACACGATAGATTCTTTGTAGCTGAACTCTCTACAAGGTGATTTCTTCTATAGCTGATCTTTCTACAGGGTGATTTGTTTGTACCTGAACTATCTACATGATGGTTTCTTTGTAGCTGAACTCTCTACAAGGTAACTTCTTCTAGCTGATCTCTCTACAGGACAATTTGTTTGTACCTGAACTCTCACATGATTGTTTCTTTGAAGCTGAACTCTCTACGAGGTGATTTCTTCTAGCTGATCTTTCTACAGGGTGATTTGTTTGTAGCAGAACTCTCTACAAGGAAACTTCTTCTAGCTGATCTCTCTACAGGGAGATTTGTTTGTAGCTGAACTCTCTATACATGATTTGTTTGCGGCTGAATTCTCTACATGATGGTTTCTTTGTAGCTGAACTCTCTACAAGGTAACTTCTTCTAGCTGATCTCTTTACAGGGTGAATTGTTTGTAGCAGAACGATCTACAAGGTAACTTCTTCTTACTTATCTCTCTACAGGGTGATTTGTTTGTAGCTGAACTTTTTACAAGGAAACCTCTTTTAACTGAGCTCTGTACAGGGTGAATTGTTTGTAGCTGAACTATCTACAAGGTAACTTCTTCTAGCTGATCTCTCTACAGGATGATTTGTTTGTAGCTGAACTATCTACAAGGTAACTTCTTCTAGCTGATCTCTCTACAGGGTGATTTGTTTGTAGCTGAATTCTGTATAGGTGATTTGTTTGCAGCTGAGCTCTTTACAGAATGGTTTCTTGTAGCTGAACTCTCTACAAGGTAACTTCTTCTAGCTGATGTATCTACAGGGTCACTAGTTTGTAGCTGAATTCTCTACATGGTGGTTTCTTTGTAACTGAAGTATCTACAAGGTGACATCTTCTAGCTGATCTTTCAACAGGGTGATTTGTTTGTATCTGAACTCTCTACAAGAAATCTTCTTCTAACTGATGTTTTAACAGGGTGAATTGTTTGTAGCTGAACTCTCTACAGGGTGATTTGTTTGTAGCTGATCTCTGTACAGGTTACTTATTTCTAACTGATCTCTTGAATTCTGTTCAGGGTGACTGCTCTATTAGGATGACTGCTCTATTAGAGTATCTCGATCTTGCACTTGCTACACCAAGTTGGATTTCGTGTTATAACTCCGTGGCTTTAAGTCTGATTCTTCTACACCATTGAAGAGCCTTTCTAAGATGATAACTCCATCTGTACAGCGATTTTGAAAGCATTACCCTAAGCGGTTTACCTGGTAGGCGTGGCAAGCATAATAATAATAATAATAATAATAAAATAAAAATATTAAAAATTAGTTAATCTCGATTGCGTAATTGTTACACACTGTTGATTTTTTCGCTGTATCTTCCTGGTTTTTAGCTCGATTTCTTTCAAACCACAAAAGGTTTGAGGTTCAATAGTTAACCTATTCACCCACCGATTTTCAGCTTCTTCCCATACGCGGTTTACCCTGTAGGCGTGACAACATATTGGTGTTATTTTTCGTGCATAATCGCTCATAACTCTTTGTCTGTTTATGGTATTCCAGCCAAAGTTGGTACCGAGATGCGCCTTTATACCCCCCTTCTGTGTGCCAAATTTCAAGGCAATCGGATAACGCGTTCGAGTTTTATAGCAGTTTTTGTAAGTGTGTGACAAGAAAAAGAAAAATAAGAAGAAAAAAAAAAAAAACGAAGAAACTCAGCCAATTTTTGAAGTCGCATATCTCGGGAACGCGTGAAGCGATTTCGCTCAAATTTGGAATGTAGAGTGCTGCAGTTGGAGGGCATGTCCACAGCAAAAATCGTCTTGTTTCATCAAGGAAGCACAGAGCTACGGAGGTGCGAAAATTGCGTTTTCTTTCTTCCTGTCAATATACTCACGGGTGTTACGCGCCGGCTTCTTGGGCCGCACGACACACTACCGTGTGTCTTGATAAAGCCGTTATTAAAATTTATTATCATCAACATCATTGCAGCCATTTTATGGCCACCACCTTTGATTTCACAACTTTTTCACCCAGGATTTTTGAAGGTTGCACCATTTTTGTACAGCTTGACTATTTTTGCATGGATATTAGTTCACACAAATATTGCTGTACATTGTCAACTGCAATGAAATACAGTGATACCTCAGATACCTACAGTATAACCACTGGGTGTTTAGATAACTTACAGCCATATTGCTGAAGTTATGTGCACAACCACCATATATAGATCATAAATAACAGATTTAAAAACTTTCTTATAATACACACAACAATGCTAACAGAACAAGCAATCATTGTTTGGTGTTACATTAACAGAAAGGTTGGGTAAGTGAGGTCAATTCCAACAAACTATTCACTAGTATGCATGAATCTCTTACTTAATAGAGAAGGTTGAGCAGCAACTTGCATACTAATTCCCATCGTTTTCCTGTTAAAAGCAACAACAATCACAGAGATATCATCAGATAGCATCACTGTATTGTTAAAAGTGTAGGAAGCGTCACTGGTCACTACTGGTCCAATAGTATCACTAGATGATGACAATGTTATCATATACTGAACTGAGTTACTACACCCTCCAGTTATAGTAGTCCAACTGGTATTAACATTTAAACAATTATCTGTTGCCATCAAATTGTTAACTATCTGTATACCTATAAAAATGAAACACAAAATTTGTGAAGATACAAGTACCTGGGATTGCATAACTTTGTTAACACTTATTGTGAACATGCCACTCCACGTTGTACTTCAATATATGGTCTTCTGTTACAGGTGTAGTTATCATAAAAGGTTTCCTGTAAAGCTGGAAACCTCCTGGGGTGTTTAGTAATACAAAGGATTTAACCTCTTCAATGTTTAGCATACAGTAAAAGGATACACTAGAACACCTCTCAATAGGCTGAATTATATACCAGAACAACTCTTAAAAATACAGCATGAGCATTGTGAAAGTGATTTTACTAGCCTCAAACTTTGTGATACTTCACCACCATAGCTACTTCATCAAGTAACAACTCAGAAAACCAGGCTACAATCATCATGCCTATCTTAAAACTGTCTGTCTGTATCCACTCCACCAAAGTAAGTGACATCTTTAGCCATTTAACAAGAGCTGAGAACCTCCTGACACCTTCCGAGCAACATGGGGTGGATATACCACTGTTGTACTGCTCAACTCATGCTGATTTACTGGTTTCCGTACTTAGTCGATCAGGATCTGTCTTCTAGCCATTGGAACTGTAGAGGGCTACAGAAATTATGCTGTAGAACCCCAGTACTATATGCCACCTAGTACAACACTTGCACACAGTTAACTACAAAAGAAAAGTGCTAACAGGTACTGACAACACAGATTCATTGTTCCTTTGAAAACCAGATTGGTTACTTTTGTAGCAACAGTAAAACCAAACTAAAAGTTCAACCAAAAGTTCAATTTCTTCAAATTAAATTATTAAACCACTAAAACTAAAATTGCATTTACACATTAGCCCATAATGGTAGCTACGTACGTTAAGTAATAGTTAGACTTCAGACCACAGGGGTCTAAGTAATTTTTATAACCTGATGGCCCTATGTCGTGGCACCTGAGCAAAGCAAAGTTGCTAGTACAGGGCCTGAGGGTTACTAAATTACTTAGACCCCTGTGTTCTGAAGTCTAACTTATTTAGACCATTTATGTTTATGTAGTTGTTGTGCCTTAACACTCTTGACAGCTGCTTGTAACAGAAAAAATGTTAATTAGTAAAAACAAGACATCACTCAACTCGTAACAACAGTTATGTGTTTAAAAATTAATCTTCAAGTAGTTATACGTTGCCAGTGTTGTTGTGCATAATAAACATGAGAAGGGTCTAAGTAACTTAGACACTTGTAAAATCCACCACAAAAGATCTAATAACTATAAAAAGACAGGAGAGTGTCCTACATAATACTTCTGCAAAGCCTGCATAGCATGTTACTGAGTAGATACAGCAATTTTAAGTGAACATTGCATTGTAACTTCTTAATGTGTAAAACTACAGTATACAAATAAAACTCCTGCCAAATATTCATTTGTATTATTAGCTATCACTGTGTGGGTGTGTAATTCTGATATCTAAAATTTACCCTATTTTGAGCAGCTATTTTCATCCAGGACATGTCATAAACATCAGAGTAGTGGGTGGACTAATACAAAAAAGAGTAAGCAGACAAGTGAAGACAGAGGTTAAGTTTGGAATCTCCAGGATCCACCTTGCAATTGCTTGAAATGGCTCCCATCTGAATAAGAACAAGACTAGCCAGCTCTTTGTGGCTTCACCACCTCAGCGGCCGCCTCATGCATAACCATTGAATGGTGCCTAATGACCAATTGTGGTTTTCACACGCTCAGAGAAAAGCTACTACAAAAACCAGTACCGAATAAAAGGTAGAGTGAAATATGGTAGTCAATTAGACCAGCAATCTGACTGCGGTAAAAAATGAGAGTTTTATTCTGTGCGTGAAAGCAAGGTTGTCTCTACTCTGGTCACAATTTTCTAGTCAAAAACACCACAAAATGCAATACAGCATTTAAGGCTTGTTCTGCATTTTCACGAGTTACCAGCAGTTTACTGTCAAACACCCAATCTTTAGAAAGTGAACAGTAAATGTGATGTAAACTTGTGAACAGCTCTATTGATCCAGATATCAATTGTTAGATCTACATACAGTCAGAGTACAGTCTACCTCTCTAGACTGCTCGATACTTCCTTGTAAAAGTATTCCCAAGCAACACTCTTCTGCTTGTGATTATTAGAGCCATTTACCTTTCTAGTGCATACACAGCATCTAGTATCCTTTTCCCATCAATTCAGATTCGAAATGCTATAAGCAGTACTCATAACAGAATTACAGGAAAAACTGGTCATAGCAATTACCCACTAGGAGTTGAATGTGGTCATGGTATGTAACTCAGGATCTAAGATCAAAGAGCAAGGGAGGATCCAGGGAGTTCAAAGGGTTCCATGGAACCCCCCTTTTGAAAGAGCCCCTCTTACTGGAGATACTCTAATAGAGCAGTCAACATTGAGATACTCTAATAGAGCAGTCACAGTATTCTTAAGAGTAGCAGTGTAGCAGGCTACGTGTGGAGTTATAAAACAAGGAAATTTAGTTGGTGAGGGTATCTATGGTGAGGGGCAGGTATTGCACCATTTGTACTGTACTGCAAATGCCAGCAAGTAAATAAATATGACAACATGATCAACACAAGTTTAAGAGTAAACAAAAACATGACCTGGAGTATACCAACTGTACACCTCTTTTACATGTGATACCCTGTTAACATATATGTGTACGAGTATAATAAGAGAAGTTTCCAAGTGTACACAAACAAACAATAATGTACATGCATACAAGCATTAAAATTATTATAGAATTTTCAGAGGATAATAACCACATACATTAATAATTGTTTATACTGACATATAGTCATGTATTACCTGTCACATTCAACACTATGGAACTAGTAATCTCATTAGTACTGGTAGTACACTCATACTCAACGTTATCATCCTCCAGTCCAACATTAGTGATCACAAGATTAGTATTAGCATTATATGTAGAGTTGAACATAAACTGATGATTAGTAAGAACATTAGAATCAATAACTGTTCCATTTCTCCTCCAAATTGGATCCACTGGTACTCCATTACGTAATATCACACATTGTAGAGTTACGTTACTTCCTTGACATGTTATACTAGGACCAGTAACTGGTTGACTGAGTGCTGCCATGATAATTACCAACAGATATAAAAGAAGCAATCAAGCTTAACACTATAATTTTATTTTGCATTATCATGGAGACCATACAGTGATCTCAAACACAACATAGATACATAAAGAGGCTGTTTAGACAATTATGGTTCTCAAGTTGGCTTCAAATCTAACAACAAAAACTGAGTTAAGAAACACTGATATTTTCAATTCTAAAACTGATAATTGAAATACAGTGGTGTGAAAATTTTAGTTAGAGTCTTAAATATATAAAGTCTTGACATAACATTACTTAGCAAAACCTTTATATAGCAAGATATAACTCTGAACTTTCACATGACTAAATTTACCAGGAGTTTTATAATTTTGTCAAAAATAGATACCATTTCACATAGAAGACACAGATTAACTTATTCCCTATAGTTCACATAAAGATCATTTTGTACAGAGTCTAAAGCCATGAAAATTAATAATGTTTTTAACCCCACAAAGTGACCTGGTGAGTAGAGTGAACAGGATTTTGATACGCTTGATTTGTATATATGTGACTGAATTTGACAAAACAAGACTTCGACGCACAAAGCTTTGTTAGGAGATATGGCGATTTTAAGGAATCATTGTGTAATAACTTCCCAGTGCCTACAGCTGTGCAAACAAAATTTGCACCAATTGTTCATCTGTTCACTAGCTATCACTGAGTGGGTGTATACATTTCTGATACCCAAAATTTGCCCGGTTTTGGGCAGCTTTTTTCGAGCGGGTAATAATATCACAGGTGGTAGTAATAGAGTGGGAGGGTGGGGGTGGATGGTGGTCTTAATATAGGGGTATAAAATGAAGTAAGAAGACGATTGGAATCCAGGGGCCAAGTTTGGGCTCTCCATGGCCCTCCATGGCCCTAAAATTACTCCAAATTGACTGAGAACACTATTGGCGAGCTCTTTGTGAAGTCCCAGCTCACTACACACCATTATCACAAAGCCATGGCCATTTAATGGCGCCAATCTCCCACTCGTGGCTTTGACAGGGTCGGAAGAAAGCTGCTACAGAAACCAGACTTGCCAGTGCTGAAGGAAGTACAGTGTGAAATATGATAGTGTATTAGACCAGCAATCCATTTCTGGTAAAATCGTAAGTTTGATTTTGTGTGTGTGGAAGCCTTGTTATATGAAATCCGGTCACATATGGACATTGTGGAGTGGTTAGATCAAGTTATATGTTGAGAATGTTGACCTAAGGAAAGATATTTTCTAGACCAGTCAATGTTTTGATAACATAAATAAGCATGTAATTGTGATTATTGATTTCCTTTTCATGAAATTAACCAGTGTATAGGGAACCGTTTATAACTCCCAATTATATTTCTGGCAATTGTTTTCTCCATTGTGCTTTGGCTGGATGTGGGGGGTGAGCCTGATTGAAGAAAATTGCTGGGTTTTATTTGCAACCATATGAGTGTCTGTTCTCACCCACACATTCAAGCAAAAAGGTTTTATGTTTAATTGCAGCAAGCCAGTGTATGATAAACAAAGGATGGATAAACACTGTAATAAACCTTCAGGCAGGTGAACTTTCCTGACATTATACACACTACTAGATAGAAATGCTACAACCTCACAGCTTCCTTTGGGTATGGTATGTGGCCACCACTAACACATAACTTATTCTCCCCCACATCATTATATGTTGCACAGTACAGCGGAGATTAATTCCAATTGTTTAACTGATTATCAGTCCATCACTAGTATACTATCATGTGCTGTTCATGGTGCTTATTAAGGAAGAGAAACACTATTGCTTCATAATAGACAAAAATACATTTTGGTCATACATTTTATCTCACCAATACTAAAGTGGTCTGGATTAAAGAAAAATTTGTTATGCATGTTAATCTTTTATATGAATGTCACTTTTGCTGTGAAAATGTTTCATGAATGTGGCAAACTCAAAAATAAACGTAAATCATGTGGTCTCTTAAAAAGAGTGTTAGTGCTAAAGAAATAAAGTAAGGGAGTTCCATCCTCAAATTTTATTCACAGTATATACACTTTTCCATTTAATAATGTATACAAGCTTAGTTGTTGTATTTAGTTCTGTGAAGAACAGTAACCTACCAGCTACATAACAACTACGTAATAGGCAATACTATACTTATCCAACTCTGTCAATCATACAGTATGGTAGTACTGTACAGCAGGAATCATGTAGGTTTACACGTTCTCATATAAAAACCAGCTACAGTATTTCAAGTGGGCTTGGCAGTATTGGATAGGTATAATCAAGCTCAAAAGTGCCTCCAATGTAACCTGAAATGTATCCATTAGATTGGTGCAAATTTTTTTTCAAGAAATTTTGTGCACACTGACTGACTGACTGACTGACTAACTGGTGCCTTAAATCATACCAGCTTAACTCTATACCAGCTAAGGCAATACACTTGATATTTCACTGTGTTAGATGTCACTTCAGCCTGACAGGTGCCTTTTGGTATACCATGCACAGTACATACAATGCACGCATCATGAATGTGGTATACAACAGGCCACAGTTTAAAAAATGATTGTATTAGACAAATATGTAAGGGTAAAAGGACACCAAGCCAAGTCAGATTTGATTTGCAGGCACCTGCTTTGTAATACCAAGAATTTTAAGTTTGAATGGGGATCATAGGTAGGTTGCACATATCTGCAGATATACTATTAGAAATTTAATCCCTATACTTCAGTCTATAGCCATGACTAAATTAGAGATTAAGTGTCCGCTATTATATCTGCAGGTGTAGGTGACCTGCTCTGTTTCACTACTTTTTATTTTTAGGACCCCTATGATCAAACTTAAAATTCTAATTTTTCCTTGTATGTACTTGTTTGTTTAATTATTGCTTGTAGCATAATTGTGACCCAGTCTGACAAAACCGGGCTTATCGCCTATTTAAAAGTATCAAGAAATGCCGGTTTTAAGTATTTGGTGTGTTGTAGCTCGCCAATGGTTGAAGTTATGTGTACCAAATTTTCACACGTTTTACACCACTTCCTTACCTTCCAGAGCATCCACTGTGCAAGTAGCCAACAACTAAGTTTCCCACCATTTTAGATAGCTTTTAAACCGAGGTTGACTGTATCAGGTGAGCTGCAAATTGGGTGGGAGGCGGGGGCTCTGGAAGGCGGGAAAGATGGTGTTCAAAAATTGAAAAGGAAGGCCAAGGGATGAACTAGGCCAAGTTTTGAGCCATTGAGATCTCACAACTGGCTAAAATGAAAGGAAATTCACAGCAAAGGTAGTTATTCAACACCACAGAGCTGTACAGCCACATACAGTCATTCCCAGGCTGACCACAGCTCCATTAAGGCCCCACACCACACGTACGGATTGCCACTGGCCTCGGGAAAAGCAGCCAGCAAAACCAGACCACTCAAGTCTAGCTGATTTTAAATGTGGAATTAGATAGTTTATTCATGTAGCTGTGTGTCCTGGGTAAAAAATTGAATCTGCTGACATGGGCGATAAGACCGGTTTTCTCAGAGTGGGTCACAATTATAACTGGTGAACCCATGCATACTGCATTTAAAAAATGAAAGGCACCAGAATAGAATTAATTTTATGCACCACAACTATTAATTACTGAAAAACAAAGTGGTCATTATGCTTTGTTTTCAGCTGTATTCCACCCGTCACACAGCATTACAAACTAAGAACAGTACAAGAAGCACCTCAACATTTCTCCTATAATAATATAATATGGAAGACATTTTCCATAGGGTATACAAAATTTCTCCTATAGTATAGAGGAATTCTGCTTGACATAGGGGTACGCTATTTCAGTACAAGCACTCCTCTATATATATAGGAGACATTTTGTGTAGGGGTATGCAAAATTACTCCTATATATATGGGGTCCAAATCTAATTAGTGTAATTTTATCTTTAATATTCTACAAGCAGTGATACAGTAGGTCTAGTGGCAAAGGGGAGGAAATGTGCTGTACTAGTCGGACTATGAGAAGGTATACATATGCTGAGGGCAGAGTTTGTACAGCTAAGATGTTTACTATATACAAGTGATCTCAATATACGTATATAAGAAGATGACAAGATGACAAGTCTCAGAGTAAGTGTGACATCCAGACACTTACTTTTGTAGGACAATCTCTGTCTGTGATCATAGTCACAGAGTCAATGGTCAAGGAAACAAAAATTTAGTACTAAGACCAAGCAAAGTTGATTGCTACATTCCAAATTATTACATATGTGATGGTATTATTGAATACGCATGCGCCTAGGACGAGCTGGGCATTATTAAGAGTTGAACACGTTGTACCGTAACAAACTTGGGGGCTTGTCTGGGAGCCGACGTGCCGAGAACCGATCTTCTAATCAACATAGACGACAAAAGAAGTCATTGTATCATCTGTCTTTGTGTGCAGGACAGTCATTCACCTTTGCTTTAAGAGTGGACTTCACCAAGTCGTCCGCCATTATTTCTAACCAACTACTTAAAGTCCTTGGTACTGGGTTAACGGTACCCGCAAAGGTATTCCGTCGTATTGTTGTCGCTCTTTGTTGTTCTTTTGTTTCTTACTGACAGGTTTTCGGTGAGGTCAAGCTATTTTATTGTATTCTAATATTTCGTACAAGATGTCGGCAGAGTTTAACTTGGACACTTTTGTTAATGAACCTTCGTTACAAGTTGTTCGGACTTTGAAGAAGGGACAGTTGCAACAAATCGCCATGCACTTTAAACTATCAACGACCACCATGACTAGAAAGGACGAACTTTGTAAGATGGTTATGGAATATCTAGTTGACGAAGAATTAGTTCCTGAAGAAACCATTGATGACATGCCTACGAAAACTGTGGATAACAACGTACTCGAGCTTAAATGCCTAGAATTGCAGGATCGCGAGCAGGAAAGAGAAAGCCAGCTGAAACTACACGAACTTGAGGTAAGAGAGAAGGATTTGTCTGTGCAGTTGAAGATAAAAGAATTAGAGAAAGCTGTTGTTACACCAGCTAAATCCCCTGAAGCCACAACATTTGATGTAAGTAAACATATACGGTTTGTGCCACAGTTCCAAGAAAAAAAAGTAGACAAGTACTTCCTCCATTTTGAGAAAGTGGCAACGAGTTTAGCATGGCCAAAGGAAGTGTGGATGGTGTTACTACAAAGTGTACTAACTGGCAAAGCCGGCAAAGCCAGAGAGGTATATTCTGCTTTAAGTGTAGAGCAAAGTTCATAGTACGATCATGTTAAGCAGGTTGTTTTGAAGGCATATGAACTTGTACCGGAAGCTTACAGACAAAATTTTAGAAAGTGTAGAAAGGACGAGAAGCAGACATACACAGAATTTGCCCGCACAAAAGAAGCTTTATTTGATCGCTAGTGTACATCAAAGGAAGTAGCAAAAGAGTATGAGAAACTTCGTCAGATGATTTTAGTTGAAGAATTTATGAGTTGTTTACCTGATAATGTCAAGACTTACATTGAAGAGCAGAAAGCAGACAATCTCCAACAAGCTGCTACCCTTGCTGATGACTACTCATTAACCCACCGAAGCTCTTTCATAGCTCTTAGTAGTATTCGTGGTAGTGTACCACAAGATGACCCATCCAGCCGCAATAGCCATAGTGGTACTCCCACAAAACCAAGTCAGCTGGTAATGCAGCAGACGGTCAGAGACCACATCAGTCTAGAGGTGGCTCTGGAGGGCCCATATGTAACTATTGTAAACGTCGCGGTCATGTGATTTCAGAGTGCTGGACTTTGGAACGGAAGAGAAATAATCCCTCTGATGATCTTTTGGTCAGTACAGTTAACTCTCCTGTCACTCGTAATGTCCCTCCAGTCAAGAATAGTGATGAATCACCTTCCTCGACTGAGTATCACCCATTTGTATCTGAAGGTTATGTGTCCCTCTCAGAGGATGGAGAAACTGTCGCAGTCAAAATTTTACGAGATACTGGAGCCACTCAGTCCCTGTTGGTAGATAACACACTGCCACTCTCTGAGAAAGCCTCTATTGGATCTGGTGTACTGATACAAGGAATAGGGCTGGATGTCCCACTTCACCAGATATTCCTCCAATCAGAATTAGTGTCAGGACCTGTTATAGTAGGTATAAGGCCTACTTTTCCAGTCGAAGGTATCTCCCTGATACTTGGAAACGACCTAGCAGGTGGTAGAGTTCAACCCGATCCACAGGTTATTAGTGATGTTAGCAATGTGCTGTGTTTAATTTCTGCCGATGATGGACTTGCCAAGACATTCCCAGCGTGTGTGGTTACACGAGCAGCTGCACGTCGCGCTCAATCACAAGCTGACCGACACTTAGGTGATGAGATGTCCAGTACTGCTCCCAGCACCACAGCAGAAACTGAGCACAGTCAGCAGTTAGAGAGCAGCTCCAGACAACCGGCAAAGCATGTTTCTACCCCAGTAGAAGAAATTAGTAATGTTCCCGCCTCCCGAGGTCAACTGATAGCTGATCAGGAAAGTGATGATGAAGTTGCTCAATTAGCGCAGTATGCAGTTAGTGAAGATGAAGCCAGCAAACATGGACAGTGTTTTTACTGGAAGTCAGGAGTACTGATGCGAAAATGGGGACCACGAGATGTTCCAGCTGACGAAGAGTGGACAGTTGCTCACCAGATTGTGATGCCGAAGAAGTATAGGGGAGATATTTTGAGTCTAGCACATGAGTCAGCAATGGCCGGCCACCTAGGTGTTAACAAAACATATGCAAAAATCCTGAATCATTTTTATTGGCCATATCTGAGAAAAGATGTTTCTGAATATTGCAAGTCCTGCCATGTGTGCCAGATGGTTGGAAAACCTAATGAAACAAGCCCTGTGGCACCTCTCAAACCGATCCCAATTTGCAGTGAACCGTTTAGTGAGATCATTATAGACTGTGTCGGCCCTCTGCCCAAGACTAAATCTGGAAATCAATACTTACTCACAATCATGTGCAGGTTTACACGTTTTCCAGAGGCTATCCCTCTTCGCAACATTAAAGCACACTGAATTGTAGAATCCCTTGTCAAGTTTTTCTCATTGGTTGGTCTTCCTACCCTGGTTCAATCAGACCAAGGCTCTAATTTTATGTCGAATGTCATGCAGTAGGCCACTTATCAGTTGGGGATTAAGCAGTGTAAATCAGCCACATATCATCCAGAATCACAAGGGGCAATTGAACGTTTTCACCAAACATTATAAAACATGATTCGTGCTTATTGTTTTCAATATGAGAAGCAATGGGATCAAGGAATCCACTTGCTACTTTTTGCAGTACGTGAAGCAGTTCAGGAATCACTGGGCTTCAGCCCATTTGAATTAGTTTTTGGACGTACTGTTCATGGGCCTCTTAAGGTGTTGAAGGAAAGCTGGCTGAAAGAGGAACCCCTCAATTTGTTAGACCAAGTGTCTAATCTTCGCAATAGACTAACAGTAGCCTGTGAGCTCGCTCAAGAGAACATGAAGTCATCCCAGACCAAGATGAAACTGTGGTATGATACGAATGCCAAGCAACGTCATTGCTGTGTTGGAGACAAAGTGCTTGTATTGTTACCCCTTTAGAACCACCCTCTTCAAGCAAGGTATTTTGGTCCATATTCAGTAGCTAAGAAAGTCAATGAGGTGGACTATGTTATCAACACTCCTGACAGGCGAAAGTCACAGCGTTTATGTCATGTGAATATGATGAAGCCATATATTGAGAGATCTGAGAGTGGTGTTCGACCAGTTATTCATCCTGCTCCAGTCCTAGTCGCCAAGAAAGGAGTTACAGAAGTTGGTGAGAGCCCATCCACATGTGACAACATCGCAAATGACAGCATGAAGTTGAAGAATTCTGAAGTGCTAGCTAACCTTGAGAGCAAGCTACACCACCTATCCTGCTCACAACAAGAACAACTTTCTTCAATGATCATGGAGTTCACAGATGTATTTCATGATGTACCAAAACAGACACCTATTGTATCACACGATGTGGATGTGGGGGATTCTCGCCCAATTAAGCAGCATCCATATCATGTAAACCCAGTGAAACTTGAGGCAATGAGGAAGGAAATAGATTATATGCTGGCACATGACATCATCGAGCCGAGTCAGAGTGAATGGAGCTCCCCTTGTTTACTGGTTGCTAAGGGTAATGGAAGTTACAGGTTCTGCACAGATTTTCGTAAAGTAAACCTGGTAACTAAAGCTGACTCTTATCCTATCCCACGAGTAGAAGACTGCATTGATAAGGTTGGCAGCTCAAACTATGTTAGTAAATTTGACTTACTAAAAGGATACTGGCAGGTACCTTTGACTCCACGGGATAGATAGATATCAGCTTTTGTTACCCCAGCAGGCTTTTATCAATACAAGGTAATGCCTTTTGGGATGAAGAATGCGCCTGCTACTTTTCAGCGGATGATTCACCGAGTTATTGCTGATTTAGAGGGAGTTGAGGGATATATTGATGACATTATTATCTTTAGCAGTACATGGGAACAACACCTGCAATGAGTGAAGGCTTTTCTGATCCGCCTCAGGCAAGCTCAACTTACAGTGAATTTAGCCAAAAGTGAATTTGGCCAGGCGTGCGTCACTTATTTGGGACATGTTGTTGGTCAGGGGAAAATCCAACCCATTCAGGCCTAGGTGAAATCCATTGTTAGTTTCCCTGTACCCACGAACAAGAGTCAGTTGATGAGATTTCTGGGAATGGTCGGATATTATCGCAAGTTTTGTAAAAACTTTGCAGTTGTTGCTGAGCCTTTGACACAACTCTTACAGAAGAAACAGATGTTTAACTGGAAGGAAGATCAGCAAGCAGCATTTGACAAGGTTAAAAGGTTACTCACCACTGCACCTGTACTAGCCATGCCGGACTTTGAGAAACCATTTCTTATACATGTTGACGCTAGTGATTTGGGACTAGGAGCTGTTCTGATGCAAGAGAGTGCTGAGAAACTTGAACACCCAATCGGTTACTTTTCCCAGAAATTTAACAGTTCTCAGAGAAATTACTCTACTAGTGAAAAGGAAGCTCTGGCCTTGATACTAGCACTGCAGCATTTTGAGTTTTATGTTATGCCAGCTAAGTTTCCAATAGACATTTACACTGATCATAATCCTCTGGTTTTCCTCAATCGTGTCAAGAATAATAATCAACGTCTGTTACGATGGAGCCTGATCCTACAAGAGTACAACCTTAATATTACCCACATTCCTGGAAGACGAAATGTTGTGGCGGATGCTCTGTCCAGAGGACTTTGACTCACATGGTGTACCTTTTGTAAACTGTATGCTAGTGTTTTTGGTTGTATTAGGCCCATGAGTTTATGTATTATATTCTTCTTTTAATCATCACTTGTACGTAGGCCTCACATTTTTGTTGTTGTATCCCTCTCCTTTATGGGGGGGTGTGTGATGGTATTATTGAATACGCATGCGCCTAGGACGAGCTGGGCGTTATTAAGAGTTGAACACGTTGTACCGTAACACATAGGCTACAGTGTACTACAACCTGTGTGCATTCTCTATTTATCCTGGCAGCATCCACCCCTTTGCATAGAGAGCTCCTTACAAGAAACAGGTAAGCATGTACAGGTAATTAAAGCCTGTACTTGTGATGCTGCCTATTGTAATGGATAGAATCTAAACAAATAGCCATTTTGTCAACATAATTTGAGTACCATTAATATACTTTGTATTGTTAGTGGATGTGCTATTCTTCCCACCCCTATACAAAGGGATGGGAATCACCATTCTATTTTCTGTTAAACTAGATTAAATTTCAATAACCTGTCCTGTCAAATCAGTGCTCTTTCCTAAGGACTATTTTAAGCCAATCCAAATGAGAATGTAGTTTCCCATCCTCTGCCATCATGTCTGGGCATCTGCATTGTTGAATGCCAAAAAATAAAACCGAGTTAAGTACCAGCTGAATGCAAAGGAAATCCTGGATTCCAAGCAGGCACTAGTCCAGACTGCAAGCTGCCTGTGGATCAACCCAGGGAGAAATGAGTTGCAAGAGTCTTGCAAGACTGCAAGTGATTTGCAAGAACCTTGCAAGAAAAGGGACATTTTCCATGCAAGAATCTTGTTTGAAGGCTTGCAAATCTTGCACATGGTTTCTCCCTGGGAAATCACCATCTGGTCTGGGATTTTTCTTCTGCATTCACAGAGTTTTATTAACATGTTTCTGACTCCCTGTTACATAGGCTTTCAGTAGCCTCCTTGCAGGTCTCCTGAGGGATAGTTAGTTACTCCAAAAACTACTATGCGCTGCTATATGGAACGTCTTATGGAGCAAGCCTTCCATATTGCATTGCTTAAAAAGCCTAGAAAGAATATTGGTCCCAGTTGCAGTTTGCTAGCTAGGGATTAATCATGTGCAAGTCACAAAGTTTCCTGGTCTTTAAATCCTCTCAAGATCAAGATACTCTGAGCCATCATTATTGATGTAAAAGGCATGAAAAATTCACTTTTATAATGTGATATGTTCTTAGACTCACATGACCACATATGGCAAATGCCAAAAATGGGCATGGCAAGGAAAATTACAATAACAAAAATAAAATTATTTTATAGTCCATTCTGGACAGTCCCTAGCCAGAAATACCTTCCCTTGATGCTGAGATTGCAATTCCTACAGCTTTGTCAAGAAGCTTCCTATGAGCTACGGTGTGACTTTAAAATTAACCAATGAAAGAAATTCACGGTGTTATTATACTACACAGTGACATTTGGAGTGGCCTTAGCCAGCTAGCTTTGAAAAATAATTTTTGTATAAAAGCATAAAGTAGAACAACAGAAATATAATAACCCAAATTCACTTAAATAGCAGCCCAGTAGACTGTATTCCTCAGAACAGGTACTTATCAACTGGGTGCATGCAAGCCCAGCTCATAATGTGTCTGGTCAGCCATCAATAGTAACCTTGTTCTGGAAAATTGACAACTTGCACTGATGTTAACCAACAGCATGAGGAGCCATCTTAAGTGTTGACATTATGTAGCTACTGTACACTACAAAGTCCAAAAGTGCATGTATTCAGTACCTTGTATAGTAATGTACCACAAAATTAAGGCTTCTCTTATAGACTGAAGTTGTCAATTGACAGTGTTGTAAAAACAAGAATGGTATGGTCGCTGACCAGTCTTTCACTGAAACGCTGGTCAGCAACCATTTGGGATTGCTTGTATCAGCGAATTCAATACTACAACACTCAGCTCATTGACAACTAGCCTCAAAAATATTCCCCTCGAATAGGTTATTACCTCAAATAGCTATAGTGGAGGTCTAATTAGCTATATTATAGCGGCTAACTTTCAAGAATAAAATTTTCACTGTTAGCCACCGAAACCTCGACATCATCCCCCCACCCCCCAGTTCAGCGTAGATTCACGAGACGACAGCGGCCCATGCATGTTGAGTCTCTGAGCGGTCAACAATCAACATTTGTCGTGAAGTCACATCAAACACTGCTTTAAGACAAGCTAATCCCCGCCGCGCTACACGATATATTGCTAGTACAAATGAATCTAGCCAACTAGACTAGTTAGCTACGTGACATACAACAAACTCACTGAAACTTTGGCACTCCATCACTGAGATATAACAACACAACAGCAGTGTAGCGATCACTGTAAACCTCTCAGCTGAGTTTCGAAACATTGCCAAACTCTTAGCTAATGCCTTCCGCTATACAGAGTCTCTATCACTTCACTAGTAGCCGCTACTGCGCTGGCTTCTACAGTATAGTTAACTCGAGCTGGACTGATGAGCAGGCCGGAGGAAATACTAAACTCAAGGGGTAGCTAACGTCTTACACCTATCTGAGAAATCCAATTATAAATACATATAAATACATGAAATATTTATTGAAATAATACAGAAATACGTTTTGAAATACTTAAATATTGGGACTCTCGTACACCGTGTTGGGTTTTTGCGTGGGCGCTGGCTACCCCTCGACTAAACTTGAGCGCCATCTGAAAAAAAGTAATCTATTATTCGTGTTACTGTATTTCAAGTGTTTGTTTACAACATAGTAATTGTTGTGTACAATTTTCCAATGGAGGCTGGTTGGTAATGGCCACGTGTCGAAATTTCAATAGTTTCATAATAAAGCCCCTATTTGGTGATTATTAGTTTCTCATCCAGCCTTTCTAATTATTGTGATGCGGGCGGGAGGGTATTACCATTAAGTCATTATTTTATAATATTAGCACACCGATGTATAGACCTTGTCCAAATTGACTTTCTTTTTTACTGCAAACATTTCCTTCACCAGCTGATTCTACTTTTCGTGATCGCCAATTGTTTTTCGACAGTCGACTGAAAGCCTGCTTTGATGAATTCGATACTGAGAACGGGATGGGGTAAAACCGGGACGGGGACAGGGACGGGGACGGGGACAATAGGGGTAAAACCGGGACAGGGACGGGGAAAATAAGGGTAAAACCGGGACGGGGACAGGGACGGGGACGGGGACGGCCAACAGGAGTAAAACCGGGACGAGGACAGCCGAGGTATAGGGACCACTGTTAGAGTAAGCGATTTTCTCTGAAGGGATTGAATCTTGGATTGGATATAAGTTATGTATGGCTAAGCAAAAATATCAAGTAGCTTTGAGGTAATTTAATCTTTAAACTGTCACTTAAGGTTTGAGAGATTTTGACGTCCTTATAAGCTAGTGCATGGCTTAGCTAAGAAAAAATCAAGTAGCTTTCTCGAGTAACCTTTGAACTGCCGTATAAGGTTAGAGAGATTTTGACATCCTCAGCTAGCTATATAAACCCAGACCTCACACTAAGACACTCTTCTGTGGTTTTTCAAATGGATTGTGAAGTGGAAGATCAAATCATTTCGTGCCCAGATTGTAATTGTTGTCTTTGTGCATACAAGATCCCCGGGAAGCCTGCACAGTATTAAAAATTACTCTCTAGCGATTTGAATGTAGCTCTGGACTATAACCAAGTTGTAGATCACTTGGAGAATTCTGACACAACGTATAAGGAGTACATCAACACTTTGGATGCTAATTCTCCCATCCAACCTATAAAGGAGGGACAGTGTTCCTTTATGATCTAGGCCTTTAGATAAAGCACAGTGGGAAGTCAAGAAAAAGAAGCTAAGGCAAGTGGAATCATTTAGCTCAAGCTGCTGTGCATGCTGAAAATTAGTTTACTCATATGCTAGGCAAGAGTTCATAATATAGTAGTGGGGGAGAGTGTCTAACTGAAATACTTCCATGGAACACACTGTGTTAAGTTACACCTCAGTCTGATCAAAGAATAAAGACTTCACCTTATCAGCACCAATTAATGCTAATCAAATGTTCTCTATCACCAGTGGAAGTAGTTTTCTGTTTATATCCACAAGTATTTTCAGCATACAATGAGCCTGCCAGAATGGAGCTTTACTATCATGCTGGAATTTCTGTCCACACATTAGTTCAGTTAGCTCTTGCTTATCACACATCAGTCCAGTGCTTTAACACTGATTATGCAGATATCATTACAGCAGTGCTGCTAATTGTAGCTTGTATGGATGAACACCTAGACCTGGCCAATATTGAATTGGACAACGAAGCTGCTACAAAAATGCCGCATACAATTTCCTTTCTTTGAAAGAAGCCAATGATAAAATGTTTGATCTTTCTTCCTCCTCAGAGGATCTTTATCAGTCTGAGATGGATGAAGTTAAACTTCATTGTTTTTGCTTGACTCCTTGGATTGATGGATCATATTTCCCATCCCAGGCCATGTCATGGCTTATTGTGGAACTGAATTTCCCAGCACGCCACCTTGAAAGGCAAAATATATCATTGCTGATTGAATTGCTGCTACTGCCTGTACAGCAAACAGTATAAGAAATCAGTTTTATGAATGCAAAGGTAAATCAAAAGTTTTGTCATGCCTGTTTACCAATAAAAGTCCATAGGTAATTCTGATCAGCATAGAATCAACCGGCCTCAAAGAAATCAATAACTTAATTGTCATTGTTACTCATCATTATTCTATCAAGATATTGTGGCATGGACGTCCCTAATATTATGATGGTATGAAGTCAACAAAACAACAGTCATTTATAAAATATTCCTCTAACATGACCACAAAGCTGAAACTTTCAACTGGTTCACATGCTAATCAGTTACCTTTTGTAGATAATAACTCTATGTTTTGCATGCCACACATTGTTATGTCTATGATTTTTCTTAGCATTTGTTCTGTAGGTACTGAGCTTCATTTTTAATTCATGATTTTAGTGTCTTAAATAGCTAATCCTATAATTATTTTCAGTGTTTATCATGTCATCATTTGTCTTATCAGTATAGCTAGCTAGTGGCAATCTTATACATAGGCGGATCTAGGAGGCGGGCAAGGAGTTTTAGTGTACAACAGTGTTTATTCCACTAAGAGGAATTCTAGTACACAAGTTATATTTAGTTGCATAACTTTATTCAGTATGGCTGGATGACTGATAGACATACAGTTGTAAGACTGTAGTTAGAGAAAATTTTTAAAAATTAGACCTCCTATAGGTTTGAATTTGGGAGCATTTTTGATAACATTTAGCTAACAACGTGTATGCTTGCGCATATAAAGATTAGTTAGCCTATTTGAGATAAAACCTGTTTGATGGTAAAGTGTACTAATCTAAAAATAAAGGTACAGCTATAGTATATGTTAAAATGACATTAGAATTCGTGACTGTTCTATTAGAGTAGTGACTATATCTCGATCTTAGCACAAAAATCAAACTTATTTGTCTCACTTTCTTTACAATATACAGTGTAACTGTAAAGTGTACTTATAACTGTTGTCTTCTATTTGTCCATTAGTTTTCTATACTTTTGAACAGTATGAATGCATGATTCCAGTTTCTGGTATCAATATAGTGCCGTAGGTCCCAGGGGGGGCACAGCACCCCTTGCACCACCCTCAGATCCGCCTATGACCTTATATATTACTACGTATAGCTATATTATCCTGCATGAAAATACCTGTGGATATAAACAGAAAACTACCTCCACTGATGATAGAGAACGTTTGATTAGCAAGCATTAATTGGTGCTGCTAAGGGCAAGTCTTTATTCTTTGATCAGACTCAGGTGTAACTCAACACAGTGTGATCCATGGAAGTATTTCAGTTAGACACTCTCCCCACTACTATATCATGAACTCTTGCCTAGCATATGAGCAAACTAATTTTCAGCATGCACAGCAGCTTGAGCTAAATAATTCCACTTGCCTTAGCTTCTTTTCTTGACTTCCCACTGTGCTTCATCTATAGACCTAGATCATAAAGGAACACTGTCCTCCTTTAGGTTGGATGGAAGAATTAGCATCCAAAGTGTTGATGTACTCCTTATACGTTGTGTCAGAATTCTCAAAGTGATCTACAACTTGGTTATAGTCCAGAGCTACATTTAAATCGCTAGAAAGTAATTTTTAATACTGTGCAGGCTTCCCGGGGATCTTGTATGCACAAAGACAATAATTACAATCTGGGCACGAAATGATTTGATCTTCCACTTCACAATCCATTTGAAAAACCACAGAAGAGTGTCTTAGTGTGAGGTCTGGGTTTATATAGCTAGCTGAGGATGTCAAAATCTCTCTAACCTTATACGGCAGTTCAAAGGTTACTCGAGAAAGCTACTTGATTTTTTCTTAGCTAAGCCATGCACTAGCTTATAAGGACGTCAAAATCTCTCAACCTTAAGTGACAGTTTAAAGATTAAATTACCTCAAAGCTACTTGATATTTTTGCTTAGCCATACATAACTTATATCCAATCCAAGATTCAATCCCTTTAGAGAAATCGCTTACTCTAACAGTGGTTCCTATACCTCGGCTGTCCTCGTCCGGTTTTACTCCTGTTGCCGTCCCGTCCCCGTCCCTGTCCACGTCCCGGTTTTACCCTTATTCCGTCCCTGTCCCGGTTTTACCCCTATTGTCCCTGTCCCTGTCCCCGTCCCGGTTTTACCCCATCCCCTGAGAACACGATTGCAACTGGGTGAATCCACTGCAGCAATTTGCTAAGGAAAACAACAGCTCTCCTGGCGATAGTGACCTGTATAACTATGATGTGCGGGAGTAAAACTGAAGTACTGAAAGAGTTTGTTATTAGACACATATTGAGGTGGAAGAAAACCAAAGTGATAAAATCAGCTGAGATATGCATGCATAACACAACCAGTGAAATCCCAGATGTGAGATTTAACTATAAAGAATTTCAAGAGCCGCTAGTTGCAGTAACTAATTAGTATAGATTGCTGCTAATTAGCTAATTAATATTTAATTACGACGTGCTGCACGTTGGGCCTGTGGAAGTCGTTGGTCACCATTAGAGTAAATTATCTATTCTCGGACACCATGTATACTCGGACACTCGTTCTTGTAAACTGCTGGACAGAATCCTACGAAAATTGGTGTGAAGATACCTTGCATATAGCCCAACTATACCTCCAATGTTGAGCCAAAACTCTTGTTTGATTGTTGTGCTAGACCACATCAAAGTCGTTGCTCAAAATGATAGATTCTCGGGCAAAATTCAAGTATTGTCGGACACCGGTCAGCAATCCTACATCAAATACTTTAAAGATTTACCACCAACACCATCTGTTAGGGCTATTCATTAGCTATCAGCAGAGCCATAGTTTATTTCTTTCTATCTCATTTGCAGGAAGCTGTGATCGGAAATGTGCGAGCATGTCACCACCTCTATTCTCGGACACGAGCTATCAGCTGGTTCTCGTACACGGTTATATCAAATCGTACAAAAATTATTGTGAACATATTTTATACATAGCCTATCTGAACCTCCAAGTTTGAGCTAAAAAGCTTTTATGGTTAGCTAACTAGAGCGGATTAAAGTTTCCACGAGAAAATTAGCATTCTCATTTTTCTCGGATAATAGCCAATACTTCCTACCCCAAATAATTTAGCCACTTCCTACCACCACCATCTGATAGAGCTGTTCATTGGCTATCAGCAGAGCCATAGTTTATTTCTTTCCATCACCGTAATGGACAGTTATGATCGGAAATATGTGAGTATGCAATTACATCTATTCTCAGACACATTGTTTCTGTGTTGTCTGATTAAATCTTGGCTCAAGCTATTTCTGGTGATGCAAAAAGGTAGTTCACTGGCATTACATGCTATTTAAAGTAGTTCAAGTCAATAAAAAGTAAAAAAAATTCACCAGAAATAGCTTTAGCCAAGATTCAATCAGACAGCACAGAAATGATGTGTCCTAGAATAGATGTAATTGCATACTCACATATTTCCGATCATAACTATCCATTACGGTGATGGAAAGAAATAAACTATGGCTCTGCTAATAGCCAATGAACAGCTCTTTTAGATGGTGGTGGTAGGAAGTGGCTAAATTATTTGGGGTAGGAAGTATTGGCTATTATCCGAGAAAAATGAGAATACTAATTTTCTCGTGGAAACTTTAATCCGCTCTAGTTAGCTAACCATAAAAGCTTTTTAGCTCAAACTTGGAGGTTCAGATAGGCTGTGTATAAAGTAAGTCCACAATAATTTTTGTACGATTTTATATAACCGTGTACAAGGACCAGCTGATAACTCGTGTCCGAGAATAGAGGTGGTGACATGCTCGCACATTTCCGATCACAGCTTCCTGCAAATGAGATAGAAAGAAATAAACTATGGCTCTGCTGATAGCTAATGAATAGCCCTAACAGATGGTGTTGGTGGTAAATCTTTAAAGTATTTGATGTAGGATTGCTGACCGGTGTCCGACAATACTTGAATTTTGCCCGAGAATATATGATTTTGAGCAACGACTTTGATGTGGTCTAGCACAACAATCAAACAAGAGTTTTGGCTCAAAATTTGAGGTATAGTTGGGCTATATGCAAGGTATTTCCACACCAATTTTCGTCGGATTCTGTCCAGCAGTTTACAAGAACGAGTGTCCGAGTATACATGGTGTCCGAGAATAGATAATTTACTCTACATAAGTGTTGGAATAAATCTTCTAATGCTTGTTTACAAGAGTTACACTGGCCAACACTGTCATCTCGAAGGAATTATTTGAGCGTGGCTATGCTTTATGACATCCTAAAAGGTAGGTACGATTCTTTGAAGCTATCAAATTACTGTTATTTCAATACATCTTGTACCCGAGCGCATCCTCTCACCCTTGTTCCGCTACAGTCTTCTATCAATTCTTATAGACATTCTTTCTTTGTGAATACTGTTTTCTTATGTAACACTCTATCGTGTGATGTATTTGATCTCAGCTCATCTAAGTTTCGCCAAGCTGTGTATAATCTGTTTTGTTGTAATTAACTTATATGTGTATGTGTTCTTTCTTGTTTTTTTGTAGCTGTGTTTTCTCTGTATTTGTCCCCTCCGTTTTTGGTTTTGTATCTTCTAGGGAAACACCCTCGTACAGGCTCTGCCTTTTGGTGTCACCCTGTCTTTTTTGACAAATCAGATAAATAATAATAATAATAATTAATATAAAGCACTTTTGTGATGTTTGATAAAAAATGATAATTACCTTGAATCACATTTTATCGTCTGCAAAATAAAACAAAAAGAACATTAAATGATTATGTACGTATACAGTTATTAGCATAATTAGGGGTGGGTGGTATCTCGGTTTTATCGTAAAACCGCGATATTATGATGTAACGATACCAATATCGTCAAAAATTCTTAGAAACGATATTATCGCGATATTGTGGTGTTCTTCAATAATATTCGTATTAGCTAACTACTGTTATCATGGTGCTGCTGTTTTAGCCCAGGAAAGAGAAATACTCTAATAGAACAGTCACCTATATACTCTAACAGAGCAGTCAAGTAACTGTAATAGAGCATTCATGCAAAATCAATATGAAAGTAGCTACTAAAGGGACTTTATTATTTGGATTTTTATTGAGGAAGGAATGTTTCTGCACATTGTAGCATTATAAAAAATGTGCATGAGTGATGCAAAACTGAGTATGAGCTTTTATTGCTATAGTTAGCAGTCTTTTAGTCATGTATGGGAATCTGTAGAACTCCTGAATTTATGTCATGCACTTGTGTGTATAAGACACATCCTCACCATGTTTAATCAGTGGCGGATCTAGATGGGTTTCTGGGGTTTCGATAGAAACCCCTTTTTGAATTTAGCTTAGTGGCATTCTCAATACATCAACAATGTTGTATTGACAATTTGTCATAGCAAACAACCATATACCAGTAGCATCCATGCAGTTGCACTTAGCTAACACCATTTATAGCTATTAAACCCTCAACAACACTTCAATTTTTGTCTCCCGCTGCATTAAAACGATCGAGATACTCTAATAGAGCAGTCAAGTAACTACTCTAATAGAGCAATCAAAGCTGCACCATATTTTTCTAACTATTTATAGTTTAAAGCATTGAATTTATTGTAATTGCTAACTAAAAATAGCTTAAAATCCTATCTCAGAATTTCTAAAATCTCTAAAGTTTCCAGAGAATTGTCATCAGATGCCTTATTAGCTATACCAATTTTCAGAAACCCCCTTTTAAAAATCCTTGATCTGCCACTGTTAATTGTAGTGTCTATATCTCCATGTATCAGGGGCGGATCCAGACTTACAGAAAGGGGGGGGGGGGTCAAAAATGAACCGAGGCACTACATTGTCTCTGGTTTGATAAGGTGAGACCAAATATAAAAATTAAAAAAAAAGAAGTCACAGCCTCTGTCTCCTTTACACTGTGAAAAAGGTGGGATATAAGATGGTATTTCCAGTGGCTTATTGAATACAAATAAGCTTTAATATAAGCCCTGTATTATACTCATTTTATACTTTTATTAGTATAATGCATACTATACTATTACATATATGGTTTCAGTTTATTTACCACAATACCTAAAATAACTTATATCAAATATAATGCCCACACTATACCATCACATATATGGTTTCAGTATGTTTAACACATTAACTAAAGCCTTACATGTGATTGTTAATATACTACAGGTTATATCAAGCTTTTTTGTATTCAATAAGCCACTGGAAATACCATCTTATATCCCTCTTTTTTCATAGTGTTACTTTTTGCTGTAATTTTAATTCCACTTACCGTTGCTAAGAAGTACTAAGATGGGTTACAAGTTATTCAGTGGAACAGTTGTCAGTCATCTCCTTTATATGGATGATCTTAAACTGTATGGTAAGAATCACAAGGAAATAGTCTAAGAATCTCTGCTGCATACAGTTGAGATATTTAGTTCAGATATACAGATGAGTTTTGGGATCAGGAAATGTCCTATATAGGTCTGAAACGTGGAAAAGTTTATTCACTTCAGGACATTGATCTATGTAATGGTGAATCTATATGTAGCATGGCCTTAGGATCTACCTACAAATACCTTGGTATTTTGGAGGCTGATGTTTTTCAACAATCTGAAATGAGAAACAAAGTTACCAAGGAATACTATCGAAGAGTCCGCCTTATACTGAAGTCAGAATTAAATTCCAGGAACAAGTTTTTAAGTATCAATGCTTATGCCATCCCAGTACTTCGATACACTGTAGGTCTAATCAAATGGCCAACTAGTTTGCTAAAAGCCATTGATTGACAAACAAGGAAGCTGTTAACTATATATAGGGCCCACCATCCTCGAGCAGATGTTGACAGATTATACCTCCCCCGGAAGACTGGTGGCCGAGGATCGAAGTCTATAGAGGATGTTGTCATGGAAGAACTCTGTAACATTTCTGGTTATCTGAGGAAGACAAACCAACCATTACTGCAGGAAGTCAAAGGTTTTTTGGACTTGTTCTTGAGTTGGAGCCCAGAGCTGATTTTGCTTCTAGACAACAACTTGAGAGAGTAGAAAATTATCACAGTAAACCACTTCATGGATATTATCCTCAAGCATGTGCAGAGCTGATAGATCAGAAGCTTCATTTTCTTTGGCACTTTAAGGGCTTTTTAACTGGGGAGACAGAGGGTCTTTTGATTGCAGCACAAGATCAGGCCCTTTCAACTAGAGCTATGCAACATATTTATTCCGCAGCTACTTCACCTCTTTGTCGTCTTTGTGGAAGCCGTGATGAAACAGTTGAACATCTAGTCAGTGGTTGCAGTTTTTTGGCAGTTTCTCAATATATTACAAGACATAACAATGTTGCGAAGCACATTCACTGATCACTGTGTACAAAATTTGGATTGAATCATACTGAGTCCAGTTGGAATCACTGCCCACCATCTGTTATAGAAAATGATGAAGTAAAACTTCTGAGGAATGTTAATATCTGGACTGATAAGGTTATTCCTGCCCATCGTCCAAACATAGTATTGATTAATAAATTGGTCAATACAGTGCAACTCATTGATGCTTCTATCCCAGCAGATCGCCATATCGTATCCAAGGAGAATGAAAAGATAGAGAAATATCAAGATCTTAGAATTGAACCTGCATGAAAGGCTTTGGAAGAAGAAACCTTTGTTACACCAATTGTAATTGGTGCACTTGGTGCAATTTCTAAGAAGTTTTCCTAGTACGTTGACTTGCTCAATTTACACAACGTCAAATATTTCCATCTGCAAAGGCTTGCTCTACTTGGTACAGCTTCAATCCTTCGCCGGGTGTTACAGCTCTCAGGTACTGGATAGTGCTTGAGCTGAAACCGACTCTTACCAGTTTATATAATTAGTCATTAATAAACTGTGTGTGTATTTATAATAATAATATTAATCAACACCCACCTTTTGATGTTGACTTCAATTGTTCTCAACCAACTGATGACATGGTAATGACAGATGACTCTTCAATGAATGATTCTGTGTCCATATTACCTTCAGAGCTTATGCCCACTAAAGACAAACCCAGTTCACTGTGCCAGGAATTGAAGGATACCAACAAGTTACGATTGCCAACATTAAAATCTGTGTCAAGAAACAAACTTCGTGCACTATTATCTGAGATTAATCAAGTGCTACCTTTCATTCCAACTAATAGTATTGATCAACTTCATCACCTTATGTATTGTACTGCTGTATTAGTAACAGAAATGTGTGGATATGAGGTGCATCAGTCTGGCTCTGTGCCCCAAATGTACATCCCTCCATGTAAACGCCGGCTTTGTTGAAGCTCAAGCAGCTACAAGCAGATTTAAGTTGATTAAATGAGCTGAAGCACAACCGGTTACATAACCATCGAACTCTATTAAGGTTACACAACCAGTATCACTTAGATACCTCTACAGATCTAAACACCACATGTGAAGTTATCCATCAAAAAATTCAGGCCTACTCATGTAGGCTAAAACGTTATGAGAGTCGGCAGCGTTTCAACCATCATAACCGCATGTTTAACTCTAGGAGGCATCAGTTTTTCTTAATTTGCTTAATAATGAAACTCAGACTGTAAACTGTCCCCCAGTGGATGCTACACTAGAGTTCTGGAAACAGTTTTTGGGCTCACCTTGTGAGCATGATCCCACTGCATTACCAAATCTTGAAGATATTTTGAAGATTTCTGACATTCCAACAATGGAAGAACCAATTATAACTACTGAGTTGTTTGCTTATGCAGTCTCCAGAATTAAGAATTGGAAATCTACAGGATTAGACTGTTTACATGGATACTGGATTAAACACCTAACATCCCTGCATGATCATTTACGTTGCTATTCTAATGACTTATTGTGCAGTAAAGGGAACACCATTGCTCCATGGCTTCTGCAGGGAAAGACCACACTAGTAATGAAGAACCAGCAGATTGGCTCACAACCTTCAAATTATAGACCCTTAACTTGCCTACCAATGTACTGGAAACTTTTCTCTTTTATGATCAGTGAATTGATATACTCACATCTGGATACACATGATCTGTTGCCTTTCGAACTAAAAGGATGTCACAAGAAGTCTAGGGGTACAAAGGATCATTTGTTGGTGGATAGGTTGATTATGGACAATGCCAGACACAGATCCAAAAATCTTTTCATGGCCTGGATAGACTATTAAAAAGCTTGTGACTCAGTGCCCCACAGCTGGATATTAAGTTGCCTGGACCTGTATAAGGTGCATCCTAAGATTTGTAAACTCATTCAAAATGTGATGAAATATTGGAAAGTGAGCTTGTATTGTGCAGATCAGTAGTAAGGAGAGGTTACTATTATGAGAGGCATTTATCAAGATGATAGCTTGTCCCCACTGTTATTTGTTCTGGCCTTAATGCCATTATCTGGTATATTAAACAACACTGGCAAAGGGTTTATTTTAGATAAGGATAGGCTAAGGCTGAATCATTTGTTATACCTTGACGACCTTAAACTATTTGCAAGGACAAAGAATGAATTGGAATCCCTGCTGAATATTGTCCAGATATTCAGCACTTCCATTTGCATGCTTTTTGGACTAAACAAGTGTGCCACAGCTTCTGTTGTGAGGGACAAAGTTACTGAAAGCAGCAATATTGCTCTGCCAGATGATGTTACCATAAAAGCTTTAGATGTTTTTGAGTCTTATAAGTACCTAGAAGTGTTTGAAAATAATGTGATTAAGGACTTCAAAATCAAGTCAGTAGTCATCACCAACTACAAAAAGAGAGTGAGAAAAACCCTGAAATCCACCCTAAATGGGAAGAACATCATCATTTCCATCAACACTTGGGCGATTCCATTAGTGCGTTATACTGCAGGAATAGTAAAGTGGACACAGGCTGAAGTGAGAAGTTTGGATGTGTCTACCAGGAAATTGTTAACAATGTACAAGTGCTTCAGTAAAACTGATTATGTCCAGAGATTGTATGTCCCAAGAAAATTAGGAGGCCATGGGCTTTTAGCTGTGGAAGAAGTGATGTACCAGGAGAAGTTAAATCTGAGTAAATATTTGGCATCTAACCCTGAACCCTGGCTTCAAAAAGTTTACATTAGCAGTGAGTTTGAGTTTAATGAAACCCCAGATGATTACAAGCGTCGTTGTGTTCAGGAAACCTTGAAATGTGGAAAGACAAACCATTACATGGACAATTCCTTCGTGAAACATTGGACTCTGTTAATATGAATTTTCAATGGAAATGGCTTTCTGCTAGCATCTTGAAAAGGAAACTGAAGGATTTATATTTGCTTGCCAAGATCAAGTGGTTCCTACTAATTTAGAATTTTTCAGCAGCCTGGGTCTGTTAATTGTCACCTTTGTGGTTCACAGCAAGAAACTGTCGATCATTTGCTCACAAGTTGCAGTGTCATTTCCCAGTCATTTTACAAGAAACGGTATGACACTGTTGCTAAGTTGGTTCATTGGGAGTTGGCAAAAAGAGGTGGCTTTGAAATCAATGACAAGTGGTAGGAACACTGCCCATTACCTGTTCTTCACAATAATTCAATGAAACTCTTGTGGGACTTTACAGTTCAGATAGATAAACATCTGACACACAACCAGCCTGACATAGTATACCTTGATTTCACAATGAACTGCTGTTTTTTGATTGATGTTGCTATACCAGGAGATAGTAGAATTTCCCAAAAGATTTCTGAAAAATGGCAACGCTAGTGACCTGAAGATTGAAATTCAGAAAATGTAGTCTGTAAGAGCATCTGTGGCTCCTGTTATCATTGGTTCCCTTGGCTCTGTTCCTGAAGGTTTAAAAGAGCAACTACAAACATTACATATTTATCATGCTAACCTCACCCCAAAGATGCAGAAGAGTGTCTTACTGAGCTCCTGTCATATTTTACGTCGGTTTGTGACAGAACATTAAATTCCTAACCTTTTGACTAAAGTGTGGGATATAACTTATTTTTTGTATCTGGTTGTAATTCCAGCATTGCTGCATGTATATTTAATGCACACGCACACACACAACAGTT